>NC_091997.1:50380704-50683562 GCF_044704955.1 Pristiophorus japonicus
TTCCCTGCTGTGTGCCACAGGGAAAGTCATCGCAAGAATCCTCCTCAATCGCCTCCTCCCAGAGTCGCAATGCAGATTCCGCCCACTAAGGGGCACAATGGACATGATCTTCACCGTGCGTCAAATTCAAGAGAAATGCAGGGAACAACACCAACCTCTGTACATGGCCTTTGACCTCAAAGGTCTTCAGCACTGTCAACCATGAGGGATTATGGAGCATCCTACTCAAGTTCGGCTGCCCCCAAGTTTGTCACCATCCTCCGCCTGCTTCACGATGACATGCAAGCTGTGATCCTGACCAATGGATCCACCACAGACCCAATTCACGTACGGACTGGGATCAAGCAAGGCTGTGTCATCACACCAACGCTGCTCTTGATCTTCCTTGCTGCAATGCTCCATCTCGCCCTCAGTAAGCTCCCTGCTAGAGTGGAGCTAATCTACAGAACAAACGGGAAACTTTTCAAACTCCGCCGCCTCCAGGCCAGATCAAAGGTCGTCCCATTCTCTGTCATTGAACTACGCAGACAACGTTTCCGTCTGCGCACACTCAGAGGCAGAATTCCAAGCCATGGTCAACACCTTCACAGAAGCGTACGAGGCTATGGACCTGACATTAAATATCCGTAAGACAAAGGTTCTCTACCAACCTGCCCCCGCCACAGAGTACTGCCCCCCGATTATCAAAATCCACAGCGTGGACCATTTTCCATACCGCGGGAACCTACTGTCAACAAGGGCAAACATCGATGACCAAGTCTAACACCGCCTTCAGTGTGCCAGTGCAGCCTTTGGTTGCCTGAGGAAGAGAGTGTTTGAAGACTAGGACCTCAAACCCGGCACCAAGCTCATGGTCTACAGGGCAGTAGTGATACCCGCCCTCCTATATGCTTCAGAGACATGGGCTATATACAGCAGACACCTCAAAGCACTGGAGAAGTACCACTAAAGCTGCCTCCGCAAGATCCTGCAAATCCATTGGCAGGATAGGCGCACCAAATTCAGTGTTCTCGCTCAGGCCAACATTCCCAGCATCGAAGCACTGATCACGCTCAGTCAGCTCCGATGGATAGGCCACATCGTCCGCATGCCCGATACGAGATTCCCAAAATAAGCGTTCTGCTCTGAGCTCCGACATGGCAAGCGAGCCCCAGGTGGTCAGAGGAAATGTTACAAGGACACCCTCAAAGCCTCCCTGATAAAGTGCAACATCCCCACTAACACCTGGGAGTCTCTGGCCCAAGACCGCTCAAAGTGGAGGAGAAGCATCCGGGAAGGCACTGAACACCTCAAGTCTCTTCACCGGGAGCAAGCGGATGCCAACCGCAAACAGCGGAAGGAGTGCACAACAACCCAAGCACCCCACCTACCTGTTCCTTCAACCAACGTCCCTTCAACCATTGTCTGCCCCACCTGTGACAGGGACTGTAGGTCCAGCATCGGACTCATCAGTCACCTGAGAACTCATTTTAGCATGGAAGCAAGTCATCCTCGACTCTGAGGGACTGCCTAAGAGAGAGAGAAGGCATGTTTGGCTAAGGGACAAAAAGCAGAATTTTGTGGTGAACGGTTATTTTTCAGACTTGAGGGGAGTGTGCAGTTGCATTCCCCAGGGGTTAATATTAGAACCACTGATCTTTTTGATATCTATTACTGACTTGTACTTGGATATACAGGGCACAATTTCAAAGTTTGCAGTTGACACAAGACTCGGAAATGTAGTAAACAATCAGGAGGATAGTGACAGACTCCATGAGGACATAGCCAAACGGAAATTGGGCAGACACATGGCAGATAAAATTTAATGCGGAGAAGAATGAAATCATTCATTTTGGTAGGAGGAATGAGGAGAGTCAATATAAATTAAATGGTCCCAATTTAAGGAGTGTGCAGAAACAAAGAGATCGGGGGGGGGCTGTACATAGATAAGTCTTTTTAAAGGTGGCAAGTTGAGAAGGCTGCTAAAAAGGCGTATGGGATCCTTGGCTTTATAATAGAGGAATAGGATACAAAAGCAAGAAAGTTATGCTAAACCTTTATAAAACACTGGTTAGGATCCGGCTGCAGCATTGTAGCCAATTCTGGGCACGCTACTTTCGGAAGGATGTCAAAGCTTTAGAAAGGATGCAGGGGAGATTTGCAAGAATAATACCAAAGACTTCAGTTACATGGAAAAACTGGGGTTGTTCGCCTTCGAACAGAGAAGGTTAAGGAGAGAATTGATTGAGGTGCTCAAAATCATGAAGAGTTTTGATAACCAGAGGACAGAGATTTAAGACAATTGGCGAGAGAACCAAAGAAACCATGACAACGTTTTTTTTTTACGCAGCGAGTTATGATGATCTTGAATGCAGTGCCTAAAGGGGTGGTAAAGCAGATCCAATAATAACTTTCAAAAGGGAATAGGATAAATACCTGACGGAAAAATTTACAGGGTTATGGCGAAAGAGCATGGCAGCAAGTCATCCTCGATTCGAGGGACTGTCTATGATGAAGATATGATGGTAGCACTCTCACCTCTGAGTCAGAAGGTTGTGGGTTCAAAGCTCACTCCATAGACTTGAGCACAAACATCAAGGCTGATACTATAATGCAGTACTGAGGGAGTGCTCCACTGTCCGAGGTAACGTTGTTCAAGTGAGACGTTAAACTGAGGCCCGTCTGCCCTCTCAAGTGCTCATCTGATATTCTGCGGCTCAGTGTCAAAAAATGTTTTGTTGATATCGCTCTTGGGATGTTTTGCTACGTTAAATGCACTGTCTGTTGTTAGTTCGGAGCAGGCCTGGGGGTCAGTTCGGGGCAGTCTTGGGGGTCAGCACAGGGCAGGACTGAGGGTTAGTTTGGGGCAGGACTGAGGGTTAGTTTGGGGCAGTACTGAGGGTCAGTTTGGGGCAGTACTGAGGGTCAGTTTGGGGCAGTACTGAGGGTCAGTTTGGGGCAGTACTGAGGGTCAGTTTGGGGCAGTACTGAGGGTCAGTTTGGGGCAGTACTGAGGGTCAGTTTGGGGCAGTACTGAGGGTCAGTTTGGGGCAGTACTGAGGCTCAGTTTGGGGCAGTACTGAGGCTCAGTTTGGGGCAGTACTGAGGCTCAGTTTGGGGCAGTACTGAGGGTCAGTTTGGGGCAGTACTGAGGGTCAGTTTGGGGCAGTACTGAGGGTCAGTTTGGGGCAGTACTGAGGGTCAGTTTGGGGCAGTACTGAGGGTCAGTTTGGGGCAGTACTGAGGGTCAGTTTGGGGCAGTACTGAGGGTCAGTTTGGGGCAGTACTGAGGCTCAGTTTGGGGCAGTACTGAGGGTCAGTTTGGGGCAGTACTGAGGCTCAGTTTGGGGCAGTACTGAGGCTCAGTTTGGGGCAGTACTGAGGGTCAGTTTGGGGCAGTACTGAGGGTCAGTTTGGGGCAGTACTGAGGGTCAGTTTGGGGCAGTACTGAGGGTCAGTTTGGGGCAGTACTGAGGGTCAGTTTGGGGCAGTACTGAGGGTCAGTTTGGGGCAGTACTGAGGGTCAGTTTGGGGCAGCACTGGGGTCAATTTGGGGCAGCACTGGGGTCAGTTTGGGGCAGTACTGGGGGTCAGTTTGGGGGCAGTACTGAGGGTCAGTTTGGGGGCAGTAGTGAGGGTCAGATTGGGGGCAGTACTGGGGTCGGTTCGGGGCAGCACTGGGTTCGGTTCGGGGCAGTACCGGGGGTTCAGTTCGGGGCAGTACCGGGGTTAGTTTGGGGCAGTACCGGGGGTTCAGTTCGGGGCAGTACCGAGGGTTCAGTTCGGGGCAGTACCGGGGGGTCAGTTCAGGGCAGTACCAGGGGTCAATTCGGGGCAATACCAGGGGTCAGTTCGGGGCAGTCCTGGGGGGGGGGGGGGCGGAGGGGTCACTTCGGGGCAGTACTGGGGATTAGATCGGGGCAGTACTGGGGGGGATCAGTTTGGGGCAGTATTGGGATCAGTTTGGGGTAGTACTGCAGTCAGTTTTGGGCAGTATTGGGGATCAGTTTTGGGCAGTATTGGGGATCAGTTTTGGGCAGTACTGGGGATCAGTTTTGGGCAGTACTGGGGATCAGTTTTGGGCAGTACTGGGGATCAGTTTTGGGCAGTACTGGGGATCAGTTTTGGGCAGTACTGGGGATCAGTTTTGGGCAGTACTGGGGATCAGTTTTGGGCAGTACTGGGGATCAGTTTTGGGCAGTACTGGGGATCAGTTTTGGGCAGTACTGGGGATCAGTTTGGGGCAGTACTGCGGTCAGTTTGGGGCAGTATTGCGGTCAGTTCGGGGCAGTACTGCGGTCAGTTCGGGACAGTACTGGGGATCAGTTTGGGGCCGTACTGCGGTCAGTTTGGGGCAGTACTGGGGATCAATTTGGGGCCGTACTGGGGATCAGTTTGGGGCAGTACTGCGGTCAGTTCGGGACAGTACTGGGGATCAGTTTGGGGCCGTACTGGGGATCAGTTTGGGGCAGTACTGGGATCAGTTTGGGGCAGTACTGGGGATCAGTTTGGGGCAGTACTGGGGATCAGTTTGGGGCAGCACTGGGGTCAATTTGGGGCTGCACTGGGGTCAGTTCGGGGCAGTATTTGTGGGCAGTTCGGGGCAGTACTGGGGTTCAGCATGGAGGAGAAAAATTGTACATAAGGAATGATGTTTTAAAAAAAAACGCTACGGAATGTGAAACTCGATTTTACGTTTGAAATACTTCTTGTGGATCTTCTAATAGATTCCTGGTTTTTGGGAGGAAAATAAGAAAACTAGATAAAACTGCAGGGGGAACATTGTGTTTCGAAAGACTTTATAAACTGTGAATAGTTTGTGCTATATTTTTGTTGATGGTGACTGAGGATTGAAGGCAAGTGGAGTTTCGCAATTGATTATTATCTGTGAAAATGCACAAAGTATTGAATAGAAAATATTCAATCTCCACCTAAGTTTAATCTTTCACGGCTATCAGAATCAGTCTGATGCATCTCCTCTTCCACTGGTGTTGACATTAACCGAATCACTAGTGTTGATGATTTGGACCTTTAACTTATGCAAAATATAGGCCTCTTTTCAATGTACTGCAGGCTTGCTAGCTCTGATCTTTTCATCACATCTATGGAATAAAAATAATTATTTTGTAACATAGTCTTCTGGTTAGGGCACATAAGTATTTGATTTTAATGCAGGCTATGAATATGATTGCCACTAAAGCAGATAGAATCCTTGGGTTTCAGCTGCAGCATATTACAAAACCACCCCCAGGTCGAGCAGGCAGCCAGACATTTTAAGCAGTCATCAGTGACTGACTCTCCATGGGTTTTTGTTGCTCAAGTAGTTTGTCACTCAAACCTGCCTGCAGCAGCGGTGATGAAATGTTTTAATTTTCAACTGAGTTTAATGGGTGGAGAATTTCATTGGTGGTGGGAGAGATGTGGTGATTTTGCTACCCAAGGCAGTGATTATAAAATCCCTTGGTCTCAACTGAACTGTACTACCTTCTTGGCTGTAGGCTAGTGATGATCTGATGGGGAGAGATCAGGGAAAAATCTGGGAATAAAATAATGGGCGATGGGAAATTGTTCCTTTTGTACTCTGGTCATACCTCATTAACAATTTGAATATTATGGCAACTGTGTGACAAAATAAGTGAAAGACATTTTAAACTTAACAGTTAATTCTGAGGAAACTTTACATTTTTCATTGTTTACATCATTCGTGTATAAATGAATAGACTAGGAATGTCCAAACTTTTTATTTTCATGGGCCACTTGGATGTTTCCCCGGGAGCTTTGTGGCCCACATATCAAGTTTAAATCCATGTTTCCATCAATATGCAGCAATCTCAAGACACCAATTCCAACAGACCAAGTATTCTGATTTGGGACTTAACCACCCATGAGACAAACATCAATTAGGTCAATTCAAAGTTCCCTCTCTTCCAAGGAAAATAAACACAACTTCCTTAGCCTTCCCTCATAATTTAAGTTACTGATACCTGGAAGTACTCCAGTTGTTTGCCTCTATCTTCTCCTTTCTGTTTTCTCCATCAAGGACCTAAGTGGAGAATTACATTACAAGAGCTTATATCCAACATAATTTTAAAAATCCTGAAGGGGCACGGTCCCATGACTGCCCCTATTTATATGGTGGTCTATTCATTTATTCATGGGGAATCAACTACATCTGAAAACATGAAGGCTCTACCAATAAAAGATGGTTTAACATTGAAAAGTTGTCATATTTGGTTCTCTACATTGTTTTAATTATATTCAGAATCATGTTATTCAACAATACAAGTGTGCAGAAATTGTAATTGAATTATAATGCTATAGTGGTGTCATGTATATAACCTTCATGTAACTGTAACCGTCATAACAACACTGCATACTGTATACCCCTAAGAAATACACACTTTGACCACAGGGGGCGAACTTGTGGGAGACACTCCTCACCTGGTCATCCAGATATATAAAGGGAGGTCCCACGCAGGGTCATCACTTCTTGGTCCTGTGAATAAAGGTACAGGTCACAGAGTGACCTTGTCTCCAGTATGTGCCTCGTGTGAATTTATAGTAGTGTGTAAGGACATTACATTTGGCGACGAGAAACGGGAATCAACGACTCACGAGAATGGCCACCGGTAGCACAGAGGAACGGTACTGTGTTGGTGAGGAGTGGGACGATTTCATTGAGAGGATCCAGCAGAGCATTATCACGAAGGACTGGCTGGGAGATGCAGCGGCTGACAAGCGAAGGGCGCATCTACTGACCAGCTGTGGACCTAAGACGTACGTGCTGATGGAAGACCTGCTCACACCCGAGAAGCCGGCAGACAAAACCTTTGAAGAGCTCAGCAAACTGATCGTTGAGCACCTCAAACCGGCGAGCAGTGTACACATGGCCCGACACTGATTCTATACGCACCGACGTCGGGAAGGACAGAGCATACCGGACTTCGTTGCAGACCTTCGGCGCTTGGCCAGCCTCTGTGAGTTCACAGACGCCTGCAGGGGGGAGATGTTAAGGGGTTTCTTTATTGAGGGCATTGGTCATGTCGGGATTTTCAGAAAGCTAATTGAGACCAAGGACTTGACCTTGGAAGCGGCGGCGTTGATGGCTCAGACCTTCATGGTGGGGGAGGAGGAAACCAAGATAATATACGCGCACAACTCTGCTTCCAACGTGGTGATGGATCAGGGAGTTAACATTGTAAATGCGACTCAGAACCCCACAGGCAGGCAAGGGCAATTCGACACCGCCCAGGCAGCAACAGACTCAAGAATGGGTCCTCAACAGAGACAACGGACATTTACGCCATCACGGTGGACAATGCGTCCCGGGATGAGGCCATTGACATCCATTAACAGAGTGCTCAAGAGTAATCAAAGATACAATCAGAGAGGAATGTCTGGTAACAGCCCTTTTGTTCACAACGATCTCAGCTCATGCTGGAGGTGCGGGGGCAGACATGCTGCAAAAACCTGTAGGTTTCAACAGTTTATCTGTAGAAATTGTAACTTCAGTGGACATTTAGCCAGAATGTGCAGGAAGCCCACAGCGAGGCTAATTTATGAGGCAGATGAACCAGAAGAGGGGTCTGCAAGGCAGTTTGATGCTTAGGACAAAGCAATGGACGTTGAAGTTCAGCGAGTTCATGTGGCAAACATCCACAGCTCATACACCAAAACGCCACCTATGATGATGAAAGTCCTATTAAACGGCATCCCGGTACGCTTGGAACTGGACACAGGGGCCAGCCAGTCACTTATGAGTGTCCAACAATTCGAGAAACTATGGCCACTCAGAGCTAGCAGATTCAAACTAGAATGCATTGACACGCAATTACGGACGTACACCAAAGAGTTCATCCCAGTGCTAGGCAGTGCAATGTTGGTGGTCACACATAATGGATCAGAGAACCGGCTGCCACTCTGGATTGTCCCGGGAAATGGTCCCGCGCTTTTGGGGAGGAGCTGGCTAGCCGAGATGAACTGGAAATGGGGGGGATGTGCATGCCATTTCATCTGTGGAGCGAAGTTCATGCTCACAGGTCCTACAGAAATTTGAGTCACTATTTCAACCTGGTGTCGGGACTTTCAAAGGTACCAAAGTAGTGATACGCATCACCTCGGACGCCAGACCAGTGCACCACAAAGCCAGAGCTGTGCCGTATGTGATGTGGTAGAAAATTGAGAGTGAGTTGGACAGGTTGCTAAGAGAGGGCATAATTTCGCCCGTTGAATTCAACGACTGGGCAAGCCCCATCGTCCCTGTTCTAAAAACGGATGGCTTGGTCAGGATCTGTGGCGACTACAAGGCCACCATCAACCAAGTGTCACTAGAAGACCAATACCCGCTTCCGAGAGCGGAGGATCTTTTTGCCACGCTGGCAGGCGGCAAGCTGTTCACCAAGTTGGACCTCACTTCAGCCTACATGACCCAGGAACTGGCCGAAGAATCCAAGCTACTGACCACCATTACCACGCAAAAAGGGCTGTTTGTCTACAACAGGTGTCCGTTTAGCATTTGATCAATGGCCGCTATCTTTCAAAGGAACATGGAAAGCCTGCTCAAATCCATTCCTGGAACAATCGCATTTAGGACGACATCCTTATCACGGGTCGAGACACCGAAGAACACCTCCACAACCTGGAGGAGGTGCTACGCTGACTGGACCGGGTAGGCCTGCGACTAAAGAAGTCCAAGTATGTGTTTTGGCCCCAGAGGTCGAGTTTTTGGGCAGGAGGGTTGCTGCAGATGGATCCGGCCTACCGAATCCAAAACTGAGGGGATTCGTCGTGCACCCAGGCCCGGCAACACATCGGAGTTGTGTTCATTTCTGGGACTCTTGAACTATTTCGGGAACTTTCTGCCGAACCTAAGCACATTGTTGGAGCCGCGACACGTGCTCCTGCGTAAGGGTTGCGATTGGTTTTGGGGGGACTGTCAGGAACGGGCTTTCAATCGGGCACGGAACCTGCTTTGTTCTAATAAGCTGTTGAAGCTGTACAACCCCTGTAAGAAATTGGTTTTGACATGCGATGCATCATCCTATGGGGTTGGATGCGTGTTGCAGCAGAGTAATGATGAGGGCCAATTCCAACCTGTGGCTTATACCTCCAGGTCACTCTCCCAAGCAGAACGGGGATATGGGATGGTTGAAAAGGAAGCACTCACATGTGTCTACGGGGTGAAAAAGATGCACCAGTACCTTTTTGGCAGAAGATTCAAGTTAGAAACGGACCACAAGCCGT
Organism: Pristiophorus japonicus; assembly: GCF_044704955.1. Lineage (NCBI taxonomy): Eukaryota > Metazoa > Chordata > Chondrichthyes > Pristiophoridae > Pristiophorus > Pristiophorus japonicus. The sequence continues at coordinate 50,389,927 of NC_091997.1, forward strand.
TAACATCCCTGTTGTCAGACAGCAAGGCTGTCAATGCCAATGCGTCAGCTCGCATACAGCAATGGGCTCTCACGCTGGCTGCGTATGACTACATGATCCGGCACCGGCCAGGCACCGAAAATTGCGCTGACGCGCTCAGCAGGTTTCCACTGGCCACCACTGAGGGGGCAAAGCGCTGAGATGGTCATGGCCGTTGAAGCCTTTGACAGCGCAGGCTCTCCCATCACAGCCTGCCAGATCAAAATCTGGACCAACAGAGATCCCTTCCTATCCTTGATTAAGAAATGTATCCTGACTGGGGATTGGGCGCCCGCACATGAAGCATGCCCCGAGGAGGTCAGACCGTTTCACAGACGGATGGATGAGCTCTCCATCCAAGCCGACTGCCTACTATGGGGCAGCCGGATAGTCATGCCCCAGAGGGGCAGGGAAGCATTCATCAGGGAACTCCACAGCGAGCACCCAGGCATCGTGCTAATGAAGGCTATTGCCCGGTCACATGTATGGTGGCTGGGAATTGACTCAGACCTGGAACACTGTTCGCAGGTGCACGACGTGTGCCCAACTGGGCAATGCCCCCAGAGAGGCCCCACTCAGCCGGTGGCCCTGGCCCACCAGGCCATGGTCACGTATTCACGTAGACTACGCGAGCCCGTTCATGGGAAAAATGTTCCTCGTTGTTGATGCGTACTCGAAATGGATCGAGTGCATCATATTGAATTCGTGCACAACATCCACCACTGTGGAGAGTCTGCGTGCGGTTTTTGCGACCCACGGCTTGCCGGACATCCTGGTTAGCGACAATGGCCCGTGTTTCACTAGCAATGAATTCTGGGAGTTCATGTCGGGTAAATGGCATCAAACATGTCAGGATGGCACCGTTCAAGCCGGCTTCCAATGGCCAGGCGGAACGTGCGGTCCAAATCATAAAACGGCATGCTCCGGATTCAAGGACCCTCCCTTCAATGCCGCCTATCGCGCCTTCTGCTGGCTTATAGGTCCCGACCGCATACGCTCACGGGAGTCCTGCCCGCAGAACTACTCACTAGGTCCCGACCGCATTCGCTCACGGGAGTCCCGCCCACAGAACTACTCATGAAACGTACACTTAAAACTCGGCTGTCCCTCATTCATCCTGTCCTGTCAGACATTGTTGAGGGCAAGCGCCAGTCCCAAAATGAGTGCCATGACCGTAACTCAAAGGGGAGATGTATAGAAATCGATGACCCTGTATTTGTTGTTAATCACGTTTTGGGGCCCAAGTGGCTTGAGGGCACTGTAATTGGCAAAGAGGGGAATATGGTCATAGTGGTCAGACTTAACAATGGACAGATATGCCGCAAGCATCTGGACCAAGTTTTTAAAAAAAAGGTTCAGCATGGACACTGAGGAACCTGAGGAAGATGTTGCCCACACCACTGCCAGTGAACGAGCAACAAGAACATTCAGCAGCATGCACAGTCCCTGCGGCCAGCCCGGACAAGCCGGAATCACCACAGGTGACAAAGACGCATGCCAAGGCTCAACAACCAGAGCCCCAACTAAGGCGCTCCACGAGAGAGCGCCGACCGCCTGAAAGACTTGATCTTTGACGCCATAAGACATTGGGGGGGAAGTGATGTCATGTATGTAACCTTCATGTAACTGTAACCTTCATAACAACACTGCATACTGTATACACCTAAGAAATGCACACCTTGACCACAGGAGGTGAACTTGTGGGAGACACTCCTCACCTGGTCATCCAGGTATATAAAGGGAGGTCCCTCGCAGGGTCATCACTTCTTGGTCCTGTGAATAAAGGTTCAGGTCACAGAGTGACCTTGACTGCAGAATGTGCCTCATGTGAATTTATAGTAGTGTGTAAGGACATTACAAATGGTGAATGCCCTATTTCACTATAATTGTGAACCTATTGAAGGCACATTTCTACCGAGTGAGGCCAAAAAAAAGGCAGTTGCAGCCTTTTAGGGAGCGGCGGAGAAGAGGGTTGACAAAATAATGCCTTGCTCATGACTTATCCAATTTTAATATACATGAACTAAAAAGACCAGATTCTGTCAGCCTACAACATCCATTGTACGGTAACTGCAGACATTATGCTGGCATTTTCCACTGATTTTGTATGTGATTTATTGTTTTATACTATCATGCTAACACTGAGAATCTTGCTAATGACTAGGTGAGTCGTTTACTGATTTTGGGCGGTGCCAATGTGAATTACCGGACAGAGGTGTTGAACAATGCCCCGATACTGTGTGTCCAGGCCCACCTTGGTAACTCAGACATGGTTGCACTCCTGCTAGAGTTTGGAGCGAATGTGGATGCCTGCTCAGAGAGTGGACTGACGCCCTTGGGATATGCAGCAGCTTCTGGTCACCTTACTGTTGTCCATCTACTGTCCAAAAGACGTGCAAAGGTAAGTCTTCAAAATTTATTAAATGTCCAACATCGATTTGTTGCAGCAAACTATGCTTAAAATATCTTTAATGAACTTTAGTCACTCCACTCCTTTGACATGTTATTCAGAAATGTATTTTTCTATTGTCCTTATTGAGATTCAAAAAGATTTCCTGAGGTCTGCACACCTTTTCCTTTTGGACTTATACCCTCTACGTTATATCCTGTGGACATTTCCACAATCATGATTAATGCTGATTCTTGGCTGACTACTGTGCTGGAGTCCTTTGAGAAATCTCTCCTTCCCCAGCAACTCTAGCGTACCTCTGACCAAATGTTTTGGCTGAGACTGGTGAAATTTGCTGTCTGAAAGAAATACAAGTCTTTAGGTAAATCTTCCTAAAGTGACGACAATGGTTCTTAAATTCATGTTTGAAGTGACTGATTTCTCGTTTCCAAAGGTGGACCACTTGGATAAGAATGGACAGTGTGCTCTCGTCCATGCAGCACTGCGGGGCCACTTGGAAGTGGTTAAATTCCTGATCCAGGCTGATTGGACACTGGCAGGGCAACAGCAGGGGGTGTTTAAGAAGAGCCATGCAGTTCAACAGGCACTTATTGCTGCAGCAAGCATGGGATATACTGAGGTACATCATGTGTTTTGTGGATTTTTTCATTGTTTTACGAAGTAAGATGGCACAGTAAGTAGGAGCCCAAGTGTATTTTGTCAGAGTCATGTGTATGTTTGAAATTGTTATTAGAATGAACGAACAAACGACTGAATTTCTATAGCATCTTTCATGACCACCGGATATCCCAAAGCGCTTTGCAACCAATGAAGTACTTTTGAAGTGTAGTCACTGTTGTAATGTAGGAAATGCGACACACTTTCCAGTAGCAGAAGGCTCGATAACCAGTGGACGCAGATTTAAGATGATTGGCAAAAGATCCAGATGCAACGTGAGGAAAAATTTTTTATGCAACAAGTTGTTGTGATCTGGAATGCACTGCTTGTAATGGTGGCGGAAGCAGATTCTACAGTAACTTTCAAGGGGAATTAAATAAATACTTGAAGGGGGTAAACATTACAGGGCTAGGAGAAAAGAGCGGGGGAGTGGGATTAATTGGATAGCTCTACTAAAGAACCAGCATAGGCATGGTGGGCCAAATGACCTCCCTCTGTGCAGTATCATTCTATGATTCTATGGAGAAGTTGACTATTTGAAACTGGTTCTTCACAAAGGCATCTTGCTTCTGCTTAACCATCGCCTTCAGCAGGGAGGGCAGTGGTATTCCATAGTCACGGCATATTTTAAAGGCCGTACCCTGGTTTACTTTAGCCAAAAGCCTGATTCCGATCTTTTGAAACTCACTAAACCTTAATAGGTGAATTCAAGTATAATGCAGACAATCCTGGTACTTGGAACCACAATCTTCTGAACTTATTTAAAGCTAAGATATTGGGTGCATTGCTGGCACAACTTGGTTCTTGTCGGTGACCTGATGGCATAACTCATTGGCGTACCAAAAGGTCTTGATGTTGAATAGTATAGAATGTCTTCGTCTGTCATTTTAATTTCCGCTCCACTCCCACTCTGACCTCTCTGTCCTCCCCTCCTTCACTATTCCAATGAAGCTCAACACAAGCTTGAGGAACAGCACCTCATCTTACGATTAGGCACTTTACAGTCTTCTGGATTCAACATTGAGTTCAACAATTTCAGACCATTACCTCTGCCCCCATTTTTTCGGACAGCAGCTGTTGGTAATGATTCTGCTATTCCCATTTACACCTCCTCTAGACCCATCTTTTGTTTCTTTACTTGTCCCATTACCATCTCCTTTTGCTTTGCACCATCATTTTGTCATTTAATCTCTCCTGCCTTCCACCCTATCACAGACCGTCCCTTTTGTTCTTTCCTCTTCTCCCACCTTTCCCCGCCTCTCTCCTTCTTAAAACCTGTTGCATGTCTAACTTGTTCCAGTTCTGACGAAAGTTCATCGAAATGTTACCTTTGTTTCTCTCTCCACAGATGCTCCCTGATCCGCTGACTATTTCCAGCATTTTCTATTTTTATTTCTGATTTCCAGTATCCGCAGTATTTTGCTTTAGTATAGAATGTCTACTTATCTGCATAGCCTGGAATCAGACAATGTAGGATATGACCCTCAAAAATCAGCAACAAATTACCTTTATTTTCCTGATCTTATGCTTGTAATATTCTTCTGCACTTTATTTCAGATTGTCTCATATTTACTGGATCTACCAGAAAAGGATGAAGAAGAAGTGGAACGAGCTCAGATTAACAGTTTTGATACTCTTTGGGGAGAAACAGGTATTTACAGGCCCAAATAATTGAGTAAATCACAGATGTGTGTATGTGTTTATATGCTGGTAGTAGAGCTCCATTGATGGTGTTTCATGTACTAAACCTAAAGTAATGTTGAAATTGTATTTACAGACGTATGAATGCTGGTGGTGAATTTACAGCTGCCAGACCTGTACCAGCATTGTTATTAAAGGCCAGAAGCAAAACCTGAGCCAACGCTGCTATTAGATGCGATTAGCTCTAATATCAATAGTTCACATATACATAGTCTTCAAATCATACTGCCTGCAGTTTATTCTATTGTGTCCAATGATGCCTGCCTTTTTTATTACTGGCTAACTTGATCAAATTGAGTAAATTATATTTTTATCTTGTCAGTTTACTGCTAGATTCCCAAAGATTACAGTACCTGAAGTGCTGAGGGAACATCAACTTGCTTTAGTTAAAAAAATGATCAATTGGTACAAGATTTACTTTACTGGAGAGCTGCCAGCGATGCTGGACCTAACACCATTACTCAGCAGCAATATTAAATTAAATAAGCACTTGACACGGTCAGCGTTCAAAGCATGCCTGTAGCTGAGAGTTTTGTTTGGCATTCCCACTCCCGCACCTTTACCACTGGAGCCCCCAAGGATCTATCCTTGGCCCCTTCTATTGCCCCTCAGTGACATCATTTGCAAACACAGCATCAGGTTCCACATATACGCTAACAACACCCAGCTCTATCTCACCACCCTTCTCTCTACCCCTCCACTGTCTCTGATTTGTCACACTGCTTGTCCGACATCCAATATTGGATGAACAAAAATTTCCTCCAACAAAATATTGGGAAGGCTGAAGCCATTGTCTTTGATCCCTGCCACAAATTCCGTTCCCTAGCCAGCGATGCCATCCCTGACAACTGTCTGAAGCTGAGCAAAACCAATCACAACCTTGGTGTTGTGTTTGACCCCGAGATGAGCTTCCAATTACATATCCGCTTCATCACCGTGACTTCCTACTTTCACTTCCGTAACATCCCCTGACCCCCACCCTGCCTTCGCTCATCCGCTGCTGAAACCCTCATCCATGCCATTGTTATCTCTAGGTTTGACTATTTCAATGTTCTCCTGGCTGGCCTCCCATCTTCCACCCCAATCCAAAACTCTGCTGAACATATCTTAACTCACTCCAAGTTCTGTTCACCCAGCTCCCCTCTGCTTGCTGACCTACATTGGCTCCCAGTCCGACAATGCCTCAATTTTAAAACCCTCATTCTTGTTTTCAAATCCCTCCATGGCCTTGACCGTCCCTAACCAGTCCTTGCCCGGCATTGAAGCACATTTGATCAGCTCCGCTGGGCAGGCCACATTGTCCGCATGCCAGACACGAGGCAAGCGCCCAAAGCAAGTGCTCTACTCGGAATTCCTTCATGGCAAACGAGCCAAAGGTGGACAGAGGAAATATTACAAGGACACCCTTAAAGCTTCCCTGATAAAGTGCAACATCCCCCCCGACACCTGGGAGTCCCTGGCCAAAGACCGCCCTAAGTAGAGGAAGTGCATCCGGGAGGGCGCAGAGTGCCTCGAGTCTCATCGCCGAGTGCATGCAAAAAGCAAGCGCAGGCAGCGGAAAGAACGTGCGGCAAACCAGTCCTACCCTCCCTTTCCTTCAACGACTATCTGTCCCACCTGTGGCAGGCACTGTGGTCCTCGTATTGAACTGTTCAGCCACCTAAGGACTCATTTTAAGAGTGGAAGCAAGTCTTCCTCGATTCTGAGGGACTGCCTATGATGATGATGATGCACAGTGCAGTAGACACCTCTGCTCCTTTAAGATGCTCCTTACAACCTTTTGGTCATAGAATCATAGAAATTTACAGCACAGAAGGAGGCCATTTGGTCCATTGTATTTGTGCCGGCTGAGAGAGAGTCATCCAGTCCAATCCCACTTTCTAGCTCATGGTCCGTAGCCTTGTAGGTCACGGAACTTCCAGTGCATATGCAAGTACTTTTTAGATGCTCAGATTTGAGCTGCTATATCTGTTCTGGAAATATCCCATTTAGCAAAACCACACTACTTTCTGTCTTGATGCCAGCTAGCGATCCATTCTGCTACTTGTCCCCTGACTCTGCACACTCTGACCTTGTTTATCAGTCTATTACAGGGTACCTTATCGAAGGTCTTTTGAAAATTTAGATAAATTACATCTACTGCATTACCATGGTCTACTCTCTCTGTTACCTCTTCAAAAAATTCAATGAGGTTGGTCAAGCAAGACTTTCCCTTTTGAAATTCATGCTGACTATTCATTACTATATTTTTGGTTTCTAAATGTTCTTCAGTTTTCTCCTTTAGTAGGGATTCCATTATTTTTCCTACCACTGATGTTAAGCTGACTGGTCTATAATTCCCTGGACATGTTCTATCCCCTTTCTTAAATATAGGTATTACATTAGCTATCTGCCAGTCCTCGAGCACTACACCTTTTCTAACGAATTATTAAGTATGTGTAGTAATGCCTCTGCCATCTCTTCCCGAGATTCTTTTTGGATGCAATCCATGCAGACCAGAGGTTTTATCCTCTTTGAGTTTGATTAGTTTATTTAATATAGTCCCTCTTTTTATTTTAAATGGACTTATCTCATTACTAATCTCGTCATCCAATGTCATGTCCATCTGTTTTATCTCCCTGGTAAATATTGAAGCAAAATCGTTACCTGTGGTATTAGCCTGAATATCCCTTAATGACCCATTCCAATCTTTTTTTTATGGATGTGCCTGTAAAATATTTTACAATTTTGTTTTATGTTCCTTGATAATTTAATTTCATAGTTCCTCTTTGCCTTCTTAATAGTTTTTTTGACTTCTCTCCTAATCTCTTCGCATTCTCCCTTATCATGCACTCCCCTGCTGTCTATGTATTTATATATGCCTCTTTTTTTAATCCTCAATTCTTCCCTTATGGCTTTATTCATCCATGGAATCTCATTAATATTTAGTTTGTTCTTTCCTGTTAGCGGAATATATTTTTTCTTCACTCTGTTGTACACTGTTTTAAATGTTTCCCATTGCTGTTCTATATCATTGTTTGCCTATATTGTTTCCCATTTTATTTTCCCAAGTTCTATTCTCAGCTACTTAAATTCAGCTTTTCTCCAATCTATTACTCTGGTTTTCGTCATACTTGTGTCCTTCTCAATTATGATCTTAAAGCGTATTATATTATGGTCACTATTGCCTAGATGTTCCCCTACTTTTACTTCTCTTATCTGCTCTTGTTCATTCTCCATTACTAGATCCAATAGCGAATCCTCCCTTGATGGGCTTTTTACATATTGAGTTAGAAAGGAGTCCTGTACACATTGTAGGAACTCTATTCCCTTATCCCCATTACCTACCTCTTCTCTCCAATTAATATCAGGGTAGTTGAAATCCCCCATGATTATTATTCTATGTTTTTTCACTCATTTCCCTAATTTGTCTGCTGTTTCTTCCTCCACCTCTCTGCTACTATTAGGTGGTCTGTAGACTACTCCTATTAGTGTGATTGATCCTTTATTATCTTTTATCTCTATCTCTATATGGATTCTACTTCTGTCCTGCTGATAGCTGCGTCACTTTTTTCTACTGCCATTATGTTGTTCCTAATAAGTACAGCTACACCACCTCCCCTTTTTCCCTTTCTATCTTTTCTAACTATGTTATACCCTGCAATGTTTAATTCCCAGTCCCAATTTTTCTGTAGCCATCTCTCAGTAATCCCTACTATGTTTGGTTCCTCGCAACGTATTATTGCCTCCAGCTCCCCTATTTTATTATGGACACTGTGCGCATTGCTGTACAGACAGTTTTAACTAATTTTTAAAAGGATTTCCTCTCAATTTATGCTTAACCATCTTTTTAGACTATAACTCTGTTTATTCTCTTGCCATCAATGTCCTCGCTTATTTTATTCTTTCCTACGCTCTCTTTTCTAGCTTTGTTTATATTTAGGCTGGTTACGTTTCTTGTAGATCCCTCCCCCCCCACACCCCACCCCAGCTTACTAGTTTAAAGTCTTTGCCAACTCCCTATTTACCTTTTCCACTGGGACACGAATCCCATCATGGTTCAGGTGGAGCTCGTCCCACAGCTCTTTCCTGTCCCAGAACTGGTGCCAGTGTCCCATAAAAAGGAACCCCTCTTTCTCACAACAGCCCTTTAGCCACGTGTTAATTCTCCTGATCTGTCTGCTTTTATGTCAATTTGCACGTGGTTCGGGCAATAATCCAGAGATTATTTCCCTCAAGGTCCTGCTTTTTAATTTAGTGCCTAACTCCTGATACTGTTTCAGCAGGACCTCCTCCCTGTTCCTACCTATGTCGTTTGTTCTAACATGGACCATGACAACTGGATTTACCCCCTCCCTTTCAAGTTCATCTCCAGCCACCATGAGATATCCCTTACCCTGGCACCGGGTCGGCAACACACCCTTCGGGATTCTCGTTCGTTCTTGGCTGCAGAGGACGCTATCTATCCCCCTAAATATAGAGTCCCCTATCACTACCACATTTCTATTCTGCTTTTCCTCTCCCCTTGGACAACCTTCTGAGTCTTGGTACCTTGATCTGCATTGTGGCTGTCTTCCCCGCAGTCTCTCTCCTTGTCCTCACAGGCAGCGAGCACATTGAAGCTGTTGGACAGGATCAGTGTCTGCACTGCCTTCTCAACCTCTCCTAAATCCTGCTACCTTCAGGCATTTGTGGACATGCACTCCAAGGTCCCTTTGTTCCTCTAAACTTGTCATTATCCTACCATCTATTGTGTATTTCCTTGCCTTGTTCGCCCTCCCCAAATGCATTACCTCACACTCCTCCGGATTGAATTCCATTTGACACTTTTCTGCCTGCCTGACCAATAGATATTATAGATATCTTCCTCACTATCAACCACAAGGCCAATTCTTGTATCCTCTGCAAACCTCTTAATCATGCTCCCTACATTGAAGTCCAAATAATTAATATACACCACAAAAAGCAAGGGACCTATTACTGTGCCCACTGGAAACAGCCTTCCAGTCACAAAACACCCATTGACCATTACCTTTTGTTTCTGCCAACTTGCCACTTTGCCTTGGATCCCATAGGCTTTTCCTTTCCGACCATTCTGTCATGTGGGACCTTGTCAAAAGCCTTGCTAAAATCCATGTAGACATCATCAAACACACTACCCCCATCAACCCTCCTTGGTACCACCTCAAAAAATTCAATGAGGTTAGTCAGAACCTACCCTTAACAAATCCATGCTGACTGTCCTTGATTAATCTGTGCTTTTCAATTAATATTGTCCCTCAGAATTTTTTTGAATAATTTGCCCACCTACGAGGTTAGGCTGACTGGCCTGTAATTACTCGGTCTATCCCCTTCTCCCTTTTTAAACAATGAGACAGCGTTGGCAGTCCTCCAGCAACACATCATCTGGCCTGATATCTCCTGTGGCTTGGTGCTGACGTTTTGTTTTGCTATCACTCTTGTTAAGCGCCTTGGGATGTTTTGCTTCGTTAAATGCACTATATAAATGTAAGTTGTTTATTTAAAAACTACACGTACTCCTGTGCGAGTGAGCCATTTCTGTCAGTTGAAAATATTAAACCATTACAGTGAGGAATTGAATTCAGAGTCATATATTGATTTTAATTGAAAAAGGTGTTGTTCCAATGTTACAATCAAATGTCTTGTACCAGACAGGCTATTCTTTTTTATAACAAAAGCAAAATACTGTCGATGCTGGAATCTAAAATAAAAACTGAAAATGCTGGAAATCTCAGAGGGTCGGGCAGCATCTGTGAAGAGAGAAACAGAGTTAACGTTTCGGGTCGATGACCCTTCTTCAGAACTGGCTAGTGTCTGAATTCGGCTCATCGTCCCTTTTGTCTCTCCAACCTCTCCTGCTTTCCACCCTATCACAGACCTTCCCTTTTGTTTCTTTTTCCCCTCTTCCCCTCCCCCTTTCAGTACTTCTTAAGAATATGTTCTTTTCGAACACTAGCCAGTTCTGATGAAAGGTCGTCAACCCTAACCGTTAACTCTGCTTTTCTCTCCACAGATGCTGTCCAACACGCTGAGATTTCCAGCATTTTCTGTTTTTATTTTTATAATGTGCATTCATAGCAAACCCCAAGTGGAAATGATTACAGGCATCAGCAATTTGATGCAGTCTCTGGTTGTTTGTGTACTCTATCTGCTGCAGAATTGAATGGATAGGGTATAGGTTCAAACCCACAATTTCTTTTGTGCTATGCTGACCTTCACTGGACCTTGAAGATTAGGAAGGCAAAGGAACTCTGAATCTAAAAGAGACATTTTTATCAATACATTTTTAAGGACAGTGTTCTCCCCAGTTCTTCCCTTGTGCTTTTGTAACAAAATGTTCGGAAGTGAAATGAGAGACAGTTATATAGGTGAAGACCAGGCATTTGTGCACTTTATCTGTAATCAGTAGAAAGTAGTCCTAAATAAGAATAAAATATTTTGATGAATGAGCAGTGGAAAAAAGCCAGAACAGGTCAGAAATGACCAGATGTAGCAAAAGAAAGCAATGAAACCTATCAGAGATGGAAGGACAAGCAGACTGATGTTACTTGAAAGCTGTTACATTTCAACTCAGCACAGTGAGGCAATAACTTGCCCCAAGTGCTTTGACTAAAGTCCAGTTATACTTACTGTATGAAGTATTTCTGAGAGTGATCCAAGGGAAAGCAGAGCTTGTGCGTGTTTACTGAAAGCGTGTCCAGAGTTCTGTTCTCTCATCCCCGACTGCCAAAATGATTTATGGAGTTGGAAAAGAGCAGACAGGAATAGAAAGCTGTTTCATATCATACAAATTTCACCATCAGAACAGCAAACCATTCGAGTACCTTTTAAACTGGATGCTTCAAGTTTAAAAATTGGTTCCAGGCCATTACGCTGCGCTTACAGTGTGAGATCACTTTTTTCCAGTGGTTTCAGCACCAGTGCCAGACTGCTCATTTCTGTATAATCAGCAGCTTTGTATTACAGGTTTAGCGTTAGCACAGTGCAGAAGATTCATGCATGTTTGTGTGCCTGGATACACTGACTTAGTAACTTAGTAAGTTGGATTTATTTTAACCAAGTTTTTTAGTTTAGTAGTCTCCTTCTTCTGCTTTATGTCGCCACGTGTACCCTTCACACCTCTAACACTAGTCTTCTCCTTGTCTCCACCCCACCGTTGATAGCTACTCTGCCCCAGTTCCCTCTGCCTTGTCATCTGTCTCTTTACTGCTAAACAACTCCTTAAAAACCTTTCTCTTGCTATTTCTCTTGACCATACTTTGTGTGAAAAAGTCGTCATAACACATCTTGGGTTTTTGGGTGTTGGTGATCAATTTCTTGTTTTGTTTTGATAGCTTTTGACTGGTTCTGTAACCAGGTGAGGAGGGAATAAGAGGATTTCTTGGGAGTGTTGCTATATTTCTGGTTTATTTCATTTTTCTGTCTTTGAAAGAAGATGATAAAACATACAGATTAGATGCACAAATTCACAGAGTGGCCTGTTTTAAACACAGGAACAATCACAACAAAATCTTGCATAAATAGCTTTCCTTAGAAGGACCAATGTTTTTCAATGCAGCTCCATAGTGCCCTCTAGTGAATGTCACTGATCTAACCGGCAAACTGACCTAGAAATCCGGGGGTTTAGCGCCAAGCATTACCTCCAGATTCAGGGAGAAAATGGCGGCCGCTGCACTATCGCCTATTGCCGGCGGGTTTGCGGCGGCGGCCGCCATTTTCAGCAGGTCAGCAGCGCTGCCATTCCTGCGCTCATCGAAAGTATCGTAATGAGTCGGAGCATGACCTCAGTCAGTGTGCAACGCCCTCTAAACCACCTCAGATGGATGCCGGAACTTCAAACTCCTCCTTTGCCAAGGTTATATTTTTATTGTTTGCCCATCAGTGTGGGGGTGGGAAGGGTTACATTTTCTGGCGGCTTTCCCGGAGGCCTATAGTGTTTGTTGGTCAGTATATCAATGGGTGAACTCCATTGCAACATCTGAAGATCGTCTCTGATGAGATCTAATTTTATCTTTATGATATGGTCACCAGCCCCAGCAAGTCTGGACTCAACTGCTTAAGATTTTAAGGAGGAAAGAGAGGCAAAGAGATTTAGGGAGGAAATGCCAGAGCTTTGGGCCTTGGCACCTGAAGGCACGGCCACCAATGATGGAGTGATTAAAATCAGGGATGCTCAAGAGGCCAGAATTGGGAGGAGCGCAGATATTTTGAGGGTTGTGGGGCTGGAGGAGATTACAGAGATAGGGAGGGGCGAGGCCATGGAGGGATTTGAAAACAAGGATGAGAATTTTAAAATCGAGGCGTTACTTAACTGGAATCCCGTGTAGGTCAGCGAGCACGGGGAGATGGGTGAGCGGGACCTGATGCAAGTTAGGACATGGGCAGCCGAGTTTTGGGTGATTTCAAGTTTAAGGAGGGTAGAACATGCGAGGCCAGCCAGGACTGTGTTGAAATAGTCAAGTCTAAAGGTAACAACGGCATGGATGAGGGTTTCAGCAGCAGATGAACAGAGACAGGTGCGGAGTCGAGCGATGTTATGGAGATGGAAATAGGCGGTCTTAACGATCGTGCAGATATGTGGTTGCAAGCTCATTTCGGGGTCAAATATGACACCAAGGTTGTGAACAGTCTGGTTCAGCCTCAGACAGTTGCCAAAGAGAGGGATGGAGTCAGTGGCTAGGGGAACGGGGACTAAAAACATGGCTTTGGTCTTCCCAATATTTATTTGGAGGAAATATCTGCTCATCCAGTACTGGGATCAGCAAACATTCACCATGCGACCACCAGGGATCAACCATAAAGCTTCCTCTCTGTTTAATTCTGCATTTCAAAAAGTACCTTTGTTGCTGATGGCTCCATCTGCAGACACCAGCTGGGATGTCATTGGGAAATGTACAATGGGTTAGTCAGTCAGGATATGAATGAGAAAAGCTGATTAATGTTTCTTTCCTCACAGTTCTCATATAGTCCTTGCCTTGTGTGGCTTTGTAAATTAAGTGGCCGTGAAATTTAGCCCCTTAGCTCCAGCTGATGAAGCCGGTATCGGTGAAAAAATGGCAGCTGCCTCGCTTTCGCCCACTTCCGGCGCGGAATGCTGTGGCCACAATTTTGGGCAGGTCGGCAGCGCTCCCATTGTCTGCGTCACTGCAAATATGGTAATTAGTTAGATTGTGACATCAATCAGCATGCAATGCTGACTTGACGCATGATCTGCTATTTTGGACGTCACTGCTCCATTAACGCCCTCTTCAAAGCACGCACAGCTGAACATGTATTCAGTTGTATGAAGGACCCCACACCAGCACATCTTAAAGGGACACACTCAAGTTTCAGTCAGTTTAGATTTTTGTTTTTATACTGGTTTCTTTATTAGATTAGTGGCTTGGTGTAAGATATTTTAAAAATTGTTACTGTGAAGGGACTGCAGAAAGTGTTGCTGACATTTGCATAAGAACATAAGAAATAGGAGCAGGAGTAGGCCATATGGCCCCTCGAGCCTGCTCCGCGATTTAATACGATCATGGCTGTTCCGATCATGGACTCAGGTCCACTTCCCTGCCTGCTCCCCATAACCCCTTATTCCCTTATCGGTTAAGAAACTGTCTATCTCTGTCTTAAATGTATTCAATGACCCAGCTTCCACAGCTCTCTGAGGCAGCGAATTCCACAGATTTACAACCCTCTGAGAGAAGAAATTCCTCCTCATCTCAGTTTTAAATGGGCGGCCCCTTATTCTAGTTCTAGTCTCCCCACTCAGTGGAAACATCCTCTCTGCATCCACCTTGTCAAGCCCCCTCATAAACTTATACGTTTCGATAAGATCACTTCTCATTCTTCTGAATTCCAATGAGTAGAGGCCCAACCTCCTCAACCTTTCCTCATAAGTCAACCCCCGCATCCCCGGAATCAACTGAGCTGCCTCCAAAGCAAGTATATCCTTTCTTAAACCAAAACTGCACGCAGTATTCCAGGTGTGGCCTCACCAATACCTTATATAGCTGCAGCAAAACGTCCCTGCTTTTATAATCCATCCCCTTTGCAGTAAAGGCCAAGATTCTATTGGCTTTCCTGATCACTTGCTGTACCTGCATACTATCCTTTTGTCTTTCACGCTGCAGGATCCCCAGCTGCCGCTGTACTGCAGTGCAAGGTTTTCGCTCTTAAAGGAAGGCCTCTGAAAACACTTGCTCCCAGTCCTGAGGGCTCTAGTTGTAATCGCTCTTTGGGCTGCAGCATGAGATGGAGCAGAGACAGCAAAGAGGACAAGCTGCTCGCAGAGGGAAAAGGAAGGAAGCAACCTCTGTTCTCCCTAAGCTGAACGGCTGCGCGCCCCGCAGTTACTTCGAGAATGCCATGCACCAAGCGTTGCGTGCCGCACAGTCACACTGGAACTGG
The DNA here is from genome assembly GCF_044704955.1 of Pristiophorus japonicus. Classification (NCBI taxonomy): domain Eukaryota; kingdom Metazoa; phylum Chordata; class Chondrichthyes; family Pristiophoridae; genus Pristiophorus; species Pristiophorus japonicus. The sequence continues at coordinate 50,405,108 of NC_091997.1, forward strand.
CTCTAGTGTACAGGTGCTCTTTTCAATTGCATCCACAGACTCGTTCTTTAGGCCCACAGAAGTGGGCTTCGGCGGGTGCACGCTGGAGCCATTTCGGCGCCTGCGCACTGGAACCATTTTGGCACCTGTGCGCTGGAAGCCACTATAACCCGGAGCCCTTAGCCACCGACAATGAACTGCTGCTGAATGCCGATACTGTGCTGGGAGTCCACAGGCCTAAGTCTCAGGAAGGGTAGGGGAGATACAAATGGAGAAAGGGGGAGATAAGATTGGAGGGAGGGGGAGAGGAAGATAAGATTGCAGAGAGGGGGAGATCAGATTGGAGAGGGGAGATAACATTGGGGAGAGAGGAGGAGGAAGCGGGAAGCGAGAGAGGCAGAAGGAAGGAGGGGAAGAGAGGAATGGGAGAGGGAGGAGAAGTGATGGGAATAACTTGTAAGATTTCTTAGAAAGTTTTTTGTAAAATATTTTCAGATGCAATAATATAGGCCCATAATTTGCAGTCGGGGGTTTCCTGTGGGACCACAAAAATTTCTACAAAAGTACCTGTTGTTCTGGGAGTTTTGGAGACTTCTGGTGCTGGGCCACTACATGAAGGTTTATCAGTCGTAAGAATTTGAAGGACATTTGCTGGACAGGACTTGAGCAAATAGCACAACTCCCCACCTGCGGAGGCCCTTTGGTTTCGGAGGCGTGCCGTCTATCGAGAGAATTTTTGACAGATCGCAAGTTCCGGGTTTTATCGCATGCGCGTCACATGCCTAAACCCACAACTTGCGGGGACCCCATGGGCATGTGCGTACCCCGGACGTGCCTGCAGGGAGCGTGAATTCAGGCCCATAGATTTTGGAAGAGCTCCTGTGACCTGTTACTTTTGGTGTTTAAATAAAGCCACTAATCGTGTTTAAAAAGCAAAAAAGAGCAACTGATTTCATGATTTGTAAGTGTTTGTCTCATTGTCTCATGATGATTTAAGACGGTGGCAATATGGCATTACTGTATATATACTTTTCTGTGGTTGCTGTTGTTGTTAAAGTTGTTGTAATAACAATTGTTGCCCACGAAAATTTGCCCACTGACAAATAGGTCACGCTCAAAGGAGTTTCGTGGCCTGCTCAGTACAAAAAAAATTAGAGGGAACATTGGAGGCAACCCAGACAGCCCCCTTCTGGCAGGGATATCCGGAACCAAATCATCCACCTGCGGTATTAATGAACACAACCTCAAATCCCCTTTTAACATTTATCCCACACCTTACCTTACCATTGTTGCTGACCATCACAGCATCCTTGGCCACACTGCAGAAATAAAAGCCACCACAAAGCAAATTTTCCAATCCAATTTTATGCAGATATGCATCCAATATTACATCAAAAAATCAGCTAATCACCCTTGCGCATTCTTTTAGTGACTGTCTTGTGTGTGCCTTTGCCTATCCTACTGATGTCACACAGAGCTACCCCAGTGGCTGCAGCATGGCTGCTGACTTTCAGTGGGGGAGACTGTAGATGGCCTTGAAGGATGACCTCGAGAAGCTGGTGGCTGGCAGTGTAAAAGCGAGTGACAGTGCTTCTCTTTTTCTTCATTCTTCTCTTCCTCTTCTTGGTCATCCACTGGCTGGGCAGGCTGGATTTCTTGAGTGTCTAAAATGAGCAAGGCACAAGGGTAGGGTAGTGGGGAGGGGGTAAAGCAGGAGGTGCATGCTTACACCATGTGCAGATTGTAAATCAGAAGATATTGTGGGATGAGGGGGAAGTGGGATGTGGGAAGGAGGATAACATATGAGGATACAGGCATCTTGTATTCTTTCAGCCCGGCCGCTGGTCAAGGGCTCAGCCATGCCCCTGCTAAGAATGGCCAGCACCGTCTACTCCAAGGGGTAAGGCGAAACTAGGAATGTGAGGTGTTCCTCATGTTTGATAAAGATTGTTGGTAGGTGAGTGATGGGGGAGGTGGGGGGTGGTAGTGCAGTTGATAGGAGATGTCATTTGAAGGTGCATTCACCGACTTTGACCACTCGTCTGAGGTCATGAAACGCCTTTGGGGATTGGAGCCAGGTCCTGGGGACAACACTGATGGCAGTGACTGGCTCCGAAATCTGGTCCCTTCTTTCTGGAGGGCCTCAGCCCTCTGTGGGGAGAAGACCTCTCTTCCAAGTTTTGGCCTCTGCACAAAGCTCAAGTGCTGCGTCCGAGACCCTGGATGCCCTTTCCTGACCATTTGTATTAGTGCTGAAGCACTTTTAACATTCAGCAGAAGGCAGCTCATCTTTAAGAGCTGCAGACTGCCTTTATGAGGCACAGGCTAGCTTTAAGTAAAGCATCTGTTTTCACGAGGGACATCAAGAACATGGACACCCTACTGATTCACAGCCTGCCTGCGTGTTCAGGGTGGGCTATGTGCTACAATCATTATAGTTAGCAGGCAGCACGAATTTGATGGCTGCTTGAGGTCCTTTGAACAGACGCAGGCATATCGCGCATCTCTGTGCCAAGCCCATTTTTCAGCGCCATGGAATTTCACCCCCAGTGTTTTTACATTACTGGATGTTTTACTATGTTAAAAACATTATATAAATGCGAGTTTTTGGAAGTATCAAAGGGTTCTGCTGACATCAAAAACATGAGCAAGTTTGAGCAATTATTACAGTGCCTTAACCACAGAGTGAACTTAAAGTCTTGAAGCAATAGGGTGTCTATCACTTTGTGATTATCCATACTGTGAATATTGTGGGATGGGTTAACTCAGTCCTACCAAAATAAATCACTTCAGACTTCTCTGTGTTAAATTCCATCTGCCGTGTGACTGCCATTTTACCAGTCTGTCTCTGTCCTCTTGAAGTCTGTTGCAATCCTGCTGATATATACTACATTTCCCAGTTTTGTGTTATCTGCAAACTTTGAAATTATGCCCTATATACCCAAGTCAATTTCATTAATATATATCAAAAAGGGAAGTGATCCTAATACCAACCCCTGGGGAACTGCACTGTATACTTCCCTCCAGTATTAAAAACAACCGTTCACCACTACTCTCTACTTCCTCTTCCTTAGTCAATTTTGTATCCATACTGCCACTATCCCTTTAATCCAATGGGCTTTAATATTGCTAACAAGTCATCCACCCTCTTGGTTACTTCATCAAAGAACTCAATCAAATTAGTCAAGCACTATTTGCCTTTAAAAAAATTCATGCTGACTTTCATTAATTAGCCCATACTTTTCTAAGTGCCAATTAATTTTGTCCTGGATTATTGTCTCCAAAAGTTTTCCCACCACCGATGTTAGGCTGAGTAACCTGTAGTTTCTGAGTTTATCCCCCTCCCCTTTTTTGAACAGGGGTGTAACATTTGCTATCATCCTGTCCTCTGGCACCACTCTCATCTAAGAAGGATTGGAAGATTGTGGCCAGATCCTCCGCAATTTCCACTCTTGCTTCCCTCGGTAACCTAGGATGCATCCCATTCGAACCAGGTGTCTTTTCTACTTTGAGTACTGCCAACCTTTTAAGTGCCTCCTCTATTTTTATTCTATCCAATCTCACTGCTCACTGCTACATCTTCCTTTACTGCTACACTGGCAATATCCTCTTCTCCAGTGAAGACAAATGCAAAGTACATTTTTAATTCTCGTCCAATCAAATGTATCACTTGGACACCATAATCAGCTTTCAAATCTATTGATTTTTTTGGCAATGAACAGAAAGCATGCAACTGAAATGTAAAAGCACATATTATATTTAAAGGGTTAGTGTTGTAATAATATCACTTTTATGATGTGTTCCATTCTATAATTTCTATGATTCGCATAAGAAATAGAATCTGGAGTATGGTTATAGTTCTGGTCACCTAACCACAGAATGGATTTTCTACTTGAAAGGTACAGAGGTGAGCAATGCAGATGGTTCTGGGTGTCAGGAATTTTAGTTATGAGAGAAGGTTAAGTATATTGGGCTCTTTTTCTTTGGAAAAGAGAAGACTTTAAAGTGACCAAAGTGGAGAACATGAAGAGGATTGGCAAAGTTAATCCAGGCAATTGTTGTTTTACTGTGGTAAGGGGTTCAAGTTTCAGGAGATAAAAGTATAAAAAATTAGGAATAAGACAGGAATTCAGGCAAAACATTTTTCCTCAAGGGGAATCAGTTGCCAGGGAAGTCCATTGAAGTGGGCAATAGAAGAGGGTTCTGGAGGCAGTCTGGTGGTGATTTGAGTGATATGGAAAGAAGATGGGTAGCTGGGCTGAGATCTTTAAAAAATGAGTGGACCTGTTGGATTCAATGACCTTGTTCCTCAAAATTCTTATGTATTTCTGAAATGCTATGTTCATCTGTTCTCAGCATTGACTGCTGCAGCTGGACGAGGAAAGCTCGAAGTGTGCAGACTGCTGTTGGAACAAGGAGCAGCAGTGTCGCAGTCCAACCGGCGGGGGATTGTCCCACTGTTCAGTGCAGTGAGGCAAGGGCACTGGCAGGTGAGCCGACTACCTCAGCCCCTTCTCACCGATTTGTGAGAATTCCTATCATTCATACTTTATAAAATTGACAACTAACTACTTGAAAATGATTCCATATTGTATGTGTTTTCAGATTGTGGATTTGCTGCTAACTCATGGTGCAGATGCAAATATGGCGGACAAGCAGGGCAGGACCCCTCTAATGATGGCGGCATCAGAGGGGCACCTGGATACAGTGGAGTTCTTGCTTGCTCAAGGTTAGTTTCAGAGATTGATTGTTGAGAAAGCCAAACATTTTGTAATTCTTCAAATTTGCAACATGCAAAAATATTGCTGTGGAAGTATGTTGATCATAAAGGTTATATTAAGTTTGGTACAGCCCCAAGTTAGATGGAAATGGATTAGTAGAGGTAATGTGAAAAGTGGTTTCCACCCCTCAAATATTTTCTCCTCCTCTCCTGAAAGTGTTGACTCTTGTGGGAGCACCGTTTCTCAGACACTAACAGTCTCACCTAAGTGACTATTCTTCATATGCAAGCCTAGACATAGGAACAGAAGGAGGCCATTCATCCCCTCGAGCCTGTTCTGTCATTCTATGAGATCATGGCTGATCTGTACCTCACCTCCATTGTACCCACCTTTTCTCCATATCACTTGATACACTTGCCAACAAAAATCTATCGATCTCAGTATTAAAATTCCAATTGACCCGCCATGTCACTCTTAGCTGTCTTGCTGTATAATTTGTGAACTTCATTCCCTAACAACTAAAGGAAATATCACTTAACAATAACATGGTCAACTCAAAAGACAAATAAATATCGCCTTAATTAGTATAGATACTATAAAAAACAAAAATGTTAGAGGAAGGTGCAAGGTAGTAATTGAGGGGATTCTAGTGTTGTAAAATGCTCCAGTTCTCTTCCAGTTAATTATATCACCAGATCCACTTGATGCAACTATTCCCTCATATCTCACTGCCAGGCACTTGTATTCCTATAGATAGTATTCCACAGGATGGTATTAGGAAATGCACAGCCCATAACCCTAGGACATGTGTGTTACCAACGTCATGAGGTGGTTGATTTTTTGCTTATACAAGTGTTCCTATGACGACCACTGCTGGGCTGTTTGCTCTGTCACTATTACACGTAAGTGTACTGTCAAACCAAGTAAGACCTAAGATCGCCTTGAAAAGAAATGGATCCTTTTGACTACTTGTAATGAACATCACTGAATTTATTACTAGATGAAACCCATGCAGTTGGAAAGCCCTTTCTTCTGCAGCAATTATTATTCTTCATCTTTAATAGGGCACTTGATCTGAGAAATATCCTGAACAGTTTGTAATGAATGAATTTGTATGTTTGAGATTCCTCTGGGTGATTTTTTTATAAATTGTATAAAAGTGAACAAGTTAACACGTGTCAAAATAATGCACACAGCAATTTCACATAAATGCATTTATTACAAGTACAACTGAGAGTATTCCAGTTGAACCCTTGTTATATATTTGACAACATTCAAATGGCAATCAGTGAAACCAATAGTATGCAGTTTACTCCATCATTTTTGCCGTGGCAGTCTGTAACCTATCAATTATGGCAAATATCAGTGAAACGATTGAAACCTGCTGTCTTGGCATGTTGGAACATGAGTAAAGGCCAGGGAAAAATCAGCCGAAGGCTATTTTCCGACAACCAGCTGAAATGAATATCAATGAAAGATTGAGAGCCGTCTCTTCTTCCCCCATCTCTGTTTTGGACGGTACAGGGTTTGACGTAACCAAGAGCACATAGGGCGAAAAATAGCTTCAAGAGTGAGTGTGTTGTACTGGATGGGGGATAACGCAGGTATAATTATTGCAGATTCAGTATTGCTGCTTGCTATGCCCCTGCATGTACAGCAGTTGCGAAGGATGCAGTAAGATTGGGCTTGCTGTTTTTTGAGGTGGCCACCTGTTTCTAAAACGCATTAGCACTGAGTGAGGTGTCAAACCAAATTATAAGATGTCTGCAACCCAGAATGTGTTCTTCCTGAAAGAGGAAGTAATGGGAAATATAAAAGGAGAGGACAAAGTCCCAAGACAAGTGGAGTGCAATGTACAGTATCCAGAATGTAGTGCTGCTGTTTTTCTGAAACCCATAACCGGCTATAAAATGTGTTCATATTTGACATCACCAGAAATGCAATAATTTCTGTGTTTGTAGGACATGTTGACTATAAACAATCAATTGTTCAGAGTCAGATAAATGGTCATCTTCAAATGACCTGAAAAGCAAGGTAATAATCAGCACCTCTGCAAGGAGTCCTGATTTGTTTTTCCAAATAAGGCAGTGGTGCCCAGCACATGTTACTTGTTTCAGAATCTGAGGCTGTACAAAGGCTCAACAGTATATTATACAATGTCTGTGATCCCGGATTATAGTCGCTCAACCATTGGTGGCCGTGCTTTCTGCTGCCTAGGCCCCAAGCTCTGGAACTCCCTGCCTAAACCTCTCCGCCTCTCTACCCCTCTTTCCTCGCTCTTAAAAACATACCTCTTTGACCAAGCTTTTGGTCACCTGTGCTAACTTCTACTTATGTGGCTCAGTGTCAAATTTTTAGCGGATAATACTCATGTGAAGCGCCTTGAGATGTTTCACTACGTTAAAGGTGCTATATAAATACAAGATGTTGTTGTGATGAATGAAGACCGTGTCAGGAAACTAGATGGTCACTCCACGTCTCTTTTAATTGCTCTGCATTGTGTGTTCTCTGGGTTCTACAGGAGCAGCACTTTCACTGATGGATAAAGAGGGATTAACTGCCCTCAGCTGGGCATGTCTGAAGGGTCACTTGCCTGTGGTTCAGTCCTTAGTAGAAAGAGGTGCTGCCACAGACCATGCAGATAAAAACGGACGGACACCTCTGGATCTTGCTGCATTTTATGGTGATGCAGATGTTGTAAGTATCTCAGATATATGATTAGTTTAACTTTCTATCGATATAAATACAGGCAACTCTCGATTATCCATACACAGATCTAATGGAGAACCTACTGCAACGGCACTTTAAAAAACTGTTGCATATGTGAATACCAGCTGACGTAATGAGGGTTGTCACTTCGTCCCCAGTCAGGAACAGATGAAAAACAAAACCTATACTGCAGTCGGTTCTGGTTACTTACAGGGGTGTTAAATCATTGGAGGGGATCCTTGGGATAGATGAAGTTCCAATACACATGATAATGTCCTGTGTACAGCTGCACCGAGCTGGACATTTCGCTGTTTTTCTAATCTCAGCACCGGATAACAAGCTGGTCCCAACTGCAACAGAAAGCAACGCAAAGCTCCTGTCCAACCTACAGTAATCATTTTTGGTCTTTGACGCGCTCTTACAGCCCTGGGTGCAATGAATTATTTATTGAATGTTCCCACTCCAGAGAGTTTAAAAATATCCGCATCCAACACAATAAGGTTCACCGTGTCCTTGCCCGTGGTTTTACCTTTCTCTCCACGTGAAAGACCACGGATCAAATTACAGGAGCATTTAAATTACAGCGACATTTAAAATCAAAACATAACTAACACAGACGATGTGAATCCATTGTTATGTATTTTATTACCTTCACGCTAAGATAGCACGCACTAAGCCTTTGTGGTTGGTTCTATCACCGTCAAATATCAGCTCTGAGAAGTGCACTCGCCCTAGCGGCAAAATCATTTACCCAGAATAGCCCAATCCCCGAGAGACCCGGATAATCGAGAGTTGCCTGTCCTCATTGTCACTTATTTTGGAGTACTGGAATTTCTCTCTGCCTTCCTTTTCCAACAGCTATGCCAGAATGGAGGGATGGGGGCATGGAAACTTAACAATGGGGATAGATTACTTCACCAAATGCATTGTTAGTCTGTCTTTCTCAAACTTAAAAAGCTAATAATCTGTTTATAAATATCTAATAGACAAAAACTGTAAAACCTAATACCTCCTTTTTAACTGTGCAAAAATACCTTAATTGGTCATTAAAAATAGTAATGTTTTTGAGTTCCCTATCACTGATTAGCTATGGTAAATACTTCTAACCAAGCACTTTGGCCCAGTATAAAAAATTTGATCTTTATTTGAAGCTTGAACAGCGCCCACTGTTTCATCTGAACACCAATTTCACAAATATTTTAATGTGGTTGCAAACAGCTTTATGTATACTGAGGGGAGAGATGATATAATATAAAGCCGTGGAATAGTCTTTTTTTTTGCAATGTATCATTATATTGACCTGAATGGTATTCAGAAATTATTTCTGAATTGCTGATTCAGAACCAAAATGTTTAGAAAACTAATGGGTATTTCATAAGCCACTGGCGCAGTTACTGTAATCCTGACAATCTTAATCTTAGTTACCTGGAATGCTGTTCAGTAATGCCTCTCACTCTTTCCCCCTGTATGTCACCTTTTTTGTTTGTAAGGAGAATTTTTTCCACTCCAGTATCTATCATTACCTTTATTCTTCTGTTTCCTCTCAACTGTACTCATTCATTTCTAGATTTTGGCAAAAAAAAATTGAGTGGCAAAATTCTGCAATATATATATTGAAGAATTTTGCCACTCAATATATATTTTTCCCTAGACTGCATTGTTGTCTGTGTCTCCTTGTGGTGTTCCTGACCCCTGGCCAAAGTGATAGATCCTGGATCTAAGGTCACCAGAATATTTAAGCCCTTGATATATATATTTTTCTTCACTTGGTGATAGGTGCAGTACCTCGTGGACCATGGAGCAATGATTGAGCACGTGGACTACAGTGGCATGAGACCTTTGGACAGAGCAGTGGGGTGCCGCAATACAGCAGTGGTGGTCACCCTCCTGAAGAAAGGAGCCAAGATAGGTAGGCCTCTTAGAGACAGTCCCCCCTCCCTGCAATGAGTACCATTAGACTTACTGGAATAGATACGCTTTTCATTAAAGCGCAAGACTAGGCTTGAAATTGTCTTTTAAGGGGCAAAATAAATTTGTATTCACTTTTGCGTGAGATATTTCAGAGCGTGACTGCATGTACTTTAAGAATCATTCATTCAAACACCATCAATTTAATATTCATGGATTACTTTTCTATTTTGGGAACATTAATATGGAAACAACGTGTCCAGCCTTTGGTGTCAAATTGAGAGTAACCTATGATCGTAACATCTTCGACGCTAAATTAAACTACGATTTCATGCACCTTAATGTTATGTGCACTGCATTGACTTTGAAGTCACTGTATTTCAACATTGTTAAATATGGCAATATATGGATGCTGATATTCTAGATGGCTCTGGCATGCTGTGACCTGGAAACCCAGAGGAGCTTATTTGGGATGCTAGGTTATCTCAAACTTTACATCTGAAACATGTACAACAGCATAATCTGATAACTAGATTAACATAATTGGGATTTTTGGATCAAGATATCTATGTAGAAAATGTATGCATATAAAACACTTAAGAATTTTAATAGTCGACATCTGAGTCCAAATGAACCTCTGCTATTCAGAACTACTATTGGGAAATAAAACAGCCATGGATAAGTTTCCAACAGTTACATAGCTTTCATTATCCAGCTTTTAAGTAATTCTTTTGAGATACGAATCCTGTTCACATGCCTTCCATTGCCAGTGAATAAATATCCATTGTAATTGATCCATCAGCTGCATGAAAGAATCTAGATAAGTTGCCATACCACAGATAAAATGATAGAACAGTTAGAGGTTACCAGTGAGGCTATGAAAGGTTGCCAAAGTGCAGGGAAACAGTTAAAGTTTAATTTGAGCGGTATCCTTTGTATTCATGTCACAAATTTATCATAATCAATGAAGACTTTTCTGGGTGGTGACACGTGACCTTCTCAGCTCTTACATTTTGCTGGGAACAGTGCAAATATAGTCCCTAGCTCTGAGAATGGGAGAAACAGTCAAAATCAAGAAGTAAAGCTTAGTGCCATTGGGAATTACACTACTAAAACTCTAGATTGTATAAAAATATTTCTAGTATTGCCCAACCAGATGAAAGTTACCAAGGGTGCAGATCAGTTTTTATATTAAATTAAATTAGATTTTCAATTTGAAATGCAATATATTTGGCATATTAAACATATTGGGCATATTGATGGTATTTAGTTGCAGCTCACTAAATATAAATCATTCTTTAATAATAAATGTGACCAAAAACTTTGATTTAGATTGACTGTAATGTCTTAAATTCCCATACATTTACAAGAGGTTCAGATAGAAAAGAAACAAAAATGTTTTACTTTACTGTGAATTAGATTACATCACTAGAGGAAGATTTAAGGAGACATGGTACTGGGAATGGTAATACTTCCCAGTTTTTCTCACTATTGTTTACTTGCCCAGACTAATATCTTAATGGCATAGATTTGTGCTCCCATCTGTTCCCAACTCCATGCTGCTATTTTACTATTGAACAAGAGTGTCCAAGCTTCATGTATTCATGGGTCACTAACGTGCTTACCATACAGTCTCGAAGGCCAAGTATGAAGTTTAAATCTATGTTCCCATTAACTTGTTGATTCTAACAGATTTTGATTCTGAAACAAGATTTATCCACCACTGTGCCAGCAGCACTAGACACGGCCCTTTTCCAACCTCCAGGTCCACAAAATCGGAAAAAAACAAACCAGCAACTAAGAAATATAAGACCTGGAGGGCTGATCACCCAAATTTGGGGCCTGTACGTGGCCCATGGGCAGTAGTTTGGACACCTCTTTTCGATCTTATTACCTCCTTCAATATAGTCTCATCTGATACTTTACTCTATGGTGAGAATGTGGATGGAAATCAGCTGCCACTTCCGCGTATCGCTAGATCCACGAGATCATCAGATTTCTGTCCCTCTGTCATCAGCTTTCTGTACTTTTCTGTATCTGTTGACTCACTAACACGTTATTTCTGTTGCTGTATACTAATAAAAACATTTTCTGCAATGATAGCGCTGTTTTCCTTTGAGTACCTGACATGGTCTTTTGGAAGTTCGGACAGTGGTCGCTAGGAGTGTGTCAGTATTTGCAGGGTAAACTTGAAAACTATTACTGGTGTAGATGGCTCCATGTAAAATAAATCTACATAACAACAGTGACTACATTTCACATCCAATTAATCGCTTTTTGGAGCACTTTGGAACATGATGAGGAAATGATAAGGAGCCATATAAATGAAAGTTTGTTCTTTTTAGCATCTCACCCATGTGGGACAATCCCTCTCATTGTGGGCAGGGAGTGGGGTTGGAAACGGATTCTGCATGTGGCAAGTTCCACAATTGCTGCAAGAGATGCGACAGCAAGTTCCACTTTTTTGATGCCTCCAGATGCAAAACCTTCCATCAGGGCCCAAACATTTGACTCGGGCTACTCGATCTTTGTGCTGCTGTGAGATTTCCTTTCTGTTACATTGTCTCCTTTCTGCACTATTCTTTTCCTACGGGACCCAGTTAACTCCGAACCCTTCTGATTGGTATGGAGTGATGATTTGAGCTATACAGTTGATTAAAGGGGAGTGTATATGTTTTTTGTAGACTTATTCAGGCTTCAATAGAACTAAAAATGACATAAACTGCGAAAAGAACACAAGAACAAGTACAGATGAAGGGAGGTCATTCAGCCCATCTTCCCATGGGATCCTCTTGTCACAGCACCCAACTGCCTCTTTGAATAACTCCAGACATTTTGCCTTAAGTACCTCACCCAGAAGACCATTCCAGATGTTAATTGTTGTATGAAGAAGTGCTTCCTGATATCGGCTCTGAACTTGCCTTTTCCCAGTTTGTGCCTATGTCCCCTTGTCCTGCAATTGTGATTTAACTTGAAATAGTGCTCCGGATTAACCTTTTCTATATCACATAGTATCTTGTGTACCTCTGCAATGTCCCCTCTCTTTCACCTCCTTTCACAGGTGAAGAGTCTGTGTGTTTCTAATCATTCCTCATAACTCGGTTCTCTGACTAGGGATCAGCATCATGGACCATCTTTGGGCAAAGACCAGTTAAATATTTTGCACAGGGCCTGCTTCATGCCTATGTGTGTTCACTGGTACCTGGGAGTACCTAAATTCTGTTAGAGGAGATGTAAGAAATTTGGAGTGAACCTTCATGCCGTTTCATCTACTGTAGAAAATATAGTTAAATGAAGTTAAGTCTCTAACAAATATTGGATGTTGGATTCTTATATTTTGTGATTGCTAATGAGCACCCACAACCCATGCATGTGAAAGTCAATCAATCTTTAATATGCAGCTAGCAAGTCATGACCCAGGCAGCCCTTCCATTATAGGTTGCCTGAATCCAGATCCAAGGAATGTTGCACAGTTAAACCAGATCACACATTTATTTCACTTTAACCTAGAGGAATTCCTTAAATTTTGGTCCCATGAGTAACGCTTGAGGTCGCAGGAAAGCAGAACACTTACTGAGATTACCACCATGAAGGAGAGTTCAGACAAAGCAATAGGTCTTATCTCTTCTATCTATCACTTTCTTCACTGGCATCTGGACATTGTCCAGAGAAACAGTTCTATCATGCATTGATGCACTCAATGCCTTTACTGATGAGGATATACAATGGATTAATTTAGGAAATTTTGTTTTATTGATGCTTTCACTTCTCTTGCAGAGTGTTCAATTGAAGCGTGACACTGTATATTCAAGACTACTGACATTGCCCTTTGCTAATCTTCCCCTGACTTCCACATGTTACCCCTTCCTCTCCTGATTGTGATGACTGATATAAGGGTGTAGTTCCACAGGCACTAACAATCCTCCTGTACCTTACACCAGTGGTCAATCTTAATGTGTGATTTCAGAAAATGAGAGCTGGCAGTGTATTTGACGGTGGGGCAATCACAGCCAAGTCTAAACCTATCCTTCCTGTTTTAATAACCTTCTGTGGAAAATAAAATCATCCAACTTCACCCTTCATTTTTCTCATGATAACCCTGAGTATATGTACTCCCATGTTACTGATTTTCTAACCAGTGGTAACAATAGTTTGCTATTTACCCTGTTAAACCTTTCATCATCCTGAAAACCTCTTAGATTCCCTCCTTAATCTTCACTGTTCCAATGAAGAAAGATCTGATTTTTCAAACCTTTCTTCCTCGCTATAACCTCTCCTTGCTGTAACCTCTCCATGGCTCTTAATATTGGCTTCCGATATTGGGAAACCCAGAACTGCAACATAATATGCAATATGTGGTCTAAGCAATGTCTTGTACAAATTCAACATCACTTCCTTGCTCTTATATTCAATGCCTCTATACAAAACCCAGAATTCTACTTGCCTTTTTATGGGGTTTTTTGGTTCAACTGCACTCGCAACTGCACATTGGTGTTTCCTGAAGAGAGTGCAATAACATTTCAGATTTTGGTCATGTTAGGTGCTGCCATGCAGCTAATTACCTTCCAAGTTCCTCGTGTCCCTTCCAATTTGCCTTTAAATCAGCAACAAAAAAATTACTGTTCTGAATAATAATATAGCAGAGTTAAAGATGAAGGTAAGTGTAGGTAGTACTTCCAATGTATGGTACTTCCTCTTCTTAGTAAGTTACTATGTTTAAAAAGTATTATTGCCTTGTTGGAGATATTTTAAATTTAGTGTTATTAGCCTTCTGCAGTAGAGTCCCACCATTTCCAATCTTCATACTGAGCAGGAAGCTGCTCCGCTGATGACTACTAACCCCTCAGCGACCACCTATGTAAGATATATTTGCATCTTTTCTTGCTGCAACCACCAGGACAGGAAGAGATGGTGAAGTCTGCATTATTTTCTAAAGAACTAGTTGTTGCCAGGTTGTAGTTGTGCAGACACAAGATGGCGGGTTTCTAGAGAGTGGAGGGAATAACACTGTACTTGATACATCACCTGCAAGGTAGAAAGTTTCAAATTTATTCTTTAGAATTAAAAAACTGGAACTGAAAGTACTCTCCCCGCAGTTAATTTATCATATATGCATATGGAATACTTGATAGTGCATTGGAAATGATCCAGAGCATTGGATTTTTATGTTTCAGATTATGCATGCTATGATGTTTATCCTGAGTTGACTTCTACAAAAGGAACAAATACTTTGAAAAACAATTTATAATTTTCCCTTCAAACTGGAAAGCAGAGGCTGCACTTATATCATTTACTGCTAAATGCTGCTTTGAAAATCCATTTGTCTTTCATTTGTGATTACACTCATTCACACTTTTTATGTTGCACCAGTCTTGTTTGATGAAATACCTGTCACTGAAGCCATTTTGCATGAAGACTTGCTGCTTAATACATTCTGCTGGAGTTTAATACTTACCATATGATGAATCAATAACAGTGAATGTGCAATGTATTACTGCTTTGGTTAACATGTGCATGAAAGTTAAGCTGTGTACTGAAGACTTTGATTAGAGCAAAGTTAAATATTTAGGATTGTTGCCTTTTTATTTTTCCCTTCTGTTCTTGCTGCTACAGGGTATAAACATTTTGTGTCAGAAGGAGGCACACCTTTTGCATCTGAACCATTATCATACATATGGAACATTAGGGAGCCAGAGCTTAGTGTAACAGTCCACATGACATCAACAACACATTTTTCAGTGTATACATTCCATATTAATGAAATATATTGATAAACCATATACATTTCATAGGTTCCTCAATGACCTGATAAGTTTTAAATTTATGAATAGACCTCCACACCAACCATATGATTCATACAAACCTGTTGCAAATTGCAGCCCCCAAACCAACAAACCACTCAGTTGAAAATAGTGTTTACAGATTTTGCACAGAGTACAATGACTGTGTCACAGTGGTACAATGGCTGCATGCACGGAAATACAGTACCACAGAGTTAACTGATTCCACGTTGTGCTAAATTCCTAATCTCAGCTGTGCTGCTCAGAAAGGTGTTAGAGAGATGAGGCACATAAATTCAGAGGACATTATAGCATGCTCATTTGGTAGGATTGATCCATGAATATATATCCTGTATTCACCTGATTGGTTACTGTTATGGATCAAATTGATGTATGCCTGTTGGCCTGTATACCTTGGGTATGTGTGGGATTAAGTGATATCTGTGACCAGTGGCAGAAACATAATTCAGTACAAGTCCCCACCACTGAACTCTCATATGTATCATCAATATGTAGCCTTTTGAACTGTCTCCAAGTTTGTGTGAAATAAGTACATTTCTTCAGAAGATGCAGCAAATTCAATATACATTTTACCAGTGTTGTTACAAAAGCAGATTTTTTTTTTAATGCTTCAGTGATTTGCAAATAGTGTTTAAATGAAAAGAATAAGGAGCAACTCCATTCTAAGCACTGCTTGCATTCTGGGCCATATGGCCTGATGTTTGGTTTCAAACATCAATCCATGTCCATGTCTATGTCTTCTCCAAGAGGATGTGAAGGTGCTATTCTTTCAGACTATCACTATTTTAACAAAACTGGTGTGTGTGACATTCTCCGTAGAAGTGAATGAAAGGCTACTGCTCTTCTTACAACTGATGTAAAGTGTCAAAACCCTGTTGAAGAAACATTTAATATTATACATTTAAAACTGTTTATATGTTATGAAAACTTTGATATCACGTTATCATTTTTGCAATTGTAGGGCAGCAAATGGAGCTGGATTATTTTTTTTCCATAATTGAACACTGTATTGACAATGTTAGAATATCATTCAGAAACCATTGAATATTTATATGCTGAAATACACTTGTTTCTCAGGAGTTTAGCAGGTAGTCACATAAAGCCAATATTTAGAAAGTTGGCAAATTGGCTGGTGACCAACCTATCCTTGCTTGGAGATATTTTTAAGCCTGCAGCTTCAGGCCAACGAAAGAGTAAAAAGTGTTTCCTGAAGCCATGAAAAAAAAGCCTATGTAGTTCCAGTCAATGTTTTTCTTTAATTATAGGGTTATAAAGAATTCTCTACACTGAAAACTACTGAGAAATGTTTAACTTTGAGCTTAAGTCTGAAAGAACGGTTGTCACTTTGCAAGTCCAGTAATTTCAGGAAATGAAAGTTTGTGGCTTCATAAACGGTGTTACTGATCTGTTCGCTCGATCTTTGGCGGGAGCGGGAAGGAATATACAATTTTTTTATTCCAACTATATTGATGAAAAAACATTTTTGGTTATGTTTGTCGTTGATGTTAACCCATGGAATTTTATCTTGATCATAATAGGTATTACATTGGTTATCCATTAACCAGTAAATTGTAACCTATTGTATTGCTGGGGTTTCCTTTTCAGTGTTCCCACGTCTCTTATTTTTGAGTGTTTTTGTACATTTTGCTGCATTTTAGTGATGGTGATCCTGCAAGAAGATGAATCTGATCTCATCGACGTTCAGCCACAATTCCAAACCCAAGACTAACCGTTAGCGATTCAATACATGTTACTGCTAGATATATTTATTTTTAGCGTAAAATGGTTAAAATGTACAACCCCCAAAAGTAGAAGTGGAAGTGGGATCAGAGAAAGTGTAGACCATTGCTACTGTTTCTAGGTTTGTGTGGGGACCTCAATCTCAATAGTGCAATTGGTGCAACTATTTTTTTGTATTTTACATCGATACATACATTTTGTATGTGCATTAAAGCAGCTAGGACCTGTATTTTAAAAAAAAAATGTTTTGAGACCCAGGTCCCCATATCCACTGGATTCGTCCAGCCTTGGAACTGCTGCTTCTAGGTGTAACTGTGTGCTTTAGGCAGCTTTCTGTGAGTCTGCTTCTGAAAGTTGGTGTGCCTGCCTGGCTTCACACAGCTCCTCTTGTGTGCTGTGTTTTTGTACAATGATTTGCTGATGCACTGGCTTTGCTGCTTGCTCACTGCTATTTTTTTTTTCTTTTCTGTTTTTCATCTTCACGTCTTTTTAAATCCTGTTTCACTTCCCTTTTTCTCCTTCCTTCATCAATTGAAAGGCTGTCAAACACTCCCAAGTCGTCCTCGAGGTACATCCTGGTGATTTGATTTGTTTTTTTGCCTTTCTCCAGTTCAGTCTGGCCAGCATGAATAACTCATATGTTTTGTTTATTTACCCCTGATGAAAGCAACCAATAGGATTGTTGTAGAGGACAACTCATTTGGTAAACGGTAACACAGTAAATTGTGATTCAGTGTGAATAAATTCACCTTTTGGATCTGTTGGAATAATAAACATTATGGATATATCTAGTCCCTATCAACCACAGTATTGATGCCATGGTTATCATACTGCTGTTGTCTGTCCTAAGCAGTTACAGTTGTCTGCAAATTGGCTGCCAATTTTTCTAGCATTGCCAGTCACTGTACTTAAGAAATAATTAATTGGATGTCCTTTGGCAGGTCTTGAGGATGTGATGAGGCGCTACATAAATGCAAGTTATTTCTTCTGCAAAGAGAATTCCCAAAACTTCAGTAATCCTCCCTCCTCCTGTTTCCCGATTCCTCTCCCTCCTAGATTGATGTAAACGCATACAGATTTCTAAACCCTGCCAGGTGCTCTCTGCACAATATTGATGAACGTCTTTGAATATAGAATATGTGATGTGCCACACATCTAAATGAATTCATATAACAGAATATCAAGTTTCTCCTGAATTCCCGATTGGATTTATGGGTGACGATCTTGTCTGGTTCTGGTCTGACCTGCAAGTATTGTAGGCAGTGTAGATGGAAGTGTAAAATTACAAAAGGATAGTAGATTAAGTGGCTTTATTGTGTTTAAAAAGAAGTAAAAGACACACCTTTAATACACACACAGAATAGTAATACCAACACGCACTGAGGGGTACAACACATTGAATAAAATGTCAAAATACAGCCTGTGGGGAAAAGAATACAGCTCAAACTCTAAACGGGGTAAAGAAGAGAATGCAGATACATTTACACAAGTTATCCCAGCCTTCCCCTCCCAATTCCCCGAACTAACTAAGTTATAGCTCTGGGAGAGTTTCAAAATAATGACTGCAATATATTTCCGAGATTGCAGAGTCACCGAACCAGGTGCCAGTGCTACTCAATTCCTCATTTAATTTTATGCAATATTGCTGATGACTGTATCAGAAGCTGACATGTAAAAGAACCACTCATTCTAATCTTTGAGATTTGTCTCTGTTCCAAGCACCTCCACAACACAATCCCATCCAGATTTCTTGCATACAAAAACAAGAATCTCAATGGCAACCTTTACACAGACATGTGTGTGTGATTGAGTCATTGAGAGTCCCTGTAAAGATAATAGTTGGGGCTGCTGTTTGCAACACTTGAAAGGACGTCAGTGAAACAAATGACAATGTTGACTTGCTTGTTCAAATCTTAACTAGATGCCTTGGTAAACGACCCATTCTTATACCATAATTTGTCATTTTCTCAATCAGCTGAATGCATTTATTTGGCATGGCGTTTCTCATTAAAACTTTTCATAGGAAGATGGTTAGCCTCAATCATTACCCTAAATATACAACTGACCAGCCACCTAAATTATGTCTCAGCTTCTTTGCAGTGTTTTCACTGCTGGATGGCCTTTGATCCAGAGTAGGAATGTTTTTTGAGAGTATAGTGCATTTTCTTGTTTAAGTACATCTCCTACTTCATAATATCAGGCTTAGCATGATGTCAAAATGACATGGTACAAAACTAATTTACTGCATTTAGAATCCTGTAAAAAGGTGTGTTAGCACAACACCCATTGTATAGCGCCAGATCACTAAATCAGAGTAGGATTTTAATCTTGTGCCCTATTTTGAGGATGAGCAGATCATTTTGACATAATTTACTTACATTAGTAGCAGTGGTCAGAAGCCTCATTGTACAATTTATTAGATCCCACTAAAGTACAGCAAAGTAGCACTGTTATATTTTCTAGCTCACCAAATTAACAATGAAACTTCTTATCGAGATTAGATACCTGAAATGGGAAAAATTCAATTTCTCAATGCTGAAATCCCTCCCCTTGACAAGTGCAAAAGTTACCAAAAGCTGTTTTAAAGGTATAATTCATTTCTCTCAATGATGATTATCACGGAATCTGCTGTAATTTGTACTATTAAACTTATTATGCATAGTTCTTGGTTCACATCTTTGGAACATATTCATAAACACAGTTGCAAATTGCAACAAATTATGTGGTCACCACCCACCTGGATAGTGCCTGAATCAGCTTGTTTATAGCTGGCCGCTTCCTGTTCTGTTTGATGCCTCTTTCAAAGGGACCAGTTAAATCCAAATGGTTTTGCTACCTAAATTCGGATTGAAACATCAGTCCAACGTGTTTTCATTCTGATCTGCCAAAAGACACGCATCTCGCTCTGTCTTCCAGCCACTGCTGCTTATCTTTGTTTGTACTTTGTGTTTTCCCCTTCAGGTCTGAGCAGTGACCCATTTAATTAAATCTTACAATGATGATTTTAAGTTATACTGAAGCCACTGTATCTTTTACTGCTGGCCTTGTAGCTTGTATTTCAAACAGTCAGATTAAATATTCCCGGCAGCATTCTACTATAAAATAAACTTGTCAAATGAGGTGCAATTAGATGATATTGCTGATAATGCAAGGCATCATATTATTAAACGTATCTCCAGGAAGGAAGAGACCAGTTAGCACAATGGGATTGAAGTCTCTCTCAGTGCTGCTATTAGCAAACTGGTTCACACATTTGTGTAAAATTCCTATGCCTGTGATTGTAACAAATCTTTAACCCATTCACATAAGTAACATTATTAAAATAATGCACATAAAGGTTTTGCACAAGGATGTTAACCGGTGCGGCAACATAACGCTCGCATAATGTCAACTCGAGTCAGAGCATTACCTTTTTATTTCTACGATCTTTATGCTAATACTGACCAGACCACAGAAATCAAGGTGGTCTCTTTGTGCCTAATATTAAATGCCCTTCAGTTAAACGTATACTCACAGTCTCAATATCCATTCTCAGTGAACATAAATCCACAGTGCAAAACTTCAAATGGTGCTAATATTAAATTAGTCTAAAGCTCACGAGCCTGAAAACACTCACACTAATGTCTAAGTTGCATAGCAGGCTGACACATCACAAAAGGCTAATTTACAATAATTGGCACAATTCTCAACAACTGTCCGAAGAATGTTGTCTCATCTTTCCCACCCTGGCTCAATATGGCAGGAGAAGGGTTGGGTTGTGGCTCTGTGGTTGAGTTGCACTTTTGAGGTTAATATAGAATCCCTACATTTGCATCTAATAGATAACTTGGAATACTTAATACGGTCATTTTGTGTAAACTAAAGAAACTTCAATTCCCTTTACTAAAAATGTGAGTTATTTGCACTAAGGCGCACAGGTACATCAAAAATAAGCTCACCACCAGTAACTGTTACCAGCTGATGAATGTGAAAGTAGATTTTCTTTAAGCAAATTTGGTTTTAATGGGCTGTGTACCCCAACAAATGAGGATGACACCATTTTAAATGATAGTTATGTGGCACAATACCTAAACACAGAAAGTTGTTCTCTACCTCCATTCTCCTATAGGTGTTTTTCATGTAGTTTCCTACCCTAGCATTATGTGTGTTTTACCCCTCATGCATCCTGTGCACTGCAGGTCCAGCGACGTGGGCAATGGCCACCTCAAAACCGGACATCATGATCATCCTCCTGAGCAAGCTGATGGAAGAAGGAGACATGTTTTACAAGGTGGGGTGAACCAGAGATTAACTGGTGTGAGCGCCAAACAGTGCAGCTGGCTGAGGCACTCCCCTTTACCGCTGGGGAACCCAAGTTAATTCTGACTTAACAGCTGGATAAAATTAATATTCCACTTTATTCATGTTTCTTTTATTTCTCTTCCTTCATTTTCCCTACATTTTGTAACCTTTCCTTCATCAAGTTATCATGCCCCTATACAGTGTACTTCAGCTACGCTTAGGAAGAAGTTAGTGTCATTCTCAATTGTGCATCCAGCTTTCTTCTGAGGCGTCATAGCTCTGGATGTGGCTGCCGGATTCACATGTCAAACAATGTTGGGATGGACCTCAGAGATATGGGTCAAGAGCCTTAGCCACTACTATTGTATGCTTTCCAATTTCATGCACACAAAGAACAGCTCTAGTTTGTACAAGTTGTAATTCGCCACTTTCTCCATTCACAATGTGAGGAGTGGAATAGGAACGTTTTTAAAGTAAATAACTAGATCAATTAATATTCACATTTATAGGAATCAATTGATAAATTGTAATTGCATCATATCTTTAGTGAATGGTGTTGCTTGTTGGAACTTACTGCCATTTCTCCAAACAATAATGTGCTTCCAGTAACCCTCTGGGTCAATTTAATAAGAGATCTATCTTGTTACACTGATACCTGGCTGCACTCTGTTTCAGCTCCAAATATAAAGCAAAATTTGAGGGCTGAGGGAGTCACAGTTTCACAAAATTTGATGAATATTAAAATATCAATCTGCCTTGGTTGCCAGAATGTTAGAAAAACATTCTCCTTTCACACTAAGTAATTTTTCATTGTGTAATCCTCTGATGAAATACGTATATTTCCCATTTCTAATATTTTTCATTACTCTGTGATGCTTGTGGTATCAATCAGAATTAGTTTCCCAGAGCTATCCAATGAAATTCCATCCAGTCTTATATCCCTAAAAGATAAGCAAATGAGCAAATTGATAATTTCAGCACACATGATAAATTAAGTTTTATTGGATAGAACCTAAATAGGGTGGAAAATAAAAATTGGATAATCATACTACATAGGAAGTGTTGCATAGTATTTACAGCACAGAAACAGGTCATTCGGTCCAATAGGTCGATGTTGATGTTTATGCTCCGCACGAGTCTCCTCCCACCCTTCTTCATCTAACCCCATCAACACATCCTTCTATTCCTTTCTCCTTCATGTAATTATCTAGCTTCCCCTTAAATGCATCGATGCTATTCGCCTCAACTACTCCTTGTGGTAGCGCGTTCTGCATTCTAACCACTCTGGGTAAAGAGGTTTCTCCTGGATTCCATATTGGATTTAGTAATGACTATCTTATATTTAAGGGAATCGAAGGATATGGGGACAGGACGAGAAAATGGAGTTGAGGTAGATGATCAACCATGATCTTATTGAATGGAGGAGCAGGCTCATGGGGCTGTATGGCCTACTCCTGCTCCTATTTCTTAGTTCTTATGGCCCTTTGTTCTCTGGTCTTCCCCACAAGTGGAAACATCTTCTGCACGTCTGCCCTATCAAACCCTTTCATAATCTCAAAGACCTCTATCAAGTCACTCCTCAGTCTTCTCTATTCTAGAGAAAAGAGTCCCAGCCTGTTCAATCTTTCAGATAGGTATGCCCTCACAATTCTGGTATCACTCTAGGAAATATTTTATGCACCTTCTCCAGTGCCTCTATATCCTTTTAATAATGTAGAACTAGTTACGATACTCCAAGTGCTGTCCAACCAAGGTCCAATACAAGTTTAACATGACTTCGCTGCTTTTCAATTCTATCCCTCTAGAAATGAACCCCAGTAATTGTTTGCTTTTTTCATGGCCTATCAAAAGAGTGGCCGTCTCATGGTGACCATAATATGGAGAGGTTAATGGTGCAGCAGGCGGTTAAGAAAGCAAATGGCATGTTGGCCTTCATAGCAAGGGGATTTGAGTACAGGGGCAGGGAGGTGTTGCTACAGTTGTACAGGGCATTGGTGAGGCCACACCTGGAGTATTGTGTACAGTTTTGGTCTCCTAACCTGAGGAAGGACATTCTTGCTATTGAGGGAGTGCAGCGAAGGTTCACCAGACTGATTCCCGGGATGGCAGGACTGACCTATCAAAAAAGACTGGATCAACTGGGCTTGTATTCACTGGAGTTCAGAAGAATGAGAGGGGACCTCATAGAAACATTTAAAATTCTGACGGGGTTAGACAGGTTAGATGCAGGAAGAATGTTCCCAATGTTGGGGAAGTCCAGAACCAGAGGTCACAGTCTAAGGATAAGGGGTAAGCCATTTAGGACCGAGATGCGGAGGAACTTCTTCACCCAGAGAGTGGTGAACCTGTGGAATTCTCTACCACAGAAAGTTGTTGAGGCCAATTCACTAAATATATTCAAAAAGGAGTTAGATGAGGTCCTTACTACTAGGGGGATCAAGGGGTATGGCGAGAAAGCAGGAATGGGGTACTGAAGTTGAATGTTCAGCCATGAACTCATTGAATGGCGGTGCAGGCTAGAAGGGCCGAATGGCCTACTCCTGCACCTATTTTCTATGTTTCTATGTTCATGTATTTGGATTGCCTTTCACTGAAACCTGCCAGCCTCAGTGTAAAATTAAATTATTAAAAAACAAAAAGTGGAATTTGGATCACACCTATCCTACACACCAGTAAATGATGAGCAAAATCATACCAAAGGGAGAAAGAAAGACCTGGGGGGTGGGGGGAGGCAAGATGGTGCTCTTTGGAAATGTCTAAAGATTAAATGTTGCCATGATTCCAAAGTTGAAATTTAGGGTTAATTTAACTGAATAAATAAGGAGTTACCCAGGTGCTACAGCAAGTTATGGGGAGCGGGCAGGGAAGTGGGAGTTGAGGCCAAGATATTATTGAATGGCGAAGCAGGCTCAAGGGGCCAAATGGCCTACTCCTGCTCCTATTTCTTGTGTTTAACGTACTAATGCGCTCCACCACAGTGTGGCATGATGTGCGTGTGCCTGTGATTCCCCGCATCAGGAATTCTGATCATCTGAGAGCGTTCAGCAAAGGTTAGAGGTTTCTCATGACGAAATAGGGAAACTCTCAGGGGAGTCTCTGCAGTTTGCTTCCTTCACCAAGTGCCTAATTGAAGAAACATTGAATGAAGAGCATCTAGATAGGGTGAATGGGAATATATAATTTATGTTTCTAAAAATAAATTGGGAGCACCAACATGCTGCACAGGCGAGTGATGGGATGTATCTACGGTATTCCAGTCTTTGCTTTGCCACTATGGGAGTTGCAAAATAAAGGCCGTTGGGGAATAATTGCTCCCTGGCACCTGATTTCACAGCAGCATTTGTGGAGTCAGCAATTTCTCTTGTAAAACAAGCCTGACAAGCTTTTAACTGTCATCTCCTCACGTAATAGAATGCAAGATGGGTAAAAATGACATTGCCTTTAATAACCCTCTACAATCTTGGCTCATTACCAGGACTTATTTCCCTCTGTTACAATGCACAACTTGAATTACCTTAATAGGCTGTCCAATTTGAGTAACTTGAATTCTTTTGCAAGGTGCAGTTTTCATATCGTCATGTTTTTGACAACTGAGGATGTGGCTAGATCTGGCATTTAAGCAATGGTGGGGCAAATTCTATGCAGGGTGAAGAATTATCATCTACTGTATCTATAATTCAATTAGAAATTATGCTTATAGAAATGATGTATGATACAAAAAACTTTTTTATTTTATACTCTGAGGAATAAAGATCTGATTGTTTATCTCCTTTCTTTCCTTCCCCTATTTTATTCCAGACAAGCTAAGCTCCATGTGACTAGAACCAATTCATAATTTTGGACAACTCCTCTCTGTCTCTGCTCTATTTCCCAACCTGTTCAAAAAATCCCAATAGCTAACTGGGTGAGGGAATGGAGTCGAGAGATACAGAGGGAAGGCTGAAATAGTAACAGTCCTGGCTTCCTAAATAGGTGACTGTGTTTCAAGAATTGTACAGCACTCAAAAATAACTTTCTAAGATAGACCCTTCCTATCTCTATAATCTCCTCCAGCCCTACAACCCTCTGATTTCTCTGTATTCCTCCAATTCTGGCCTCTTGCCCATCCATGATTTTCTTTGCTCCACCGTTGGCACCTACATTCTCAGCTGCCTCGGCCCTAAGCTCTAGAACTCACTCTCTAAACTGCTCTGCCTTCTACCTCTCTCTACTTCCCTCTCCTCCCTTAAGAAGCCCCTTAAAACCTACCTCTTTGACTAAACTTTTGGTCACTTGCCCTGATATCTGCTTATGTGGCTTGGTGGGACGTTTTACCATATTAAAGGCGTTATACAAATGTAAATTGTTATTGTTGGCATGAGTTTAATCATTGAAACAACACATGGTGGTGTTTGTTGCTTCATAGTCTTGAACTGGATCTTTCAGTTGCTCACAGAGTGGCTGTCTGGACTGTCCTTCGAATTATGCCTTGTGGGGAGGGAGGAGAAAAATGTACCTTCTGCTGTTTGGAAATTCTTTAAGGATATGCAGCTCTGCAATGAATCATGTTTAGCTTCAGCTTCTAGCTGCATTTCAATCATACAGTAGAAACAGAAAATGCTGGAAATACATAGCTCCATCAGCATCTGATGAGAGAAAAGATGTGTTTGGTAGACAACCTTTGTCAGAATTGGAAAAAAGACGACTTGAGAAAGAGCCCCTTTATAGGACTGACAAAAACAGAGAAGGGACAACAGAAACATGTCAAACTAACTGTATTACAAAGAGCATCTAATGCTTTAGTAGCATGTAAACTGATTTATTTTAAAGATTGAAAGAGGCGAAAAGTGTTGGATGATATGTAAATGTCACACAAAGCATTGGACAGACGAGAGGTGGACAAAACAGTTCCAAAGTAGAAGGGAAGAAAATGAAATGTGAATAGGAGAACCAGGCAGGAATATGGGGGTGAAGTTCCTAAAGTCAGACCAGAAGAGTGCAGAGTATCCAGGGTGTTGATGAGATACTAAGGCCAATTCTGTGATTTCACACTCCCAGCAGGAAATGTGCATTTAAGGAGATTGGGCTCACACATTGTTCCTGAAGTTTCAGTTGAGCTTGGTTGAAATCGTATTGGAAGCTAAAGATGGAAAGGTTAGAGTTGGAATGGGAGGCAAAGTTAGATAATGAGGCACAGGGAGGTCAGGTAATTCTTGCAGATGGAATGGAGATATTCAACAAAGCAGTCACCCATTCTGCATTTGGTGTCCCCAGTATAGAGGTATTAGTGAATATAACACACTAGGTTCGAAGAAGTACATATAACTTGCTGTCTCACATCTAGGATGTTCAATCTTGCAACCTGATTAATATTCTATTTGAATTGTCCCGCCACTGCACATTAGCATTCTTGCTGTGATAAGATGTTCATTTTTCATGATAATTGGTTTCATTGCAAATGCACTGCGGGTTACTGATTCTGAGCAGGATGTTAATAGTTTTTTGAGTATAATTCTTGAGACTAAGGAGCACCATATCACACAGTGTGAGATGAATCGACCTGGGCAAAAATGCACACAATCCAATTTATTATTTGGAATCATCGCTGCACCAAACAGCTAATTTTAGCTGCAGATATAGCATATGGCTGAATCCAGTTGTCCAGTTTGACTTTGTAGCTATCGTCACATGAAGTAAGACTGAGTAATCTTTGTTGCACAATGGGAGCAATTTTGGCCACTTCCATCATGTCGACAGTAACTGAAGCACAGGACTGATTGCAGTATTATTTGGGACAATATGGATTGGCTTATTTTTTGGCATTGCCAGTTTGTTTGAGAAATTTTGAAATATCTCAACATGATGGCCGAAGAGAGACGTCTCTAGTTAATCCCAAAATCTGTCTAGTTAATCCCAAAAACCTATCTCTAGTTAATCCCCAAACCAGGCTCTAGTTAATTTCTTTTAATTCCAATTTCCTAGTTAGTAGTTCCAATCAAGCCTCAGTGTAATGTATTGAATTCTTACATGCTTGCTATACCACCTATAATCATTTTCAAGTGTTTATAATGTTTTTTCCCCTCCTGTTTGATCAGAAAGGAAAAGTGAAGGAAGCAGCACAGCGATACCAGTATGCATTGAAGAAATTTCCACGAGAAGGATTCGGCGAAGATTTGAAAACGTTTCGGGAGCTGAAGGTGTCCCTATTCCTGAACCTCTCACGCTGTCGGAGGAAAATGAATGTATGTCAAATGGCCTCTTTGGTAAATAAAAAAACACAGGGTGCACGTTTAAAGCAGAAGTGCCCCCGATCTCCTAACACGTTAGACTGAGACTGCTTTTCACTAGGATGAAAAATGTTGCCTAGCATTATAACTAGAATACATATATGTAGGCTTGAATGCTCTGCATTTGGATGCATTAATATGTATAATATAAAATAAATCACACCAATAAATAGGTTAATAATGGGGTAGATTTTACAAATGAACATTCCTGATGCTTATATCTGAAATTTGGGCATAGAGGTCAGTATCTACTGTTATGACTTTCTGGACACAGTGGATGACCTCTGTGCCCAGATTCCCAATGTGCACAAGCAGTTCTTCCCCATACGTCAGCAGTGGTGCATAATGCCTACTGTCATAATGTCCTTAAAAGCAATAATTCCTTTTAAATCATGCAAAAAAATACTTTTAATGATGCTAGTTAGTTTTTGCAATTTCTGTAACCAAGAATCAATGCCAAGCTTCACTTTTCACTCAACCTGCCAGTGTTTAATTAAAAAGGATCTGATTCAGCCACAGCTCATAACAACCAATAAAAATCACAGGTGAGCAGCAGCAAGCAAACAATGGCTACAATAAATGGTAAGACTCTGAAATCAAGGCTGGAATTTTCCCCGAAAAAAAATGGGTGGGATTGGAGCACAGGGGCAGTTAAATTGTTAAAAGTGGAATTCCCGGCCTGATCCCACCGCCAACCCCCCCCCACTTCCAGTTTTCCTGGGGGCGGGCAGGCAATCTGCTCCTGGGGAGCGTCATCTTAATTTAAATATTGTAATGAGGCTGGAAGCCTCTATTTTACCCTCCCATTTTAAGTTAAAATGCCCGGGACAGGTTTCACCCAAGTTGTGAAACCTGGCAGTTAAACTATGGCGGGAACTGCTGCATCCAGGAGGCAAGTTGCTTTATACTTGCCTCCTGGATCCAGGGACCTAACCCAACCCACCCCTGTGATCGGAGATCCCCCTGCTGCCCCACGAGACCTCCGATCACCTCCCCCTGCCACCGATGATGAGGCCGGCCACAATCCTCCGGCACCAGCCCCAGTCCTCTGACCCCTGATCGCTGACACCCTCTGTCCTCCAGCGACCCTCCTCTGGCGTTCCAGGAGCGGCGACGCCGACTGAGGCCTACCCGCTCACAGCCAGCCAGCCTCTCAAACAGGAATCCAAGAACTGACATTCAAATTAGGTCCTGCCGGCAAAATCGGCAGGGCCTGCGGGACTCGCGGAGTTTTCCACCCACCTCGGCCCCCCAACCCGCCTAGCTGAAGAAAATTGCGGCCCGAGGATTGGCTTCCATAATGTGTTCACCTGAAGGGCAGGAGTTTACCTTATAACCTAAAGCTGCGGTTATTATTTGCAATGTTGTGCATTTGAATTTAATTTATTTCAAAAGAGAGAGATTTTGTTTCATTGTCAGAGTGTCAGATATAGGCTGAGCATCAGCAGGCAGCTAGTGTCTATACTATGGGGCCTCTGACATCTCTTGCTGAAAGCAATTGCTTTCTGACAACATTAGCAGGCAATACTGCAGATGATTTTCTCATACATGATTGCTCTGATGCGATTTCTATTAATGGGTTCTCTCCAAGGTTATAACAATTGTAACTGCACCCTTTGCTTGGATTATCATGATCAGTTTAAAATTGACCTTGTGGTCAGGATTTTGAATGTGAAACTGAATTCGATGGCCCCCTCTCTTAATTCAGTCAGTTGGGATTGGGTATGACTGGAAGTTGTGGGCTTGGCTGTTGTCTGACACAACAGTTCCTGTCACCGTTGTAGCCGATCGACAGCTTCAACAATAACGCAGCAAATGTCACACTGCTACATCTCAGTAATTCAATTGAATTGGATGCAGAAGTGGTATAGAATTAATTAAATAGGATAGAGTTCTACAGCTTTAATTCCTGTTTCAGTTATGATAATTGTTGAATCTTTAAAAGGGGATGTTTTGCTGAGTAGATTTTGGATGCTTCGTATAAATTGGAGCATATATGCTAACAAAGGGGATTACTGTAGCATATTCAGGTCAATGAGCACAGATCAGTACCTCTGAGAGAATAACACTATTCTTCACTAAAAAAAAAAATTAACCTCATTTTGCATTTATTTTCTCTCTTTTTTAAGCTTTCCCCTATAGGATGCATCATTTCACAGCAAACTGCAGTTAGGTGGCCTGCTAGTCATGATGTGCTTTAATTTGATTTCAGCATATACAAAAGCAGATTGCGATAAGTCTATCTATCTCCCCCCCTACTCAGTGACCTTCTTCCTATAACTCCCCTTGAGGGAATGGCTGAGATAAAAGATTTGCCATGCAGGAAATCACAAAGGTGATCCCGTGACTTGATTTCTCAGTGTCGGAGCACATTGCTCCACGCTAAATGGCTGGTACAGTCATTGACAAATGAAACTATGTGAAAAATGTAAGTTATTTTCCTGGGTTGGGAAAAGAAACTTGCATACAATAATGATGAACTGTTTTCCTAAATAAAACATCCTGACAATTTACTTCTGCTAGTTCGAAATAAAAATTGTTGCTGGGCTGTGCTGTTGTGCCGTGCCCTATAAATATGGCATATTACAGTTGGATGATAAAGAACATTATGAAAGCATTACTCATCCAACTGACATCTCAGTGACTGTGAGTTAGATGTATCTGTTCAGCAATGCTCGAGTCTGCACTTTGGCTGAAGATTTCCGACTTTTCCTGAAACTCAAAAGGCTATCATCATACAATTAGCATTTCACAGTTTTGATGATCAGAAAATGCCACACTAAACCCCAAAAAACTGCAGACCATTGCCACAAGACCAAAGCAGGCAAGATGACATACTTTCTTCATGGACACTTGTATACTCTTCACTTTTTTAAACTAAGAGCTGCAAAATAACTCTTCACACTACACTCATTAAAGGAGGTACTAACAAAGGATCTTATCTGTAGTCATCTCCCTTAACAGTAATTATTTGCATGCATGACCTTAAAATCCCTTTCCTCCCCTTTTAACAGGAATGGTACCAAGTTACATAAGTTACACGATGTCACCTGGGAGACAGTCTCACCTAGTCTTATTACAGGAGAAACTTGTGCACAATGTCCGTAAGAGACATGGCTCCAGAGGGGCAATCTCCAATATTAAGGAGCGCACTCCTTTAAGCTGATGGGTAGGCACCCTGCTCTTGCCATGGGAGATAGTGAAGTCTGGGGGCACCGTGCTGCTGACAATTTAGTGGCTGCACCTATACAGTACCACATATATAGTAGACATCTCAAATCGCTGGAGAAATACCACCAACGATGTCTCTGGGAGACATGGGAGGACAGACGCACCAACGTTAGCGTCCTCGATCAGGACAACATCCCGACACCTCGGAGTCCCTGACCAAAGACTGCCCTAAATGGAGGAAGAGCATCCAGAAGGGCACTGAGCACCTCGAGTCTCGTCGCCGAGAGCATGCAGAAAACAAGCACAGGCAGCAGGAAGGAGCGTGTGGCAAACCAGTCCCACCCACCCTTTCCTTCAATGATTGTCTGTCCCACCTGTGACAGAGACTGTATTGGACTGTTCAGTCACCTAAGAACTCACTTTTAGAGAGGAAGCAAGTCTTCCTCGATTTCGAGGGACTGCCTATGATGATGATGATGCACCCTATGCCATCGCCGCAGTATCCCGGCGAAGCACCACACATCTCAAGCTTCCAGGCCTTCCTCTGCTTCAGCTAATCCCAAAGGGATGTGCTCATTTATTCTTAGCTTGTACCCCCGCCCCCATCCATCACAGCTATGGATGGCAGAAAATGATAATGACGAGGAGAAGTGGAATTTTGTTCTCCTGAATTATAAGGATGCCAAGGATGAGGAGGATGATGGAGGGCAAGCTCCTGCTGTGATGACAAAAATGATGAATTCCCCCAGTTCTTCTGAAAAGTGCGTCAGTCATCTGATAAATACATGCCTGTAATGCACACTGGTTGATCTTACAGAGAGCTCCCATGGCTACCTAAAAAAAAAAAACCTTATAATAAATGTTGAGTGTGGTTGTCACCTTCATAGCCACAGCGAGAGCATTGCAGGCAGATAACTGTGGCAGTAGGTCTTCCTATTGTATGTGGCAGAGCTTCCCTATTGCCTTTTTGAATAAGTGCACTCTTCTTATACACATCTCCTCATTAGGTCTTCATTGGACCTGTGCTGCCTGTATATTCTTTGTGGGAAGGGGTAATATCTGGTGGGGTGTATCCTCCTTAAATACTGCCTCCTTTCCTCTCTTCCTCCATGATAATGGTGTATAAAGGTTCATAGGGAATTCCATACCTGCTCCTGAGTAGCCTTCACTGAGAGTGGGGGTCACAATCTTCCAGTAGCACCTCACCCCCACAGACAGTCAGAAGCAAGTCCAAGGCTAAATGGGAACAAATTACACCAAAAATTTGTTAGCTACAGCACTTCAAACTTTCATCAATCTTTAGGCTTTCAAACTCCTCACCTTCACCAGCCTCAGCTGTTCCTAGCAATTGCTACATCTTGTATCTCTCATTATAACTTACCCTAGTGAACTGCAAACATAAAACCAGGAGATCTGATGTTGCAGTGCCATTGGCCCTCATTGTAATGTATGCTTATTAGCTGGCTGGGCCTTAGTGAGCAGATCACAGGAAGGGCCTAGAAGTATAGAAAATTCCAGAGACTTGATTTGAGATGGAAGTCCAGTGGAAATGACTTTCACCCCATTTGCTGAACATATAGAATACTTGCCCTGACTTTGCACTAAAGAAATTATGAAAACAGCAGGGGATTTTGTGGCCAAACTGTTTTTGTAGTTGTGATAGAAACATAGACAATAACTGCAGGAGTAGACCAATCGGCCCTTCGAGCCTGCACCACCATTCAGTATGATCATGCAACTTCAGTACCCCATTCCTGCTTTCTCTTGAACCTTTTAGCCGTAAGGGCCACATCTAACTCCTTTTTGAATATATCTGACAAACTGGCCTCAACAACTTTCTGTGGTAGAGATTGAGGGCGAAATGTTGGCCAGGGTACTGGGGAAATTCCTTGCTTGTCTTTGAACAATGCTGTGGGATCTTTTAAGTCTACCAGACCAGTTTAATCTAAAAATGGCACCTCAAGAATTGCAGTAGACCCTCACTATACTGGAGTGTCGGCTTAGATTATGTGCTGAAGTCTGTAGTATGGGTTGGACCCACGACTTCTGGCTTGAATGCTACCAACTGAGCCACGCTGACACATGCAGGTCTTTACCACTTTACCGCCAGTTTCTGTAATCCTTCGTTGTATTCATGTTGGTATGAGGAGGGTCAGTTTAAAAAAGGATGTTATTTTACCTGTCGTAGATATTCAACATTCAGACACAAAGCTTCTATGCAGCCTTCCCATCAGCTCTTTTTCTGATAACTGTTTGGATTTGCTTTAGATGAAAAACTATAAGTGTGGTTCAGAAAACAAGCCGTGAAATGAAAAAGTTCATCTTACCAAAGTGACCCTATTTCTGATTTAACCAGACCTTCATATGATTCGAATCTGCTGTCGCTCTCCTCCTTCCTTCCCTCCCTACCCAAAGAGATCACAGCAATTCCTGTTTGCATACAGAAGTTCAATACCAAAGAAAGTAAGAACTTGCAATAATTTATCTCCTTTCTTGTCCTTAGGACATCCCAAAGGACTATACAGCCAATTTATATGTAGGCAAAGTAGTTAGCCAATATTGCACACAGCAAGGTGCTTTAAACAACAAATGAGATAAATGACCAGTTAATCTGTTTTCATGGTGTTGGTGAGAGATGAATGTTGGCCTGGTCACCAGGAGAATTCCATCCCCTTCTTTAAAATAGTGGCATGAGATCTTTACGTACACTTAAAACAGGCAAGAGAGAGCCTTGGCTTACCATCTCATCCAAACGATGGAACCTACTACTATGTAGCGTTTCCTCAGTACTGAACTGAACTATGTCTAGATTATATACTCAAGTCCTGGAGTGGGATTTCAATCCACAAATTCTTGAGAGTGAATCAAACTGAAATGGTTTCCATATCCGCCATTTCATGATCTCTGTATGAGATTGGCAGCTTTTGCAGCTGATCGCATTGCACTCCCTATTAACCAAAAATCTTATTTTTATGAATTGAGAAATTGGACCGATTTGTGCACTGACTGGGGACTATTTCGATAATAGCCCTTACAATTGTTGGAGAAAAGAGAACTTCATCCTTTTGGCAAAACTATATTCTAAGCCAGGACTGGGATGAAATTTGTCGTGGGTGGTAGCACAAATCAGCAGCCTTTTTTACACAAAGTAAATCGTGCAAAACAGGCTCTGAGTCACTAGCGCCTGTTTGCGTTGTCGCTCATGACAAAATTCACACAGCTCTCCATGCAGTGTACTCATTCAGTAAATAATGGTTTTGTCCTAATCCCCTGCCATGTAAGAATGTCGCAACTGACTGAAAGGCAGGACTGTTTGCAATGCAGGAGCAAAATGCATCTATTTTAAATGCATTTTTATTTTAAATATTTCATAAATCAAATACCCATTAACAGCCTAACCAGAAAGCACAGAAAACTTACTACAATCAGGGATCTGAATTCTGGCTTGTGTATAAAAAAATCAAAATGATCAGATTGGTTAACCAGAGAAAGGTTGAGTTGGATGGAGGCGGGGGATGCAGGAGTGGTATTTTTGCATATCTGAGATGAGTGAATTTAAGGTCATGCACAATATAGGGAGAAGTTTGTTATTCTGTTTATTGTATGAGCTTTTGTACACTGTATGAAATGAGTGTGTTTTGTTATTAACCTTCCACAGCTGATAGCATTGCACTCCCTATAAACCAAAAATCTTATTTTTATGAATTGAGAAATTCATGGCACAGACTCGAATCAAGCTATTACTGTTTGTAATATTTAAAAAGTGATGAGTATATGTGATCCTTCAGAGCAGGGGCACTTGTATGTGACTGCACTACTTCTTCAGTTAAAAGCCCAGATCAGCTCAAAACAGCAAGTTATTTCACAATTCATCTTGGATTCCATTACTCCACAGTCAGTGTTTTGAATGTCACCATGGAATGTATGTTCAGACTGTTCAGTCAACCCCAGTTTGAGCTGGGTTCCTGAAATGCACCCAACAGCAAGCAATCTAATGTTCATGATAACAAAATGTTCCCATGTACTTTAACGTCACGTCAGTGATATATGAAGGATGCAAAGAACCAGAAAACAGTGCAGTTGGTACATACAGTAGCTGACTCTCTGATTGAATAGTAACAATAAGCTCTACTCGGAGAATTTAGGACAGCAGATCAGTTGAAAGTCTTGACTTGCAGTCTTGTCCTCATATATCGCACAGACTATTTTCAATTCCTGGTGCAATGCAAACAGTCCATTGTTGCTTGCTATTGAGGCGTTGGAACCTGAAAAAATTGGGGAGGGTGAGAAAAGCTTTATCTGAAAGCAGTTTCCAGCACAGTTGTTACTGGAATTTTCCTCTTTCTGACAAGAGTACACCAAAATTGTTAATATATGTGTGTTTCTGGCAGGATTTTGGGATGGCGGAGGAGTTTGCAACCAAAGCACTGGAGCTGAAACCCAAGGCATATGAGGCATATTATGCCAGAGCTAGAGCAAAGCGAAGCAGCAGGTAAAGAGAGAAAAAATGTTTTGAACCTGGAGAAGAACTTGGCACAAGTTATTGAAAAACATTGAGCTGCGCTTCATGCACTGCCGTTTATTTCTGCTAGCCATGTTTTGCCGTGCCTATTTATTTAACAGGGTTATCAACTGCTTTATCATTTCTGCACCAAAATCAAAATTATATTGGGCTTATATTGGCATACTGCGTTAGTTAGACTTTCTCCTGCACCCTTTGGTTTGAATTTGTTTTGTGCTGTAACTTGCTGGATGTGTGTGGCGAGAGTAACAGGGCATCTGGGTCCTTCGTGAACAGCAGGACCAACAGTCCTGAGCCAATGAGATTTAAGAATTGAGAAAGAAATAGAGGAACTGCTGAGCAGGATATAGGTTGAATTAGAGTCAAATTTGGTACAGAAAGAGAAAGAAAGATTGAATTAAGAGAGAGAGAAAAAGTGACAAAGGAAAAGTAAGAAAAGTTATTTAAAATCTGACTTTTTAAATCTGCAAGATAATTCACTACTTGAAGGAATGAGACGCCACAATTTTAATTGTTGCCTTCCTGCCAGCGAGGTTGATTAACAATTATCACATCATTGAAAGGATACTTATGCTATTACTTACCAGACTTGACTTTCTGTGGCACGTTGAATGTGCAAATCCAGCAAATAAGTAAAAATAGCAGTGTGGGTAAGGGCAAAATGCTGTTTGTGCAAAGCAAACAGCGAAGCGACATAAAAAGACCAGCAAGATCTGCAGAATCACAACTCATGGCGTATCTCTTAATCCCTGAACTTGCGGCTAATTTTCACATTAATAACGGCTTGCGTTGTCAACATGCTGTTATTTTTCCAGCAAGATCCGGCCCATCAACTTTGTGTGTTATAAGTAATTGAAAGGTTGCTCAAAGTATTAAAACTTTATTCAAAATTTGCTTAATATTGAGCGTTAGCAAATATTTTTCAAAATGATTCATCGTAGAAAAGTATTTTGAATGCTGATGGGCCTGTCAGTCCTCAAAGAATGTTGATTTATTAGATAAGACACAGGTAATGTTGCATCAAAAACAGTATGAAGTGTGCCTCTGAAGCTTTAATAAGATACTCTGCCACGGAGCAGTTTTTCAAGGTTTTTATGGGTTTTCAAGCATGATTCCTCCATCTGAGTTACCAGCCTGATCCATGTCATCCTGCAGAGCTGCTGACTCGAGATGAACTACTTACTCGCTGTGAGGGAGGAGTTTGTCTCAGGTTCTCTCTTACAATCATCGGGTATAATGGCAATGGCACAGGCAAGAAAGGTGCTTGGCATGTGGAGAGAACAAAAAAAAAAATCACGATTAAATCCAATCAATAATAACTTTGCAATCGGGTATTTTATTTAAGTTACCCAAATCCAAGTTACACCAATGCAAATCAATCTGTAATTAAAATCTGTGATTCCATGACAAGCTGTAGAATATGAAACTACACCTCCTCTAGCAGTGATAGTTTTGGCTTAATCTAGATGGCCCTCTAGTGGATCTACTGTTTTAGGAACTGTACCATTTCACCAAACTCATTCAGTACACACCGTCATCATAAAAACTTTTACAGATTGTTTTGTTTGCAAATACAATACAATGGTGCATTATCCCAAATATTTTTGAAGACCATGTTCCTTTTAATTCCATCATCCTCAGTGTAAGCATGACTGATCCATGAGATCCGGAGTGGAACTGCAATTAACTGCGTAGTGAATGGACCAAGGTGTTCAACATTCAAAGCCTGCAATCGGATCTGTCTGACTCCTTATGTAGTGGATTTGACCAACGATGATGTGGCAAATGATTTATTTGCCTCAGCAGCTGAAGTCATAACCAATTTGAACCTAGAGCATCCGAGCCACTCACCTACTAATCAGGCTCCTGGCATGGTAACGACAAGAACTGTTAGGTAGAACCAAGAAGGCTTTAAAACATTACTTCAATCCTCTTTGGAGCAATGCTGCAAAGATCAATTATGAAGCAGCACATCATAATACCAGGAAAGTTAACAAGGAGATGATGCAAAATTAGTAGATTGCATCTATTCATAAGGGTGTGCAATTATGTCAATATGATCCTAAATTATTTTTCCTTCGACTTAAGCCTATTGGCAGTCATAGAATCATGGAATCTTGCAGCCCTGAAGGAGGTCATTTGGCTTATCGTGCCTGTGTCGACTCATTGAAAGAACTTTATAATTTAGTCCCACAGCCCAAATTTATCCCCATAACCCTGCAAATTAGTCCTCTTCAAGCACATGTGCAATTACTTTTTGAAATTTCCAATGGAATCTGTTTCCACCACCCTTTCAGGTAGTGCGTTCCCGATCTTCACAACCCTCTGTGTGAAACAATTCACCTCATTTCTCCTCTAGTTCTTTTGCCAGTTATTTTAGATCCATGGCCTTTGGTTACCAACCCCTTTGCCAGAGGAAACAGTTTCTCCAGATTTACTTTATTAAAACCCCTCATAATTTTGAATCGTTCTATTAGGTCTTCCCTTAAGCTTCTCTCCTCTAAGGAGAATAATCACAGCTTCTCCAATCTCACCATATAACTGAAGTCCCTCGTCCCTGGTATCATCCTAGTAAATGTCCTCTGCACCCTCTTCCAGGCCTTGACGCCCTTCCTAAACTGTGGTGCCCAGAAACTAAGGCCAAATTAATGGATTTGTAACGATTTAGCACGACTTACTCATTTTTTTATTCAATGCCCCTGATTACAACGCCTAATATTCCATGCACTTAACTCGCCCTGCCAACTTCAAAGATTATACTCCCTCTCCATGTTGTTCCTCCCAAGTGCATCATCTCACACTTAGCCGCATTAAATTGCATCTGCCATGTGTATTTGCCTATTTCACCAGTCTGTCTGCCCTCCTAAAATCTACTACTATCCTACTCATTATTTACTACATTGCCACATTTTGTATCATCTGCAAACTTCAAAATTATATTCCTGATACCCAAGTCCAAGTCATTTATATATAAAACAAAAAGCAATGGTCCGAATACTGACCCCTGCGGTGCCCCGCTGCATACTTCTCTCCAATCAGAAAAGCATCAGTTCACCAGTATTCTCTGCCTCCTGTCCTTTAGCCAATTACATACTCAAGTTCCCACCGTCCCTTTAATCCCATGCGCTTTTATTTTCTGAATAAATCTGTTATGTGGTACTTTATCAAATGCCTTTTGAAAGTCCATATTTGCTATAGCTACTGCACTACCTTCATCAACCCTCTGTCACCTCACCAAAGAACTCAATCTTTGTCAGACATAATTTGCCTTTAATAAATACGTGCTGGCTGTCCCATGCTTCTGCAAGTGAGAATTAATTTTCTTGTTTTTGTATTCAATGTCCTAAAGAGTTCCTCTGATCTAGTGCCAATGACTGTCAAGTCCAGTGTTCGCCAGTAAATCCGAAAGGCCATCTTTGGGGTGTAGTCATAGAATCATAGAAATTTACGCCATAGAAATTCAACCCATCGTGTCTGTGGCAGCCGAAAAAGAGCTATCCAGCCTAATCCCATGTTCTAGCACTTGGTCCGTAGCCTTGCGATAAGGGTTTCTGCCTTGACCATCCTATCATGCAGTGAGTGCCACACCACCACCGCCCTCTGGGTGAAAAAAGTTCTCAACTCCCCACTGATCCTTCTACCAATTACTTTAAATTTATGCCCACTCTGCTAGGAGAAGTAGGTCCTTCCTAGCCACTCTATTTAGGCCCCTCATAAATTTGTACACCTCAATCAAGTCTCATCTCAATCAAGTCTCTCCTCATCCTCCTGTGTTCCAAAGAAAACAACCCCAGCCTATCCAATCTTTCCTCATTGCTAAAATTCTCCAGTCCTGGCAAGATCCTCAGAAATTTCCTCTGCACCCTCTCTCGTGCAATCACATCTTTCCTGCCATGTGGTAATCATGTGGTACACAGTTCTCTAGCTGTGGCCTAACTAGTGTTTTATACAGTTTAAGCATAACCTCTCTGATCTTGTATTCTGTGCCTCGGCTATTAAAGGCAAGTATAACATATGCCGCCTTAATCACCTTATCTACCTGGCTGCTACTTTCTGGGATCTGTGGACATGCACTCCAAGATCCCTCTGTTCCTCTATATTTCTCAGTATCCAACCATTTATTGCATAGTCCCTATCTTGTTTAACCCTCCGCAAATATATTAACTCACACTTCTCCAGATTGAATTACATTTGCCACTCCTCTGCCCACCTGACTAGTCCATTGATATTTTCCGGCAGGCTACAACTTGCTTCCTCACTATCAACCACACAGCCAATTTTTGTATCATCTGCAAACTTCTTAATCATTTCCCCTACATTGAAGTCTAAATCATTGATGTATACCATAAAAAGCAAGGGACCTAGTACTGAGCCCTGCGGAACACCACTGGAAACAGCTCTCCAGTCACAAAAACATTACCCTTTGCTTCCTGCCACTGAGCCAATTTTGGAACCAATTTATCACTTTCCCTTGGATGTCATGGGCTTATACTTTTCAGACCAGTCTACCATGTGAAACCTTGTCAAAAGCTTTATTAAAATCCATGTAGACTACATTAAAAGCACGACCCTCGTCACCCTCATTTTTACCTCCTCAAAAAATTCAATCAAGTTAGTCAGACAAGACCTTCCCTTTAACAAATCCATGCTGACTGTCCTTGATTAATCCGTGCCTTTCTAAACGACGATTAATACTGTCCCTCAGAATTTTTTCCAACCATCTGCCCACCACTAAAGTTAGGCTCACTCAGTCTATCCCTTACTCCCTTTTTAAACAACGATACAATGTTAGCTCCTAGTAACGTTAGTTCTCCAGTACCACACCTGTAGCCAGAGAGGTTTGAAAAATGATGGTCAGAGCCTCTGCTATTTCCTCCTTTTAATAGCCTGGGATATATTTAATCTGGGCCTGGCGCTTTATCTACTTTCAAAGATGCTAAACACCTTAATACTTTCTCTCTCACCATGGTTTATCTCATCTAATATTTCACACACCTCCTCCTTAACTATAATGTCTGCTTCTTCCCTCTCTTGTGTGAAGATAGATGGACAGTATTCATTAAGAACAATACCCACCTCTACCGCCTCCACGTAGAAGCTTTCTTTTTGGTTTCTAACAGGCCCTACTCTTTCTTTAGTTATCCTCTTGCTCTACGTATTTGTAAAACATCTTTGGGTGGTGAGAAACGTAATACAGCCAACAGGCCATAGTAAGGACCTATCTACATAGAGGTTGGATATGCTGGCGGACTATATTGCATATGCCTTAATGGGAAGACTTGGATTGTTCATTGTGCAACCCAGCTAATGGTACAGCAGCGGGTGTGAATAGTATTCATGCAGAATTCTTAAAAGCTGCTGGAAGCAACAAATAGGAATAGCTGTGATCTTGCTGAACAATGCTACAAACAACCAATTCACTTTGGAGTTGCCTTCTGAGGCTGGTGAATGGAATTCTGTTTGATGCGCAGTCGCTCATATCGAGGGTGACTTGCTTCCACGCCAAAAAGGGATGAGTCCACAGATGTTTCAATGAAGGATCTAATATTCCAGGTCCCGAACTACACGTTGAAGCATGGGAGATGCCTGAGCTTGGATTTTTTCAATGTGTGGTGGCCGTTGCACACCAGCCACCACACGGGCTTGACAGAGCTAGGTCTTGGTCCAGTGGCAAGGATTAACTAAGACGACTGGAGACCAGCTCTGCTGCATGGACCTAGTGCGCGCACATATCGCAGTGTGGACTGGCCCATGCTGCTCCAGGGCCCACACCTCTTCTGGACCCCGAATTCACTCCTCCCCTGGGCCCCGATCACGTCGCTCCACGATCACTCGCCGCTCCTTCGCCCTGACCTCGTCGCTCCTGCTGTACCTGCCCACGCTCCATTCACCAACTTGGGTTATGGTGATGTCCAATCCAGTCACTCTCTTCACAGCCGTCGCTCTTCAGATCGAGCTGTACCTTCAAGTGGTATGCTCCTTTGAAGGGCCTGACCTGCTGATGGTCCTTGCAGGTCGGGGCTGTTGCGCCATATAGATACTTTGAGGATATCTTATACAATCATCATAGGCAGTCCCTCGGAATCGAGGAAGACTTGCTTCCACTCTAAAAATGAGTCCTTAGGTGGCTGAACAGTGCCACGTATACCTTTGCTGTTCCACAGCACAATTCTGGTCTCTAGCCACAAGGAAGTTTATTCTAGTGAAACTGAAAACTATCGTGAAATTTCACTGCTATTAGTGGGCTCTTAGGGCGCAATTTTCCCCAAAGCTGTTTTTTGGCGTATTGCCAGAGTTACTCCCATTTTTCTAGGCCACAACTGCTCCAAAAATATATGTGGCAAGTATCCCCATTCTATTTTTTGAAATTGGCACTGCACAGCCTGTCCTGTAGCCTCGGGGGGTGGAGCCTAATATCTGCGCCGAAAAAACGAGGCCGCCCCTTCTGCGCATGCGCGGGGAAAAAAAGTACGTTTTTGATGTGATTCCTATGGGTGCGCATGCGCAGTACAGCTCCTGGTCTGCAATCGGCCATTTTTAAAGAGTCAGTTGTGTGTGAGAACTTTAATTCTCATTGGAAAAATCAGAGCTGCAATACAATATGCAACACGGCACCAGGACCAAGAATTTCTTACAGGATGAAGTGGAGGCACTGGTTACTGTGATTGAGGGTAGACGGCACGAGTTGGACACCAGCAGAGGTCACAGAAAAGTTTCACCAAAGAACTGAAGAAATGCTGGAACTAACTGCAATGGTCACTACTCCGAGGTCTGGAGGCCAGTACAAAAAGAAGTGGCAGGACTTAGTTAGTGTAAGTAATATTTTCATTTACTCAATGGAATTGTAATTGTAAATGTGACCAACTGTATATGTCCCACCCAGCCGAAAGCACCCTCTCTTAAAAAGTTATATTTTCATCTTTGCAGAGGAAGGTGGCACACAACAAAAGAGAAAGAACTCGAACAGGAGGAGGCCCGGCAAATCTGCAGCCACTGACATCCTTGGAAGAGAGGGTCGCTGCTTTGATGGGTACTGCCTGGAGAAAAGCAATCACCATTGCACAAGCTGGCCCCACACTCGAGGGAGAGGGTAAGTCCTGCAAATTCCACAGTCCGTCTTTGCTAAATATTAAGTACTGCGCGGGCTAGCCATGCTTCGGTTCATGGGGATGTCTCCATCAGCTACGCTTCGGTTGATGCAATGTGCTATCATTCCTCATGGTCCTTCAAATGAGCCTGCTACCTGCGCTGTGTGAGCCTACTCATTCCACCCTGCCCCCTCCTCTGCTGCTAACCATTTGTCTGTTCTGTTATATTTTGCAGAACTTGAGGCCAATCCTGACAATGCAGAAGAAGATTCAGATGAAGACGATCCTGAAGAGGAGAACATCTTCCAATCCCACCTTCCAGACCAAGAGGCATGGGGAGGAGGGAGAGGAGCATGGGGCAGGGATGGATGAAGCCCCACTGTTGTACTCAATTTGGAGAGGGTACAGGTGCCGCCCATTGAGGTGTGAGCTCCTTCCTTGAGCAGTGATTTGAGTGTTGGTGGGACATTCCATGGTTTCCCACCGTCTGAAGCTGGGAAGTGGAGTGTAGCGAGGCACACCCAGGGCCCACCATCTGAGGCTCTGGGTTCCAGTGGGATGCAGCAAGAGCAAGGCACACTCATGGAGAGGGGGGGGGGGGGGTGGGGGGGAAGGAGAGCTCCATCACGCTCTCCTAAGGTGCAGGATCTAACAGATATGGTTCAGATGATGGCAATGAGTGCGGAGAGCATTGACCTTACCCAATCACTCCTGGAGACCATCAGTGGGGTGGGTGATGAGGTATCAGGACTGTTAGAAGAAGTAACAACACTCTCACGAGAAATGGGAATGCTATACGGGAACATGAGGGAGGGAATGTCGTAGGTAGCTGATGCGTTGTCAGTGAACATGAGGGAGGGAATGTTGCCGATAGTTGAGACACTGTCGGGGCATACGAGGGTGGGAATGTTGGAGTTAGCTGCTGCAATAAGGGAACAAGCCCAGAACCCACACCCTTTGACAGAATCAACTGCCACTCCCACTCCAATCCCCAGACCAACCCCTGAGGAGGCTCAAGCCGGGCCTTCCACATTACCGGCTGACCACCCCTCCGCCCCCATCAAGAAGTGCGCATTCCCCAGGATGTTCAAAAG
Organism: Pristiophorus japonicus; assembly: GCF_044704955.1. NCBI lineage: Eukaryota > Metazoa > Chordata > Chondrichthyes > Pristiophoridae > Pristiophorus > Pristiophorus japonicus. The sequence goes on from NC_091997.1 coordinate 50,448,388, forward strand.
AAAGTTTGGTACCAACCCGAGAAACGCTGCGCCACCGCCTGCGGGCAGGGGTGGAGTCAACAAGATCAAGCGCAGCGGGCAGTCTTAGAATAAAGTGGAGGAGAGATGGGTGCAGTCTTTCTTTGCTGTTATTGTTATTATTGCAACTGTTCTCAAATTAAAAGTTTTTTGTATGTTATGTAAATTTACAAGTTTAAAAGTTAGTAAGTGATCTTAAAGTTGTTAAGTGATCTTAAGTGAAAACTTTAAAGTTTGATACAAGAATATTTTTATTAAAGTTAAGTACAAACAAATGTTAAACTTTTGAATAAAATATATTTTAAATTATAACTGAATCGTTTACATTATTTGTTCCATTATTAACACAACCTTTGGAACTCGAGAAGAAACATTTCCATTATTTGTTCCATTATTAACACAACTTTTTGAAGTAAACCGGAATCATTTCCATCATTTATTCCATTAACACAACACAACACAACATTACAGAACAGCTCCAAACAGTAAACATGGTCCATTTGGAATAGTTGCCGCTAAGCCTTCAGGCAGCAAAGTGTTCACGGATGAGCTGCTGGCGCAAGGCTCGAGCAATCATTAAAGGGGCATGACGGCCTGCCCTCCTCCGACATCGTGCTCCGGGTTCAGGTAGTTGCGTGGGGTCCTCGTCCTCCTCCCCCTCATCATCATCTGCATCTTCCTCCTCATCATCAACCATTCTCACCTGAGGTCTTCTACTACCAGCTGCTGCTGCCTCATGATGGCTAAGTTATGCAGCATGCAGCACACAACAGTGAAGTGACTGACAATCTCAGGGGAGTATTGCAAGTAGCCTCCGGATTGGTCCAGGCATCGGAAACGCTGTTTCAAGATGCCAATGGTCCTCTCTATTATGCTGCGCGTTACAATGTGCGACATGTATTCCCAATCAACTTCTGTCCGGGTTACGCGTAGGGACGTTATGAGCCAGGTGGCGAGGCCGTACCCTTTGTCTCCCAGTAGCCAACTCTGCCCTTCTGGCTGCTGCTGAAACATGGCAGATATAACGCTCTCATGCAAGTTGAATGCATCATGGGTGCTCCCAGGGTATCTTGCATCAACTGACATGATGCGATGCATGTTGTCAAACACGAGCTGCACATTAATGGAGTGGAAGCCTTTCTGTTCCTGTACATCTTGGAATCCTCCACAGGTGCTCACAAGGTGATGTGGGTACAATCAATTCAGCCCTGTTCCTTTGGGAAGCCAGCAATCCTGGAGAAGCCCACAGCCCTGTCACACATTGCCTGGGCGGTTCTGGGGAACTTTATGTGCTCATTCCTACGGGCATATAGTGCAGCAGTCACCCGCCGAATGCAGACATGTGTTGCATGTTGAGAAATGGCGCACACATCCCCAGTTGTGGCCTGGAATGATCCTGATGCATAGAATGAAAGTGCAGCTGTAACCTTCACTTCAACTGACAAAGCAGTCCTCCTGACACTTCTAGGTTGCAGGTCTGCTTTTACTAACTCACAGATCGCAGTTACAACTTCTTTGCGGAAACGCAGCCTTCTGATACAGTCTACATCACTCAGGTGCAGGTACGAATGCCTGTCTCGATATACCCGATGTGGGTAAGGCCTCCTGCCCATCACCCTACGTGCTCTGAGGTTCCTTATACGATGACGTCCGCAGCACCATCATGCAGAAGGCTTGCACAAACTATGGCATTGTCAGTATTGCCCCCATGATTAAATTTAACCTTTGCAAGAAGCTCAAAACGGCAGACAGGGCAAGTTGCTTTATTCTCTCTCCTCACAAGGTCTGTATGGACCACACCCAGGTCTGAGCAGGCGCAGTGATCGAGAATCCCCCCCCCCCAACCCCTGGGCTACATTTGATGGGTAGTGCAGGCTTCTGATGACTAGTGTGCCTTCCACAGCCCCCCACTCCAATCCATGTGTAAGATCTTGAACTGTGAACTTGAGACATAAAAGGGAGGTGGATACAGAGAGGAATGGTTCCTGCCAGTATCCATCTGTCACTGCCTGCCCTGGAGAGTATGGCCCTTTGCTAATGCTCCTCATTTGAAGACCTGGATGACGCAGTTAGTGATGAGTAAGCCTGGTATGCAGTTCTCGAGTTCAATGTTTTAGAGCTTCAAGATGGCTTGCACAATACAAGCTCCCCTAGGTATGTGCTCCCGCTATAATGAAAGCCTGTAGTACTGTATAACCACTGAGGGAACTCTTGGGACTTTGGACGACTGCAGCTGGAAGGCATTGCCTAGAGCTTAGAGTTCAGCAGAGAAATTTGAAATTAAACAATAGATTTATTTTTAAAAGAAAAAATTGTAGAAAGGTCTGCAAAAGTAACCGAGGTTAGAGATGGAATTCTTATGTAAAATGATTTTTATATCAACAAGTTAAAGCAACTTGACTGATCAGAGTTACTGAATACTTCGATCAGACTTGTAACTGGAAACTAAAACCTTATTCCGTCAATTACTGCACAGTAACGAACTAATTTCAAAAATCATCTTGAGTGGTAATGTTGATGATGCTTCACCTTGTCCTATTTGCTACAATGTAGTGGATTGAGCTTATTACATCATCATCATAGGCAGTCCCTCGGAATCGAGGAAGACTTGCTTGCACTCCTGAAGTTCTTTGGTGGCTGAACAGTCCAATACAAGAGCCACAGACACTGACACAGGTGGGGCAGACAGTCGCTGAGGGAAGGGGTGGTTGGGTGGTTTGCCGTACGCTCCTTCTGCCTTTGCTTGATCTCTTCATGCCCTCGGCGTTGAGACTCAAAGTGCTCAACTCCCTGCCGGATGCACTTCCTCCACTTACGGCGGTCTTTGGCCAGGGATTCCCAGGTGTCAGTGGTGATGTCGCACTTTATCAGGGAGGCTTTGAGGGTGTCCTTATAATATTTCCGCTGATCACCTTTGCCATGAAGGAGCTCCGCATAGACCACTTGCTTTGGGAGTCTCGTGTCTGGCACGCGAACTATGTGGCCTGCCCAGCGAAACTGATCGAGTGTGGTCAGTGCTTCAATGCTGGGATGTTAGCCTGGACGAGGACATTGATTTTGGTGCGCCTGTCCTCCCAAGGGATTTGCAGGATCTTGCGGAGACATCGTGATATATCTCCAGCGACTTGAGGTGTCTTCTGTACATCGTCTGTGCTTCTGAGCCATACAGGAGGGCGGTATTACTACAGCCCTGTAGATCATGAGCTTGGTGGTCTTCGAACACTCTCTTCCTCAGGCGGCCGAAGGCTTCACTGGCGCACTGGCTTGATTGTGTCTCCTGCTTTAATCACACACCCTCCATTCTGGAACCATATGTTGTAACCACATTAATGCCACTGCTTCACTGAAATTTAATGGGCTGGATTTTTGGTGCCTCAGTTTTTGGGGCAAAAACTGAGGCGGGGTGGGAAAGCTAACGACCGGGAATAGTTTGTGCTTTGGTAAGGAAGTTTCAGCATCTGGGCCCTGCGTCAGGGGGCTCAGTGCTAAGGGAGGCGTTGTACACCTCTCGTGGTGCAAGGATGGGAAACTCGCAAACTAAACTGCCGGACCGTGTGCACTCCGAGAGAGGCGGGGGGGGGGGGGGACTTTTTTTTTAAAGCACAAAACATTGCCCACGCGACCACAACACAAATGGCCAACAGGATTAAAAGAACAAACACTCGCACTTACCTCTGCAGTATTTTACCTTTCTCTGCACTGCCGACTATGGCGGACCCCACTGATTTCCCAGGGATCATTGCGGGCGCACATCCGGGGGGACGGATCGGACAAAAGTCAAAACTCCTGCCGGTGTCGCAACCAGAGGCGTTGCACACCTGGCACAGCTCTCCCCGTCAGTGCTGCTCAGCGCCGTCACAAAACCCGACCGGAGGATCACGACGGGGCGCAGGAGGCCTCACCGTCGCCTTTCACGCCGCTCCGGGGCAAAACCCAAAGTGCAAAAGACCCGAAAATCCAACCCAATAACTTTAAAGATATGATTCTTCCTCCACATACAAAAAAGGGGAAATCCTACTGAGAACATTCACACACTGTGCATCAGGTGTTCATGTTTCCCGCTCTGCTGTAACAGCTTCAATCTGAAGGTGCCCTTATGTCCTCTCCCAGTAGTAAACGTCTTCTTGCTGTTTATCAGTTTGGTTCTCATTATTTGCAGTTTTGAGTTTTTTATCACTATTTGGTGTCCCTGAAGACCTGCTTCTGAGGCCTCCTGACCCCAATGGCCAACAAGCCCATCAAAATCTGTACCGGGAAGTCATTCTGATCTAACATCAGAGATTCTGTTTAGTGGCATGGCTCTTATAAAAAAAAAAAGATGACCTAGAGCAACTGAGATTCCAGCAATCAGTAATGACAAAAGCACTAGTTTCCTGGAAACCCTCCACTGTGAAGATTTAGAATGCCAATTTGTCTACTGGTGCCATGACTCATTTCAAATCATTCTTTGTGTCTTTAAGTGCTGCTGGTTGAGAGACTCACTCCAAGCTGTCTGAGAGTAAATTGCAATTTCCACTTATCACCCCTTCAGTTGGAGCTATCCTGTGGTACGCCAGTTTGTACAAGATCTCTGGGAATTTATGCCACAGTTGTCGGTATTGAATTTAGTTCTGAACAAGCTGAAATTGGAACTTTTTTGAACGCATAAATTTTCATCATTTTTCTCAAAACAATTACAGGCCTTAGTGTTGTCTTGAAAAGTAGGGTAAATTGCGTCAATTACAGCTGGATCCTCCTGGTTGTGTATGGCACACGTGGTTAGTGCAGTTCTTAAGTTCTTCTTTTCTGCCAAGCAATGCTTGTGTATCATTTATGTCAGGCAATCACAGTGTCATCCATCTCTTTTAGATACGCTCTGGTAAGGCAGGACCCACCTAGAAAAGGTGTAGCTCACTCTACTCAGTATGTGGGAGGCTGGGTTTCTTTCACAGAAATCGGTGAGGCAGCTAACTTAAAGCTGTCATTAATGTTTTGACTTGAGAGCTCAGGATGATGATTATTTTAGCACTACTGCTTCCAGTAAACTCGTGTACTTTTAAGCTGTTTTGGTCTACTTTTCTATTTGTGTGTGGAGATTAAATGAATATAGGGTTTCTTAATGTAGGTGCAGCTTTCTTATTTCTATCAAAGAAGTTCTACTTCCACATAAGAAGCTCCTTGCTAGCTCACTTGTTCTCTTCCTGACTTATCATAGCTTGAAATTGTTTCACCTTTTATACCAAGGATCCATTCACCGCATTGAAACAGAACAATGCCTGTGCCATGCTTTGAGCAACAACAACTTGTATTTATACAACACCTTTAACGTAGTAAAACATCCCAAGGCACTTCACAGGAGTCTTATAAGACAAAAGATTTGATACCGAGCCATATGAGGAGGAGTTAGGGGAAATGACGAAAGCTTGGTCAAAGAGGTAGGTTTTAAGGGCATCTTAAAAGAGGAAACAGAAGCGGAGAGGTTTAGTCATGGAATTCCAGAGCTTAGGGCCTAGGCAACCACCAATGGTTGAGTGATTATAATCAGGGATGCTCGAGGGCAGAATTAGAGGAGAGCAGAAATCTCGAGGGTTGTGGGGCTGGAGAGATTACAGAGGTAGGGAGGGGCAAAGCCATGGCGGGATTTGAAAATAAGGATGAGAATTTTGAAATCAAGGTGTTGCTTAACTGGGAGCCAATGTAGGTCAGCGAGCACAGGGGTGATGGGTGAGCGAGACTTGGTGCAACTTGGGACACGGGCAGCAGAGTTTTGAATGATCTGAAATTTATGTAGGGTAGAATGTCTGAGGCTAGCCAGGAGTGCATTGGAATAGTCAAGTTTAGGCATGGATGAGGGCTTCAGCAGCAGATGAGCTGAGGCAAGGGCGGAGACGGGCGATGTTACGGAGGTGGAAATAGACGGTCTTAGTTATGGCATGGGTATGTGGTCGGAAGCTCATTTCAGGGTCCAATATGACACCAAGATTGCGAACAGTGTAGTTCAACCTCATACAGATGTTAGGAAGAGGGATGGAGTCAATGGCTAGGGGGTGGAGTTTGTGGCAGGGACCAAAAATAGTGGCATAGCTCTTCCCAGTATTTAATTGGAGAAAATTTCTGCTCATCCAGCACTGGATGTTGGACAAGCAGTCTGACAATTTAGAGACCATGGATGGATCGAGAACCGTGGTGGTGAGGTGGAGCTGGGTGTTGTCAGAATGCATGTGGAAACTGATGCTCTGTTTTTGGATGATGTCACCAAGGGGCAGCATGTAGATGAGAAATAGGACGCGGCCACCAGCGGTAACGATGTGGGAGCAGCAAGAAAAGCCACTGCAGGAGATTCTCTGGCTACGATTAGATAAAAATGGAACCAAGCTAGTGCAGTCCCACCCAGCTAGACGACATTGGAGGTGAATGGAGTGGTTAACCATGTCAAATGCTGCAGACAAGTCAAGAAGGACAAGGAGGGATAGTTTACCTTTGTCACAGTCACAAAGGATGTCATTTGTGACTTTGATGAGAACCGTTTCTGTACTGTGGCAGGGGCGGAAACCTGACTGGAGAGATTCAATCATGGAGTTGGGAGGCGACACACGTCAAGGACTTTGGAGAGAAAAGGGAAGTTGTAGATGGGGCAGTAGTTTGCAAGGACAGAGGGGTCAAGTAGCAGTAGGGTTAAGTGAGCAGGTATTAGTATTGTGATGTCCTATTGGTGGGGGCACCACTGACAGGAAGCCAGATACTTTCCATACCCACCTTGAGCTTATTAGGAAGGACAGCTGTTCATTTGGCATTATAATGTATTGTCCATTCCACGTGTTGTATTCGAGTCTAACACACCCTGATCATCAGAGAGAGAGTGTAACTGCAGGAACCAGTCAGTACCATTAATCTGTGAAAGTAGTTTGCAGAAATACCTTGAACTATTCTGAATTATGTATGTCCTAAATAGTGACTGTGCGCATGTTCATTACTGAGTTCTGACTATAACCAGCTGGGGCTCAGTTGGTAGCACTCTTGCCTCGGAGTCAAAAGGTTGTCAGTTCATGTCCCACTTCAGAGACTTGAGCACCTGATCTAGGCTGACACTGCACTGTCAGAGGTGCCGTCTTTCAGATGAGACATTAAACCAAGGCTCTCAGGTGGACATAAAAGATCCCATGGGACTATTTGAAAAAGAACAGTGGAGCTTTCCTGGTGTCCTCGCTCAGTTCCTCAATCAGCGTGCTAAAAATAGATTATCTGGTCATTTAGCTCATTGCTGTTTGTGGTACCTTGTTGTGTGCAAATTGGCCGCCTCATTTCCCAAAATTATACTAGTAACCACACTTCAAAAGTACTTCATTGGCTGTGAAACACTTTGGGATGTCCTGAGTACGTGAAAGGCGCTATATAAATGCAAAAGTCTTTCATTTAGGAATGCAGATTTAGTGGTGAGGGTGTGAGAAGACTGAGTACAGAGTAACATGAGGTTAGCCCTAGGAACATAGGTAGGGGGAGAATCTTTTATGGGTTTGTGCAGATATTGGGAGCTCCCCTGGAAAGCAGGTAGATTTGTTTGGACAACTGGGCATGTTGCTCTCTGTCCTTTGTGGACTATCTGCAAGGCAACTTGCACATGTTAGATAATGTCTCTAAAGTAAAAGTATATTTATTTCACACACCTTTTTCTTTCATACAGGCAGTTTCCAGCCGCCCTAGAAGATTTGCATGAAGCCGTGAAGCTTTGCCCGAATAACCGTGAGATACAACGCTTGTTGATACGAGTAGAAGAGGAATTCAGGCAGATGCAGTACAGCCAGCAGGTGCAATACACCCAACAGCAGCAACAGCAACAGACTCAGCGAGAAGACGTAGACTCTATGCATGAATTATATGACGAGGAATATTTGGAGCAGGAGTTGGACAATGTCTCTGTTGGCTTACAGACAGAACCAAGGCCTAGCCAAGGGCTGCCAGTTATCCAGAGTCCACCTCCTTCCCCTGCACACCGTGAGCCTACCTACAGATCCAGCTCTCCTCTCAACTCCCACCAAGTTTTTGACTACAGACCAAACCCTTCAATCTCCTCCCCGACTCGACAGGGGTACCAATCTACGTCGCCTTCGCTTTCTCCTACTCACCAGAATTCTCATTATCGGCCTAGTCCTCCGCCTACCTCCCCTGCTCATCAGGGGTCTTCATATCGCTTTAGCCCACCCACAGTGGGTGGACAAAGCAAAGAATATCAATCAAGTCCCCCTCCTTCACCATTGCGTAGAGCCCCACAGTACAGAGCCAGTCCTCCTGCAGATAGTATGAGTGCATATAGGCCTCAGTCTGGCTCCCCAGTACGGTATCAACAAGATACCACCATAGGTCAGCTTCCTGGTAGGCCAAAATCTCCTTTATCCAAAATGGCACAAAGACCCTATCAGTTATCTCAACCTCCATCAGGTCCACCCCAACAAGGGCTTAGATTACAACCAGCCAAGGCCCAAATTGTACGCACTAACCAGCCTAGTTCTGCAGTGCATTCTAGTGCTGTTATACTTGGTGGAGCCTACAACCAGGGGCCCCACTCCATGAGCACCAAGCATCAATCGTCTTCAGTTGATATGGCTCCTACTCAAAGCCGCCTGGTTTACCAGCCTGTAATGGGTGGTGTGGTGGCCGACAGCAGACCTGTCCAGCATGTGCAAGCCAGTCTAAGTGCAGGTGCAATAAGCAATGTTTGCCAGCTTCCAGGAACAGTGATGACTAAAGAGGATCACAGCCAAAGACCCTCTTCTGCCTTCCGAGGAGGGATGCGGTATGGCCAAACCCCTCAGATTGGTCGCAGTCAGTCTGCTTCATACTATCCTGTTTCCCACTCCAAGCATGAATTAGATAGGTCCTCTGTACCATCCAGCCAGATTGCATCTCCAGATGTATCTCACATGATCAGGAGGGCACTCACTGTGAATGCTCCAGAAATTAAACCTCACCCACCAACGCCTCGACCTTTGCTCCATTCTCAAAGCACTGGCCTTCGATTTTCCCCCTCTAACAATAGCCTTTCTTCTAGCTCCAATGTTGTGTCTTCATTCCGACCTTCTGCCTCCATCCAACAGATGGAAATTCCACTCAAGCCCTCTTATGAAAGCCGATCCTGTGAAGAGCAGTCCCCTATCTCTCCAACACAAGGTTACCCCGGAGATTCTGGTCGCTCCAGGACCACGCCTTTCATGGGGATCATAGATAAAACAGCACGGACACAGCAATACACTCACATGCACCAGCAGAGCCGAACGTGGGCCGTGTCCTCTGTCGACACTGTTATCACCAGCCCCACCTCCTCTGGAGGCATATCCCCCCAGTCTGGCTCCTATAGTCCACCCCCAGTCAGTAATATTGCTTTCTTCAATAAGACTAACAATGCCCAAAACGGCCACCTAATAGAAGACGACATGTGCGTCTCCCATGGAAAGCTGACCAATGGATCCCGGGCAGAGATTTTGGAGAGGGTTAGTCAGGCTCCCTCGTACCCAGATGTGAAGGTGGCTAGAACCTTGCCTGTTGCACAGGCATATCAGGACAGCATATATCGGCAGCTATCCAGAGACTCACGACAAGGGCCAACGTCACCTTTAAAACCAAAGAGACCATTCGTAGAGTCAAATGTATAAAGGGAATCCTCTAGATTCTAAATCCCATGTTGTGAGCAGGTTTGCAATGAAACTTCTTGCACATGTAGCCACACAGTGCACTGTACAATGAAGCTGCTTCCACTTACAGAAAAAAAACAGTAATGGGTTCAGTTCTATTCCGTTGCTTAATTATGAGTAGTTTCTAACTTTTCTAATTATTGTACAGAAGTTTAAATGTCAGGGGGGAAAAAAAAGGTGAAATGAATATTAAAGTATGAATGTTTAAGTGACGGATGTTAGATTAATGCATTATCAGGTCAGTTCACATTTTTACTTTACATAGGTAGGTTCAAAAGTACTTATGGGTAATTTTATTTAGGCTTTTTAAAGAAGTCTGACGCATAAGTTACAATAAGGTGCAGATAATGACATTTATTTTCAAAGACATTGCTGTGATTTGTACAGCTTGTAATCAGTTTACTATGATTTGTACGTAATGGGTGCATTACACAGAACTGTCGGTACGTTTCCAAAACCTCAGACACCAATCTGCATTTAATCTTGAGATCAATTCTCTGCACTAGCATGGGATCAGGACTAATTTACCTTCAGAGATAAACAGTAAGTGTTTGTTTTAGCTGCAAGGTTAATCTGTTTAATACTGTAAATGTTGTATGAAGTTTTGCTCTCTACGGACCTGTAGTTAATAATATTTAAGAGTATTTTAAGTTAAGTCAACTTGTATCAGGTAATTTTTTTTTTTAAACTTTATTTTTAACTAGGTGCAACTATTGTTGAATTGGTGTGAATAGAAGGGGACATTCCCAAAGCGTAGAATATGGGAGCTGACTTTCCACTGGCGATCTCCTGCTCATTCCTTATATCTTTGGCAGTAGAGCCACAGACACCCCAGAAAAATTACATCGATGCCATTTTTCTGGGGTTTCCAGTGCTATTCTCCCAGACTAGCAGGAGAGTGCCCCCACTCCCCCTGTGGATTTTTACTCCCATGATGCTTTCTATGTTTTTACTGACCAACCTCTCCAACTTCTTGCATTTACTGCAGTGTTCTGTCCCACCTCACTTGAAAAGAAAAACGGTAATTTTTGCTGTTTTAGTGTCAGTACTGGATCACTAATTCACGCCCATTTTCTGTCCGACAGCAACTGCACACATAGTTTCCTTAAAATTTTCAATACTCCTAGTTGCAAAAAAGATTTTGAGAAATGTTCAGTAGCTTGGGGCAGTCTTATTCTCAATGTCCTGAAATAAAAGAAATGGAATTTTTTTAACATTTCTGATGGTATTGAAATGTGCCGTCCTCAAAGGAATAATGAGAAAACGCACAAATGCCTGTTAACAGGACTATGGTATTTGTTACCCGTGTAACTTTAAAGTGTTATTGAATAATCAGATTTGATGGCATTGACCAAAAAGCTTGCGCATTCACATTCTAACCCTTTTCCTGCACTGTCTGTTTCAACAATGTCACTTTCCTTGTAAGGTTTAGGATCCTATCCTAGAAATTCCATTTGCACTATCTGATTAGGACAGAATGAACACCCCAAGCAGAACTAGTCCGGTTTTGGTCCATTGTTCTTCCAGTCTAAAAAGATCATAAATTCAATAGTGTATAAGTCTTAAATCCGGACTTATAGAACACTCTGTACGTGTACTTGAATTAAGTTGAGCTACTGGTCCCAATTAACATCCCTGAATTTGTTCCCAATCTTAATCTGTATAATTTTGTTTTCCATTAACTCTCTTCCCCTTATATCCTTCATTCTAAGCAGAGTGTGGGTTGTAGACACCCTGATTTGAAAACTAAGCCACAGTTGCTATGGAATGAACTGGTATAAGATTCATGTCTTGGCTTACTTCTCCATGGTCTTCCCTGTAGAAGGCATTTGTCTTCTGTTTGGCACCGCCTCCTCTCCACCTAATGAGCACCAGAAACTCAGTGTGTCAATCCTCTCCCATGATGCATCATCTTCTCTCCATTTACTACCAATGCCAGTTTTTTTTTAACTCTCATCTTTATCATTCATGGCTCACATTCACTTCCCTCTTTCGGGTTCCTTCATTTCTCAATTTCCTTTTCTGAATGTATGATTTGGTACGTTGCCAGACTTCATTTGCGAGACTGTTTGCTTTTGCCCTTGTCGGTTGTTTCTGCTTCACTGCAATGTACTTCTACTCATATTTGGAAATGTCCCCCAAATGCACTTCAGAAAAACAAAGTTATATGAAGTCATCTTAGCATTAAAATACACAAGGATAGGCAAAAAAACACACAATCACAATGTGCAGTTCCTTAATTACACCAATACATTATTTCACAGAATTCTTGTACTGAAAGTTTGCCATCTGTATTTGCTGTATATGAGTGCACTTTATTGTTAACCTTTATATACTGGATAGATAATCGTGACTAGTGTTCTCATTAGGAGATAAACAGTTGGGATCCTTAGTGTATTTCACAGAAAAAAAGCAAAATACTAAATTTGTAGCACAAAACAGGTTTGCTGTAAATAAATGCCACACTGTTGGGCACTAATCCAGCATCCCTCAAACTCTCTTCCTTGGAAACTCCAACAGCGCACAACTTAACTCTCACTTTCACAATGTATATATTATGCATAAAATAGAAATGGTACATGTTACCTGAAAATGCATAGAAAATTCAGTCTTTTGCCACGTGCCTATAATATTTTTGTAGTACAGAATTCAATAGTAGAAACCCACCATTATGTTGATGAGAGAGGGCATGTAATGTATGCAGATTACATACTATGTTGTTTATAAATCTAGATTAGAACAGCACAACTAACATTGAGGATGAGTATTTGGATTTGCTGCCTGCAAATTCTATTGGTCTGGACTCGAGGCAAAAGAAACTTGATTTGCAAGAGTTATTGAGCAGAGGGGAAAAGAAGAGAGCTTCCCAAAACTGCCAGGGAGATGGGTAGTCTCCATGAACCACATGGAACACGGCAATAAATTGACTTAAGCAGATGTACATGTAGTGTAGAAATAGTTATCAAATGTCAGCACCACAGGCCAGAGAGCTATCTGCAAAATTACCATTGTGGCAATGCAGAAGAAACAAAATGGAAAAATGGCAGTACCATTTTTCTTAACTCTGGCCTGAGCTAAATCCACAATAAGGGCCACAGTTTGTGTTATATTCTCATTAAAACCTGATCATGCCTATTCAGCTTGATCCGGATTTCAAAACCTCTTTGGAGCCGATTATTAATAAAAGATTGACCAACAGACTAACTGAAAATGTAATTTGGAGTTAAGTTGTGTTGGCTGAATGTTTCCTCTAGCCTGTAGCTTTTAAAATCACAGGAGCTCGCTAATGCATCAGTATCACTGCAACTCTATATTCTTGTTGCCCATATCTCTAGCTAGATCTACATAGACCAGTTAAGACATAGCATAATTCTTGTTATTGAAGTGAAGATTTACATGCATCTTGGTGGGTCTTGCAATTTGTGCAAAGAGATAGTTGTTACTTTTGTTGGCCCACCTAGGCTATGTTTCAGTAATTATTCAATTACAAAACTTGTTGCCAGTATAAACCATGCACTCCTACCGCCAGCAGAGCCATGGGAATTACCCCTCAACCGGTAACTGAAGGAACATTTTATAACTAAAATGTGATCGAATTACACTTTTCTGGCTTATTTACAGAATGCTGAATTATGGTTATAATTCTATAATTTATTCTTAATTTTAATTTATGATGCTTGGCATTAAAGTTACTGATAGCTCCTGATTTAAACAGAAATACTCGCCCTCAGCAACAATATCTTCACAACATAACGCATATCCTTCCAATTACTCCAGTAATGTTTTGAAGCGCCCTCTTTAACTGAAACAAATTGTGAGGCATTAATGCTTTAACTACTTGGTTTCTAAGGTGCAAGTACACTCTAATTAAATTCAGTATACATACTTCGCATTTATTGGCTTTTAAAGAAAAAAAGTAACCTAATCCACATTAATGGGAGTGTAGTAACCCTTAGCGCATGGATAAGTGAAGGTTATAAAATCAAGTCTATATAGACCAACAAAAAGTGTCTTAAAATATGTCAATGAATCACCGTGGAGAAACTGGTTAAATCTTGTAAAATGCAGTGTTGGAGAGCTACTTAAAACATTCAGGAATTTACTATTTTTAAAAGTGCCATGATTTGAAAATGTAATTTAGTGATTACATATCTACAGATCTTACTCTTATGATCATCTGTTGCTTCTCTCTCTTTCTCTCTAGTGATCCCAAAGTCCAATATTTGAACTGGCTTATTTTCCCACATTCATTGTAGAGTTAAGGGAAATTAAAATATTGGGGCAAGGTGCAATACATAGTTCATGGACATCAATTGTCAGACCTTCACCAGAATTACCACATTGAAAATAGCCCTGTGAGGTTTCAGAACATTGTTTCTCATAATGTACGTCCAAACTTTCATTCTGATTTGAAGTATAGTTATGTATATTTGCAGTTAAGATTATCAAACTTAATAGTATTGACACTCCAGGTAGATAGCACACTTCAGGCCAAAAACAGTTTGGTCCTTTTGGGATTCACCCAAAACAGAATACAATGTATAACAGGAATGAATTTTCCTTCTTTAATGAGGAGTGCAATGTTTTTTTTTGTTGTTGAGTACATACAGAATCAGCTGCGGCAGGGATGTGTGTAGGTACTTTTTTTTCTCCCCTTGAAAATGATAGAACCGATTACTAAACATTTGAATGTAATTGCAGAAAATGATATTGTACCATGTGTCAGTTCTGTGTGGATTCATGGATTCCTTTATTTTTGCTGTACTGTTAATAATGCACCAAGAAGGCATCTGTACACAATGAGTCACCAGCTGGGGAGCTGTATAAAAATCTTTGGTTTTCTCTCGTGTGTGTGCGTGTGTCTCTCTCTCTCTCTACCCATCTCTATCTCACCACCCCCTCACTCTCTCCCCTTCTCTCTCTTTTCCCCTCTCTCTTTTGATGTAAAGGATTTTCTCTGTATATTATAAACTGCATGTTTTGTTCCAGTTACTGATTAATAATTACAAAAGGTTGTGATATTGTATCCAGGTCGCCCTGGGCTGCGGCCCTTTCCATATTTTGGATGGAGATTTCCCTTTGCTGTATTGCTTGCTGAGCAGAGTAATATTGTCTGTACATGTGGGCTGTGAGTTAGTGCAAAAACAAAACAAAAAATTAAACGAATGCTTCTGTTTTTATTTTTCATTTACAGATTGTGATCTGTACAATTTACTGTATAAAAATACTGTACCTATTTATAAATGGTTAACACTTCAAATTAAATGAAACACAACTGCCTAACTTTCATTACTGGTTATTTTTGAAATTCGTATGAAGAGGTATAAATTGTCTGTAATCCAATCAGACATGAAAGAAGTGTTGCAGCACAGAACCAATTCTACACAATATGCAAGATGGATATAAACAAAAGTGTTAGCAACTGCTACACATTCATCCTTACTGGAACAGGCTCATTTTCCACAGGGGCAACTTTCTTCTTAGGAGTCTTTGTCCTCTGAAGTGATCGTCATGTAATTTGGTCTCAAATCAAAGTGCTGCTTACACCAGACCCCAGCGGTTTTTCTCCCATATCAGTAACAGGGTTTTGCATTACGTACCCAATAGGCATATTCTGGAAAAAATTCTTGTGCTTTAGAATTGTCTGATCCTGACTTGTGAAGTTCTGACATTGCCATCTGAACACAGTTGAAGATTTGCCATTGCTGCATTCTTCTTACTTTTATTCAAGCATTTCAGTATGGCTTGCAGGAGGCTTCCAGTGTTGCACATTGAGCCGTTTCCCTGAAGACGGGATGTTGCATGCACTTCTATTCATTGGCCTCTTTGGGAATAGGTCTGCTGCCCAAGTCTACAGTCCAGGATAGAAGAGGATTCATTTAGCATAGGAGGACTATTGACTATGTGAGCCCAATCCATTTTAAGGGCATTGATCGAGGCAGATTCTGTATAATATAGTGGGACCAAGGAATAAGCAACTTGCTCTTTTGCAGCCTAGCATTTTTTCCGAGCTTTTATGTTAAAATGACAGCACCACATACTTCTGGAGAGTCGGCTTCAATGATTCTGACATAAACAGGCCAGAAAGGTTCAGCATAATCTAGAACTCTCTAGCTTTGATCAATTTTGAGGCAAAATATTCAGAGCTAGAATGACTTTTGGGAAGATGAGGATGAATCCCCCTTCACTCCCCATATTTGACATCACAAATAACTATTTTGACCTAATCTAAAATTGCTTTTGGCTTTGGAAGCACCATTTGTAATGACTTGGGTCTTGAAGGCGATCTGCCATTGGGTCCAGCATCTCCATTCCATTCAGTCCACTTCAATGTAGTTAAAGGTCTTGAGAATCTTGCTAATTCAGATAATGCTTTAGGGATTTCTATCTTAGAATAAAGAAGTGATTCTACCTTAACATGCATGGGCAAATATTTTGATCAATTTAATGCTCGAGTATTTTTGACTGTGTCTCTGCAGTTTTCTATGGTCTATCATGACCTGGATTTTTTTTCATGTTTTAGGATGGAATTTGGGATAGGACCCAGTTACACTCCATTTGAGAATCACTTCGATTTCCTTGGGAGGGGAGTGGGAAGTTCTTGGAACCACCCTCCTGCAACTTGATGTCATGGATGTTGCTGGGACTGGCAGAAGGATGTGACCCACCAGAGTTCTCAGCAATCTCCTCTGTTAACCCCAGCAGCCTGTAAACAAGCAGCTGTACAGTACTTTCACAAAGAAGAGGGGATCCACCAAGTATTGAGAGGCCAATTTTCTTATAGCAGCCATTTGCAAAGTGATCCTGTATTCCTGGAAAGCAGACTAGCTTTTTTATTTTCTGTATTGATGTGCTGGACTAGCTGGCTGTGTCTTTAGTGGCTGCCCAACACCTCTATTTACTGCCCATCCCAGCGGGTACCCCTGCTGCACCAGTCCTAATGCGAGTACCCGTGAAATAGCTTGACCCCGGCAATTCCGATGGGCTCAGGCGCCTAATTTTTGCAATGCCAAAGAAATCCCACTCCACCATCTCTACAGTGGCAGAGGGGAATTGCGAATGATCAGTTCCCACATCTGTAGGTTGGAAAGGTCAGAGTTGGCAAACTGAACATAGTTGCAAAGGCCACTAAGGGAGCCTTTTAAAAAAAAAACTGTCTTGCGTTCCTCCTTGATCAGGGCAGAGTTCTTGCACCCTAGAGAAGGAAGTTGGATGATTGGGGCAGGGAGCGTATGCTTTAACATCACTTTAAAATATGATGACTAAACATTGGAAGCGATGGTTACAAATGTGTACTGTCACCTTACATGCTTTCAGTTTGTTGGCTGCATGCATGGCCCAAGCTCTTGGGGAATAATGTGTAGTGACTTGAGAGTAGTACATGTAGATCATTTTCATGAAGGGCGATTCCAGCAATTTCTATTTTTGTTTCAGATTTTCAACATTTGTGATAGAGGTTAGCTTTATTAATTGGTTGATTAAATTATTTAGACTGGTCATTGTTTAAATAGATTTTCTTTTGTTTTGTGAGTGAAAATAAATTCACATAGACTCTAGTAAAGTAAGAGAGACAACTTTATTGCTAACAGAGCTCAGGGAGAAGAGTTGAGATCCCGCGATCTGTGAACACCTTCTCCCCGAGTGCCTTGTGCCGCGGGGTTATAAGCAGTTTACAGGGGGCGGAATACAATCATTTAAATTCATTTACATACAACCAATCAATCCATATGGCAACGCAATTCATTTACATACAACTTTTTAGTCCTAGTGAAACCTGATAGCATGGCGCGAGTTTGGGGGCCCTTCCTCTGTATCTTCTTTTGTGGTTAGTTATTCTGTTGCAAAGCTTTCTATGAAACAGTGGCCTGCACCTGGCCAGGAGTCACTTGTTGCTGCAGAGTTCATATCAGCGACAGCAGATAGGCTTCTTGGTACAAAGTTCATTTAGTGGAAAGGCAGATAGTTGGCTTACCCCATCCTGCTTTGCTATGTCCGAAAATCCACTCCAACAGTTCCCCCTGTTGATAATGGAGGATGTTCACGAAATCCAGATGACCACAATGAAGGTGGCTCAGTGCCTACCTTCGAGGCAAGTTACTTCCCTGCCTTGCCTGTAGCTCTAGCCTACCCTTCATAGGTAGTGGTCTGTGCCTGCGTCGTCCGCTCCGTCTTCCTCGGCGTCTCCGGGTGTTCCCATCAGATGTTCTTTTCCGGTGATCACGCTGGTAACCGGCACTATTCGGGCCATCATGACTTTACAGCAGATATTAAAACATCCGATAATCAAGCAACAAGTTATTATTACAACAAGAATAACTACTCCATGCGTTAAATAGGACCCCCAGGATCTCCCTAATAGCCAGTCAAGCCAGCTATTCTCCCTTTTTGGGCCTTGTCTGAACTCATCAATGGCTTGGGTGATACTGTATGATTCATCCGTAACATGCGTTATACATTTGTCTCCTATTATTGTGCATACTCCCCCCTGTTGGGCTAACTGATAATCTACGGCATAACGAGTCTGCTGCGTATACAATTTTAATTCAGACAGATCCCGGTTGATGGCATCCAATCCCTTAGATGTGCTGTTTCCCAGAATGGTTAATCCACAAATAAGATAGTTCCTATTTTTGGCACTAATTACCCCCGCTGATCCCCCCACAGACAGGGCCCCGAGGAACCCGTGGCCAAGTGATGATCCCAGCGTGATCGGATCCTCCCAATCGGCACAGAACTCCTTGCTGATGGCCCGTGTTACTATCCCTCTCTGGGTATGCCCTCTTTGGGGGCATGGAACAGTGAGTAGTCCTATAGTTCCTACTGCAAAGAGGACCGGGAGGGTCGGTGTTGCGGTCTTGAAGGTGCCGTTGAGGAGGAACACAAATCCCTCCTTAGCTCTATAACACTTTATGTCGGTGTTGCTAACACTCGTGAACTACTTCTATCACCAATTGCTCGGTTCCCTTGAATTTGAGCCCGATCCTTCCAATTGGTAAGCATCAAATGGGTATGCCCATGTTTCTGAGCTGACATGAGTTCCGTTGCACTGACCGCAGATCACTTGCCTCCCTGCGGTCACGTTCAGGCATCTTTGCTCGTTACAGATGCAAGTAAACTGGCCTCTATGCACTCGACAGTACTGACGGGCACACTGCGTCTGCACACAGGTGGTGTTCTCGGGGACCAGGGCATATGCACACCCCCATCCTTGCTCCGAGAAGCAAAGCGGGTAGCTTGCGTTGTCTGAGCATACCGTTTCGTCCTTTCCCCGGGACCCCCTGCACACAGGATCTGTGGGATTTATTAATTCCATGCATCTTCCCTGTATACCCTTTCTATATTCGCCCGTTTGTCCCTCACAGGGTGCGTCCGAGATATCCACCGTATATAAGTCACACGGGGTCCACCCAGGGGTAGCCACGAACAGGGCCTCTACTGATTGGGCTAGTGGGTAACACACGGTTCGATTGCCGTGTAAACGTATATGGGTCTTGAAAAACAAGTTATCTTCTAATCCTATTAACTTTACAACCGTGACAACATAGAGTAACGCGATTAGATACGCTATCTTAGACATGTTTGTTTCGCTCAAACAATACAATATTTACACATTAGCAGTAGCCGTAATTTGGACTTGCTTGCAGTCGTCACCTGTTTGGGGTGCATAAACAAGTATCCTGGTTACATTATCGTGAATCATATGTCTTATATTTACTCATTAGTTTCTTTGTACAATTTCAACTGGGTCCAATGTTTCCAGACACTCTTCCCTCTTATGTCCAGACAGGCACAGGTGTCTCCACTGATTATGACCTCATATGGGCCATTCCATTTTGGTGCAAACCCTGGTTTTTCAGGTAATGATTTTACCATGACGCGACATCCCGCCATCGGGACGTCAGGGAGCCTTTCAAGCCCTTTCTGAGTGTTTCTCTCTTCCTGATTGTCTCTTACTAATTTACGCATCCCTTTGAGTTGAGTGCTTAGTTCCAAAAACATACCATTTAATTTTGTCTTTTAATGGGCCTACGTCGGCCCCACCTGTTATGATGCTTTCTGGTAATTGCATCGCCCTTCCTGTCATTAGTTCATAAGGGATTAATCCGGTTGTCCAGTTTATCGTGGCTCTTAACTTCATTAATATAATAGGTAATACTTCTGTCCACGTTCTTCCTGACGTTTGCATGGCCTTGGCCAAGGTGTTCTTAAGGGTACGGTTCATGCGTTCTACCATTCCAGAACTCTGCGGGTGGTAGGGGATGTGGAATTTTTGTTTTATGCCCATCAGCTGGCATACTGTTTTAACAATCTTCCCGGTGAAGTGGGTGCCCGTCGGAATCTATCTGAAGAGGCACTCCCCATCGGGGAATCACCTGCTCGGTCAATATCCTTGCCACTGTTGAGGCAGTGCAATCACGTGTGGGGAAAGCTTCCACCCACCGGGTAAATTAATCTATAATCACTAGGCAATATCTTTTTCCATGGGATGGGGGCAAAGGACCTGTGAAATCAATTTGTAAATGTTCCCATGGCCCCCGTGGACGGGGCTGGTGACCCATTTTAATTTTAATGGGCCTGCCTGGATTATATTGTGCGCACGTAATGCATCGATGGCAATGTTTGCCAATATCTCTCCCCATCCCCTTCCACCACCAATCTCTTCCAAGACTCCCGGTCATGGCCTCTCGTCCCGATTGGGACAGGCCATGGTGCAACTCCAATAATGTATTCTGTATGCATTCAGGCGCCATTACCTTGTCGTTTCATCTCCAAACGTTATCCTTTCCTTGCGTTGCGCCCTGCTTTGTCCACATAAGAACATAAGAATTATGAACAGGAGTAGGCCATCTAGCCCCTCGAGCCTGCTCCGCCATTCAATAAGATCATGGCTGATCTGGCCGTGGACTCAGCTCCACTGACCCGCCCTCTCCCCGTAACCCTTAATTCCCTTATTAGTTAAAAATCTATCTGTGACTTGATTACATTCAATGAGCTAGCCTCAACTGCTTCCTTGGGCAGAGAATTCCACAGATTCACAACCCTCTGGGAGAAGAAATCCCTTCTCAACTCAGTTTTAAATTGGCTCCCCCGTATTTTGAGGCTATGCCCCCTAGTTCTAGTCTCCCCGACCAGTGGAAACAACCTCTCTGCCTCTATCTTGTCTATCCCTTTCATTATTTTAAATGTTTCTATAAGATCACCCCTCATCCTTCTGAACTCCAACGAGTAAAGACTCAGTCTACTCAATCTATCATCATAAGGTAACCCCCTCATCTCTGGAATCAGCCTAGTGAATCGTCTCTGTACCCCCTCCAAAGCCAGTATATCCTTCCTAAAGTAAGATGACCAAAACTGCACGCAGTATTCCAGGTGCGGCCTTACCAATACCCTATACAGTTGCAGCAACACCTCCCTGCTTTTGTACTCCATCCCTCTCGCAATGAAGGCCAACATTCCATTCACCTTCCTGATTACCTGCTGCACCTGCAAACTAACTTTTTGGGGATTCATGCACAAGGATCTAAAAGAGTTTCATGCACAAGGACCCCCAGGTCCCTCTGCACCTCAGCATGTTATAATTTCTCCCCATTCAAATAATATTCCCTTTTACTGTTTTTTTTCCCCAAGGTGGATGACCTCACACTTTCCGGCATTGTATTCCATCTGCCAAATCTTAGCCCATTCGCTTAACCTATCTAAATCTCTTTGCAGCCTCTCTGTGTCCTCTACACAACCCGCTTTCCCACTAATCTTTGTGTCATCTGCAAATTTTGTTGCACTACACTCTGTCCCCTCTTCCAGGTCATCTATGTATATTGTAAACAGTTGTGGTCCCAGCACCGATCCCTGTGGCACACCACTAACCATCGATTTCCAACCCGAAAAGGACCCATTTATCCCGACTCTCTGCTTTCTGTTCGCCAGCCAATTCTCTATCCATGCTAATACATTTCCTCTGACTCCGCGTACCTCTATCTTCTGCAGTAACCTTTTGTGTGGCATCTTATCGAATGCCTTTTGGAAATCTAAATACACCTCATCCATCGGTACACCTCTATCCACCATGCTCGTTGTACCCTCAAAGAATTCCAGTAAATTAGTTAAACATGATATCCCCTTCATGAATCCATGCTGCATCTGCTTGATTGCACTATTCCTATCTAGATGTCCCGCTATTTCTTCCTTAATGATAGTTTCAAGCATTTTCCCCACTGCAGATGTTAAACTAACCGGCATATAGTTACCTGCCTTTTGTCTGCCCTCTTTTTTAAACAGAGGCATTACATTAGCTGCTTTCCAATTCGCTGGTACCTCCCCAGAGTCCAGAGAATTTTGGTAGATTATAACAAATGCATCTGCTATAACTTCCGCCATCTCTTTTAATACCCTGGGATGCATTTCATCAGGACCAGGGAACTTGTCTACCTTCAGTCCCATTAGCCTGTCCAGCACTACCCCCCTAGTGACATCCCCCCTTTCTTCCTCAGAAGTGTCCTGGTGTAGTTTCTCGATACTTATCTGTTCGTCTCGGACCCCAGCGGCGCTGACTGAGGCTTCCTCACACTCCTCTTGTTCTAATGCCTCTTGTGCAGCTAAGTCCGCAGCTTGATTTCCCTGGTGACTCAGCCAATCTGGACTGGTTCGGTCCGGTTCCCTTTGGTGGGCTTTAATTTTAATAACCACTACCTGTTTTGGTTTATTACTGGCTGCTAAGAGAGCTTCTATTCTCAGCTGGTGTTTTATGGGATGTCCGCTGGTTGTGATCAAACCCCTCCTCCCCCATGCTGTCATATAATCGTGTACTACTCGAATGCATATCTACTGTCCGTATAGATATTAACGATCTTACCCTCTGATAGTTCCAGTGCCCGGGTGAGGGCTACCAATTCTGCCACCTGAGCTGACGACCCCCCATTAATTCGCCCTGATTCGACTAACTCTAGATCCTGGTTAACTACGGCCCATCCGGTACGAGGTAGTCCCTCTACGTATTTTCGCGAGCCGTCCACAAACGAGGTTTGTTCTGCGGTTTGAAGGGGCGTGTCTTTTATTCTATCCTCTTCCATGTCCATATCCACGTCCCCGCAATTGTGGGACTCTCCCTCTTGCATTATGTCCTCCGCGGGGTTTTCCCCTACATCTCTAATTATAGTTACAGCTTTGTTGGGTGGCAAGAGGACTGCTTCCCACTTTGCCCGTCTCATATTAGAAACGGTTCTCAGTTTTCCTGTGTTTAACATTTCTATCAACGTGTGCTTGGTGTGGAGAATGATGTTTCCGGTCATTACCACGGGCTCGCTTATTTTTACTGCCCAAGCTGCGCAGTCTAGTGCAGCTATACATCTGGATAATCCGGTCACCACCGGACCTTCGGCGGTGGAGTAATAGGCTATAGGTCTCCTTTTATCCCCATGATCTTGGGTGACCACGGTCGTATAGAACCCATCTTCATTGGTACAGTGGATGTGGAAATCTTTACCCATGTCAGGCAGTCCCAATCCAGGTGCGGAGACTAGTTCTGACTTGAGTTTACTATATGCCTGTTCTTGTTCAGGGCCCCACTCTATAAGGTCTAGGGCCGGTTTTTCTCCCTTTACTATAGGCTCGGCAATCTTTGCAAACTCAGGGATAAAGTTCCGGCTGTAATTAAAGAGACCCAGTACCTTCCTCGCTCCCCCCCCCCCCCCCCTTACCGTTACTGGTCTAGGCATGTCCTTGACAGCCTTTTTCCTATCCGAGGGCATTTCTTTCAACCCCTTTGAAAGGCAGTACCCTAGGTACAGGACTTGGGTTTTCCCTACCTGTGCTTTCTTGGGGTTGATCTTAAGGCCTGCCGTCTCCAAAGCGCGTAACACCAGCTATAGGGTTGCCTGATGTCCCTCCTTGGTTTCTGAAGCTATTAATATGTCGTCAACATATTGTAAAATACTATTTCCTGCCGGTACTTCTATTTGTTTTAGTACGTCGCTCATGACTCGGTGGAATATGGCAGGACTATTATGGAATCCTTGTGGTAATCGGGTCCAAGTATATTGTTTATCTTCCTCCGTGAAGGCGAATTTCTCTTGTGATTCTGGGTCGAGGGGAAGTGCCCAGAAGCCATTGGCTATGTCCAGGACTGTAAAGATTTTACGTTCAGGGGATAATCCATTAAGGATTGTGGAGGGACTGGCCACTATCGGGTATAGTTTGGGGGTGACCTTATTAAGGGCGGTGTAGTCAATGGTTAGTCTATAACTCCCATCTGACTTCCCTACTGGCCATGTTGGGGAGTTAGTGGTGCTAACAGTTTCTCTTAAAAAAAACTTTTTCCACTAGTCCCTTTACTATTTCTACAACTGCTGTTCTGGCTTCGGGTCTTATAGGGTATTGCCGGTGAGGTTTATGAGATGGTCCAGGGACCTTAATAGGGTCCATGTCCGTCTTTCCAGTATCCAATTTTGTCTGTGCCCAAACCCCGGGCACAGAGGCACAAATGCCGCCATATCCTCCAGTCTCGGTATGCCAGTTGGATTTTGTGGCTGTTGCTACACCTAAACTTTCCATATGGTGAACTATCTGTCCCAAATCTCCCTTACTGCCATCTGCCTTTGGCCATGTTAATTTCCCCTTGCCACAATCAATCAGGGCCTGGAATTCCTTCATTACATCATTCCCCAATATTGTTCCCTCACGATTCTTGCATACGTAAAATCTCATGAGTATACATAAATTATCAATTTCCACCACTTTGGTGGTGCTCAGGTAGGCCGGTGTTGGCCGTCCATCTATTCCATTTATTAAAGCCTTTTTGTCGGTTACGGGAAGGGGTAGATTGGTAATGGATATTGAGGCTCCAGTGTCCACTAGCATCTCACACTGTCGGCCCCCTACTAGTGCAGACACACATGTCCTTCCCTCCTTTTTACTTTGTACAGGGGCCGCCGGGCATCACAGGGTGGCTTTGTACTCCTGCCACTGCTGGTATTCCTGTTCTGACAGGGTCCTTGCCTTATTAGGATAGCCATTTTTACTTTAGCAGGTCGCGTCTAAACGTCTCTTTTTGCCGCAATATGTGCATTGTTTTTCCATGCGTTTCCCCTTACATTCTTTGGCAAAGTGACCCACCTTCCCGCAGTTATGGCATGAACCTTTTTTCTGTCCTCCCCCCGTCCCTGCTGCAAAAACCCTCTCTTGTTTTATCTTTGGGATTTTTCATCGCCCCCTCCCTGAACGCCACTAGCCCACTCGACCAGTTCATCATAATCCTGGGTTACAATTACTCCCATTTTTATAATGGTCTGGTGTGCAGTGGATAGTTCATCCTTAAATGCCTGGATAAATGCTCGGTCACCGCGGCCCAGGTTTCCCTGTCCAAAGCATTCTTGATATATCTGGAATAGTCGTTCCCCATACTCTGAGGCTCCTTCCCCCTTTTGTTGTTTGGTTGTAGTAATTTTACTCCAATTAGTCGGGGCATTACCTAAAACCCGTTGGATCTGGGTTTTAAAAGGGCCAAAGGCCGCCTGTTGACCATCTACTTCGGTGGTTAAAGGTACCGCGTGTGTCCAACGTCCCCCTGAAAAGTCGGCATTGGCTGCTACCGCGGCTCCTCCGGCCACTACTCTCCACCGATCTGCCGGGCAAGCCGCTCGGACTAGTTGGTGGATATCTCTGAGGTGTAGTTGGTGGCCCACCCAAACTGTATCCAGCTCGGCCCAAAATTTGTTATTCGCATACCGGGGTTGTAATTTATCCAGGGATGCCAGTATCTGCTGTCTCTCGCCAGGGGTAAATGGTTTATAGGTTGCAGTGGTGCAGTTCCTCCCCTGGTGACTGGCGCCGCCGGGAAGGTTTCTAGATCTTCCTGACCCGGGGCTGTTGCCTCACCTTGGTAATCTTCGTAAGGGGGCAGTGAGGCTGTTTCTCCCCCCCATTGGGAATGGTTCTGAATCTGTTGTTCTAACGCCAGGCATTTCTTTTCCCATTCCCTACATTTTCCTTGTGCCTGACTTAATTGTTTACTTTTCTCTTCCCTTTTCTCTCTAACATCCTTTACTTGATCAATTAGTCCTGCTAACTGATGTACTAGTAATACTCCGGCCTTTTTGGTTTTATCTTTCTTTTGTTTTGCCATCCAATTTCGTTGTTGTTCTAATGTCTGGGATACATCCCAGCCGTCTTTCTGCATTTTTTAAATTAAGACTTGTCGATCGGTCATGTAAGAGTTAATTAGGGACCCGGGCGGTCCACATTTTACGTCCGTTTCCTTACCTACCATTGAAGATGTTTATTCTATGTTCCTGTATTCCCCTTTAGTTTATGGAATTTCCGAACTTAAATACTCACGGCCACGATTCACCGCGCAGAGACCTCTTGTCTTGCTCGCGAAGATTAACATGTTTCCTTCCCACCAGAGTCCGGCTCTTGGTTGAAGTGATCAGCTCCCTTCCGCACCGATTTCTATATCACCTTCTATGAACATTTGACTAAAATAATCAACCCGCGCATCACTAATTACTTTACTTTCAGTCTGCGTTGTACGCCACTACAGTCTGAATTTCTTAACTCTTATCACATACTATCGCATACTATCAAGTTATGTCTCTTTCCTCACTTAATCTATTTTATTCGTTTGATACCACTTCGCCGGCCAGCCGCTTCCCCCAGTATAATTTCTGGGTGGTCAGAAATTGACTACTATCCCATTCTACTGGGTCATATGACTATCCAGCTCTGCGGTATCCTGCCGACTACACCAATTTGTTAGTGAAAATAAATTCACATAGACTCTGGTAAGGTAAGAGAAACAACTTTATTGCTAACAGCTCTGGGAGAAGAGTTGAGATCCCGCGATCTGTGAACACCTTCTCCCAGAGTGCCTGGTGCCGCGGGGCTATAAGCAGTTTACAGGGGGCGGAATACAATCATTTAAATTCATTTACATACAACCAATCAATCCATATGGCAACGCAATTCATTTACATACAACTTTTTAGTCCTAGTGAAACCTGATAGCATGGCGCCCTTCCTCTGTATCTTCTTTTGTGGTTAGTTATTCTGTTTCAAAGCTTTCTATGAAACAGTGGCCTGCACCTAGCCAGGAGTCACTTGTTGCTGCAGAGTTCATATCAGCGACAGCAGATAGGCTTCTTGGTACAAAGTTCATTTAGTGGTGGCTTACCCATCCTGCTTTGCTATGTCCGAAAATCCACTCCAACAGTTTGATTGATTAATAGACTCACTACTTTGTGTGTGTGAGAGAGAATGACAATTACACATCAGTTCTGGCGATGTGAAATAACAAAAAATGCTGGAAATACACAACACATCGAAATGACACGTTCCTTTTCAAATGCATCAGGTGTGGCCCCTTCATTAGAATTGAGTTCTGTTGCAGACTCAGAACCCAAAACATTAAACTGTCTTTTCTCTTTACAGATATTCAACCCGCTGCGTATTTCCAGAAACTTCTGATGTTATTTTTTATTCCCAATATTGGTAGTTTTTTCTTCCTTTTTACTAGTTCTGGTAATGTGCAGGACAAGCAAATTTGAAACTGTATTTAACAAGAACTTAAAAAAAATTGTCATCTTGAAATAAACAAGTCTCTGTATTCTGGCCAGAGCTAGCACAAGACCCATGGCCGCAATACCTTAGCTCTTTAGAGATTAGGTAGGCTGGGTCACTGATTCCCGTACAGAACCCACCATGCTCCCTCTGTGATCAGCTGAGCCTCATGCTGCTGTGCTGTAGAACTCAGCACAGTAACGTTTTCTACCTTGTGAATCTGATTAAGGTGGCAGCAGTTGACAAATTGAAGTGTCAACCACCTCTGTGGTTTGAACTTTCCACTTCTGGATTGTGAAATGGACATTCTACTTGACGGATTTGAAATCAATCTCGACTGATTGTCAGAGAAGTCCCCCCTCTGTCCTGTGCGAGTGTCTTAAAGTGAAA
Source organism: Pristiophorus japonicus (assembly GCF_044704955.1). Taxonomy (NCBI): domain Eukaryota; kingdom Metazoa; phylum Chordata; class Chondrichthyes; family Pristiophoridae; genus Pristiophorus; species Pristiophorus japonicus. The sequence goes on from NC_091997.1 coordinate 50,476,011, forward strand.
AGTTTAGTAGTCCTAAGTGTTGAGTTCTCCACATAAATGACCAGTGACTGAACACTAAATTATTAGCCTGACTGGGAGAAGCCAGTGGGGATGTGGGGATCTGGAATTTGCTGCCTGGAAGAGTGCTGGATACAGAAACCCTCACCACTTTTAAGAGATGGTTGGATGGGCACTTAAAGTGCAGTAACCTGCAGGGTTACAGACCTAGAGCTGGTAAGTGGGATTAGACTGGATGACCTTTTGTTGGACGGCGCAGATATAATGGTAAGTACTGCAGGGAATAGAATACGGCCAGGGTGATCTCCTGGACTAGTTTCGATCACCTGGATGGATAGGAGAGGAATTTTCCCAGATTTTTTCTCCCTAAACTGGCCTGGGTTTTTATCTGGTTTTTGCCTCTCCCACGAGATCACATGGCTCCGGTTGGGGTGGAGTGTAGAATGTTTCACTATAAGGGGTGTCGCAGTTGTGTGAGGTGGACTGGTTTGGGCTGGTTGCTCTGCCTTCCCATCAGTGTTCATAGGTTTATATGTAACCTTTAGGGATGCTGACCAAGGGCTGTGCGGCTTTGTCAGTCGGCCCTTGGTCAGTTGAAATGGCCTCCTTCTGCGCTGTAAATTTCTATGTTTCTAAGCCAGGTAAAATGTCTGTGGTTGAAGGCATGTTGGGACAGAATAAAGGGAATGTTAGTTTTGTGGGTCTACTCTTGATGTTTCCCTTGAGTTTAATGCCTCAGATCTGTCCCTTAGGCTCACCTCCTCTGACAGAGTATGCCTTTAATTGCGCAATATGTAGTAAATGTGTGACAAGCCCAGGGATCAAACAGAAAATCCCCATTACTGTACTCAACCTACTGTAATATCATGCCCACATGTTATCTTTCTTCACTTTGGAAGGCAGTAGAATAAACCTTTCCCTTGACTGACAAAGGCTATAAACTACCAGACAGTTTTATTGAGCAGTATATGGATAAGTGATCAGAAATAATGATACACTATAGATTCGCCTTAGTTACTGGCTCAATATCCTTAAATTAGAACATAACAGTCTGTGGAAACTAGACAGACACAGCATCCCTGAACTTGTGCGCTCCTCCAATTCTGGTGTCTTGCACACCCCCGATTTTTTTCGCTCCACCATTGCCAGCTGTGCCTTCAGCTGGCTAGCACCGAGACTCTGGAATTCCTTTGCTAATCCTCTCCACCTCTTTTAAGACGCTCCTTAAAACCTATCTCTCTAACTAAGCTTTTGGTCAGCTCTCCTAATACCTCTATGTGGTTCGATGTCACATTTAGTTTGCTAACACTCCTGTGAAGCGCCTTGGGATGTTAAACGTGCTATACAGATGCAAGTTGCTGTTGGTTATGTGGCAATTTGTTGCTGACTGTGCATCGAGTGTATCTGCTGCCTTCACACACCCTATTTGGAAGACAGGATGAGCAACATTTTTGGAAATCAAATGACCTGGGCGAAGAAAATTTAAATACGAGTCTCTTGCACTCCAAAAACGAGTTGCCAATCAAAAATTATCGCAAGCAAAACCCAGAAGATACTTGTGTTTGAACTGAATGACTTGGTCCTCCCTTGAACACCTGGCCAGACACATTCTTGATATTTTGGGGCTCTGGTAGAACAAACTGGGCCATTTTCTAAGTGAACCTTGATTTTCACCCAATATGTATTATGACAGGAAGGAAGAAGCAAGTGCTATCAGCTGCTTCATTTTGTGACCTCCATTTACCTTTTGTTTCTCCTCAGCATGTAGGCAGTACTGACAAGACACCAATAATGGCCCTGGCCAGGTAACCTTGCAACTGCTGACAGAAATTGTAACTTGAGTGGACATTTAGCCAGGATGTGCAGGAAGCCCGCAGCGAGGCTGGTTTACAAAGTGGATGAGCCACAAGAGGGGTCTACAAGGCAGGGGAATGCCTGGGACACAGCAATGGATGCTGAAGTTCAGTGGGTCCAGGTGGCAAACATCCACAACTCACACACAAAAACGGCACCTATGATGATGAGAGTACTGTTAAACGGTATCCCAGTACGCATGGAGCTGGACACAGGAGCCAGGCAGTCACTTTATGAGTGTTCAACAATTCGAGAAACTGTGGCCACTCAGAGCTAGCAGACCCAAACTAGATTGCATTGACACGCAATTACGGACGTACACCAAAGAGATCATCCAAGTGCTAGGCAGTGCAATGTTGGTGGTCACACATAATGGATCGCTTAACCTATCTAAATCTCTTTGCAGCCTCTCTGTGTCCTCTACACAACCCACTTTCCCATTAATTTTTGTGTCATCTGCAAATTTTGTTAAACTACACTCCGTCCCCTCTTCCAGGTCATCTATGTATATTGTAAACAGTTGTGGTCCCAGCACCGATCCCTGTGGCACACCACTAACCACCGATTTCCAACCCGAAAAGGACCCATTTATCCCGACTCTCTGCTTTCTGTTCGTCAGCCAATTCTCTATCCATGTTAATACATTTCCTGACTCCGCGTACCTTTATCTTCTACAATAACCTTTTGTGTAGCACCTTATCGAATGCCTTTTGAAAATCTAAATACACCACATCCATCGGTACACCTCTATCCACAATGCTCGCTATATCCTCAAAGAATTCCAGTAAATTAGTTAAACATGATTTACCCTTCATGAATCCATGCTGCATCTGCTTGATTGCACTATTCCTATCTAGCTGTCCCGCTATTTCTTCCTTAATGATAGTTTGAAGTATTTTATACTACAGATGTTAAACTAATCGGCCTATAATTACCTGCCTTTTGTCTGCCCCCTTTTTTAAACAGAGCTGCTTTCCAATCCGCTGGTACCTCCCCAGAGTCCAGAGAATTTTGGTAGATTATAACGAATGCATCTGCTCTAACTTCCGCCATCTCTTTTAATACCCTGGGATGCATTTCATCAGGACCAGGGGACTTGTCTACCTTGAGTCCCATTAGCCTGTCCAGCATTACCCCCCTAGTGATAGTGATTGTCTCAAGGTCCCCCCTTCCCACATTCCTGTGACCAGCAATTTTTGGCATGGTTTTTGTGTCTTCCACTGTGAAGACCGAAGCAAAATAATTGTTTAAGGTCTCAGCCATTTCCACATTTCCCATTATTAAATCCCCCTTCTCATCTTCTAAGGGACCAACATTTACTTTAGTCACTCTTTTCCGTTTTATATATCTGTAAAAGCTTTTACTATCTGTTTTTATGTTTTGCGTAAGTTTACCTTCGTAATTTATCTTTCCTTTCTTTATTGCTTTCTTAGTCTTTCTTTGCTGTTGTTTAAAATTTTCCCAATCTTCTAGTTTCTCACTAATCTTGGCCACCTTACACACATTGGTTTTTAATTTGATACTCTCCTTTATTTCCTTGGTTATCCACGGCTGGTTATCCCTTCTCTTACCGCCCTTCTTTTTCACTGGAATATATTTTTGTTGAGCACTATGAAAGAGCTCCTTAAAAGTCCTCCACTGTTCCTCAATTGTACCACCGTTTAGTCTGTGTTCCCAGTCTATTTTAGCCAACTCTGCCCTCATCCCACTGTAGTCCCCTTTGTTTAAGCATAGTACGCTTGTTTGAGACACTACTTCCTCACCCTCAATCTGTATTACAAATTCAACCATACTGTGATCACTCATTCCGAGAGGATCTTTTACTAGGAGATCGTTTATTATTCCTGTCTCATTACACAGGAGCAGATCTAAGATAGCTTGCTCCCTTGTAGGTTCTGTAACATACTGTTCTAAGAAACAATCCTGTATGCAGTCTATGAATTCCTCCTCCAGGCTACCCCGTGCGATTTGATTTGACCAATCGATATGTAGGTTAAAATTCCCCATGATTGCTGCCGTTCCTTTTTCACATGCCTCCATTATTCCCTTGATTATTGCCCACCCCACCGTGAAGTTATTATTTGGGGGCCTATAAACTACGCCCACCAGTGACTTTTTCCCCTTACTATCTCTAATCGCTACCCACAATGATTCAACATTTTGTTACAATGATTCAACATTTTGAGCTTCCTCTCATACTCTATTTTCCCCCTCCTAATTAAACCCTTTGTCCTCCTCTGCTGAATTCTAAATTTCTCCCAGTCCTCAGGTTTGCTGCTTTTCTATTTTTACTACCAAAGTGGATAACTTCACATTTCTCCCCATTATATATTCTATTTGCCATGTTCTTGCCCACTAACTTAGCCTGTCTCCATCCCCTTGAAGCCTCTTTGCATCCTTCTCACAACTTACATTCCCACCGAGCTTTGTATCATCAACAGACTTGGATTTGGTCCCGTCATCCAAATCATTGATATAGATTGTGAATAGCTTGGGCCCAAGCACCGACCATTGTGGTACCCCACTATTACAACCCGAAAATGACCCATTTATTCCTACTCTCTATTTTCTGTTAACCAATGCTCAATCCACGCTCGTATATTACCCCCAATCCCATGAGGCCTAATTTTGCTTAAAAACCACTTTATCGAATGCCTTCTGAAAATCCAAATGCACCATGTCCACTGGTTTCCCCTTATCTATTCTGCTAGTTACAACCTCAAAAAACTCTGTCAAGCATGATTTCCCTTTCATAAATCCGTGTTGACTCTGCCCAATCATATTATTTTCTAAATGCCCCATTGCCACGTCCTTAATAATAGATTCCAGCATTTTCCCTACGAATGATGTCAGGCTAACAGATCTGTAGTTCCCTATTTTCTCTCTTCCTCCTTTCTTAAATAGTAGGGTTACATTAGCTACCTTCCAATCCGCAGGAACCGTTCTAGAACCTATGGATCAGAACCAATGCATTCTCCAGTACCATGCTTTTACTAATACTAATTACTTTCAGCTCCTCATTCTCGCTAGACCCTTGGTTTTCCATTATTTCTGACAAAGTTTTTGCGTCTTCCGTGAAGTGCTGTGGTCAGTTTGCCCAAACTCCCTGCAGTTCTTGTCCTCATCCATATATGCAGCAAGTACCTCGTACCTGTTGGACAAGGTCAAGGGCTGGGGCTTCTCCACCACGATATCCTGGGTCCCCTTACCTTCCTGACTCACACCTTCCAGTCCCTGACAATTGACAAACTCTAAAGTACTGCTTAACCTAAGGCTGACTGCCTCCTGGAACAAAGTGTCCAGGTAACTCTCCCCCTCCCTGATGCATCGCAATATCTGCAGCTCGGACTCCAGCTCAACAACTCTGAGCTGAAGTTGCTCGAGCTGCGAGCACTTACCGCAGATGTGGTTTCTCAGCATCTCATTGGTGCCCACTAACTCCCACATGCTGCAGTTGCAACACACCACCTGCCCTGCCATTTGTATCAACCTTATTTTATTTATATAATTAGTTACAGTATTTATTCAAACAATTATTTTTACTTTTAATTTGGTCTGGAATGATCTGATCTGACATGGTGTGGGCCAGTCATGTCAGTCCAGACCAGCTAGGTGTTGAAGACATTGTTGGGTTTTTATGACCATCTAATAACTTGCATAGTCATTTTTTCTGGTGCGAGCCACAAATGACCAGATTTATTAAATCTAGTTTCTTATGCTGGGATATGAACTCACAGCCATTGGGTTGGAGACCAGAATCATAAACACTGCACTATATTAGTCCTGCACGCAGTCTGCATTGAACCTAATGTAGATGAGGTGTTTGGAGCTGATGCTGGAAACCCAAAATACATGATTGCCTCATTTCCCAGCATTAGTAACAAGTTAATACAACAACAATGTGCATTTATGTAATGACTTTAATGTAGTAAAACGATCCAAGGTACTTAACAGGAGCATAATCAGACAAAATTTGACAGCAAGCGTCAAGAGATATTGGGACATGTGACCAAAAGCTTAATCGAAGAGGTAGGTTTTAAAGAGTGTCTCAAAAAAGGATGGAGAGGTGGAGAGGTGAATTAATTCCAGGGCTTAGGGCTCAAGCAGCTGAAGGCACGGCCGCTCATGGTGAAGCGATGAGAATTGGGGATGCTCAAGAGGTCAGAATTAGAGGAGCGCAGAGATCTTGGAGGGATGTAGTGCTGGATGAGATTACAGAGATATGGAGAGGGAGAGGCCATGGAGGGTTTGATAAGCAGGGAATCTGTTATATATGTAAACATTGTAACTGTGTAAGAGTTTCCACCAGAGGGCGCAACTGTTGGAGGCCCAAGGATCACCTGCAAACCTCGTGCAAGTGAGTATAAAAGGTTGTCTGCCATGCTGCTTAGGCACTCTGGAGTTGTATTAAAGAGACTAAGGCCACATCAGTTTTAGCTCACAGTACTCAGTCTTGTGGAGTTCTTCCATACTTAACAATTGGCGACGAGTAACAGATTATGAACTTTCATGCAGTCATGGCTGCCGTTGGTATTTTAGAGAGATTTGTAGAGTGTCTCAACCAGTATTTCGTGGCCAATGAGCTGGATGGCGATGATAAAGCGATCAAGCGCAGGGCGATTCTCCTCACCATGTGTGGGTCCACAATATACGGCCTCATCAAGAATTTGCTAGCACCGGAGAAACCAGTGGAGAAGACGTATACGGAGTTGTGTACACTAGTTATGAACCATCTCAAGCCGAAGGACAGCGTCTTAATGGTATCGCTTCGACATGCACCACCGCTCCGAGGGCCAGGATGTGGCGAGTTATGTCACCGACCTGAGACGCCTTGCAGGAACTTGCGAATTAGCTGCATTTTTGGCATCGGCCACGAGGTCATTCTTTGCAAGCTGCTATCTGCTGAATCCCTAGACCTGAGCAAGGCCATCATGCTAGCCCAGACATTCATATCCACGAGCGATAGTACCAGACAGATATCGTCCCAGCAGCAAAGCTCACCGGAAAGTACTGTGCATAAAATATCGCCGCTAGCAGGCAGAATTGCATATGGCAGGGCCTACACGTCTGCAGCTGCAAGACCTAGGATGACTCAGAGTCTGCCATCGGGCGTGAATGCGAACCCATTAGCATCATGTTGGCGTACGGGGGTAATCATCGAGCCCATCAATGTCGATTCAAGCACTACATGTGCAAAGACTGCAAAACAATGGGGCACCTCCAGCGAATGTGCAAGAGTGCGACTCACCACGTGGTAGAGTCGGCAGAGGATGATCGATCACGCAGAATAAACGAGAGGCAACTCAACCCGAGGAAGAAGTGTATGGGGTACATATCTGCACCACCAAGAGCCTTCCTATCATGCTGAAAGTCAAATTGAATGGTATTCCGGTGTCAATGGAGTTGGACACGGGGGCGAGTCAGTCAATTATGAGCCAGAAGAGTTTTGAGAAAGTGTGGGGCAACAAGGCACAAAGGCCAAAACTGAGCCCGAATCAGACAAAGCTGCGCACCTACATCAAAGAGCTCATACCAGTCATTGGCAGTGCAGCAGTTAAGGTATTGTATGATGGAGCTGTGCATGATTTATCACTGTGGATTGTACCAGGCGATGGCCCAACACTGTTCGGCAGAAACTGGCAGGGAAAGATTTGATGGAACTAGAACGACATCAAAGCACTATCTTCAGTGGATGATGCCTCGTGCGCCCAAGTGCTGACCAAGTTTCCGTCGCTATTTGAATCAGGCATCGGCAACTTCACAGGCGCCAAGGTGTAGACCCATCTAATCCCCAATGCAAGGCTCAAGCGGTTCCATATGTAATAAGGGAGAAAGTAGAGATCGAACAGGACAGACTTCAACGAGCGGGAATCATATCGCCAGTCGAGTTCAACGAGTGGGTCAGTCCGATTATTCCGGTGTTGAAGAACGATGGCACGGTCAGAATCTGCGGAGACTACAAGGTAACGATCAGCCGATCTCCGCAGATTCTGACCGTGCCATCGTTTTTCAACACCGGAATAATCGGACTGACCCACTCGTTGAACTTGACTGGCGATATGATTCCCGCTCGTTACAAGACCAGTACCCTCTGCCCAAGGCGGATGACCTGTTTGCAACGTTAGCGGGGGGGAAGTCGTTCACCAAATTGGACCAAACCTCCGCCTACGTGACACAGGAGCTGGCTGAATCTTCCAAACAATTGTCGTGCATCAACACACACAAAGGACTGTTTATAAACCACAGGTGCCCTTTTGGGATTCGCTCGGCTGCTGCCATCTTCCAGAGGAACATGGGGAGTCTGCTGAAATCGGTTCCGCACACCGTTGTGTTTCATACAACATCCTGATCACCGGTCGTGACACCACTGAACACCTGCACAACCTGGAAGAGATTCTAAGTCGACTAGACAGAATGGGACTCAGGCTGAAACACTCCAAGTGTGTTTTCCTGGTGCCAGAAGTCGAATTTTTGGGGAGAAAGTTTGCGGCAGACGGCATCAGATCCACGAACTCAAAGACAGAGGCCATCAAGAATGCACCCAGACCACAGAATGTGATGGAGCTGCGTTCATTCCTGGGACTCATAAGCTATTTTGGTAACTTTCTACCTGGGTTAAGCACTTTGCTGGAACCGTTGCACATGTTGCTACATAAGGGTGATGATTGGGTTTGGGATAGATCTCAAGAGATAGCTTTTGAGAAGGCCAGAAACCTACTTTGTTCGAATAAGTTACTTGTACTGTATGACCCATGTAAATAATTAGTGCTAGCTTGTGATGCATCTTTGTACGGGTTGGCTGTGTGTTACAGCAAACCAATGTATCGGGCAAACTTCAACCAGTTGCATACGCGTCTAGAAATCTATCTAAGGCTGAAAGATCCTACAGTATGGTCGAGAAAGAGGCGTCAGCATGTGTATATGGGGTTAAGAAAATGCACCAATACCTATTTGGACTTTGGTTTGAGCTTGAAACTGACCACAAACTTCTCATTTCGCTGTTTTCAGACAGCGAAGGTATAAATACCAATGCTGTCTCTGGCGTAAAAATAAAACGGGGAAGGTGGCTCAACCATGGCTAGCAAGGGAAATTAGGGATAGTGTTAAATTCAAGGAAGAGGCATATAAATTGTCCAGAAAAACATAGAAACATAGAAAATACGTGCAGGAGTAGGCCATTCAGCCCTTCGAGCCTGCACCACCATTCAATAAAGATCATGGCTAATCATTCACTTCAGTACTCCTTTCCTGCTTTCTCTCCCTACCCCTTGATCCCTTTAGCTGTAAGGGCCATATCTAACTCCCTCTTGAATATATCCAATGAACTGGCATCAACAGCTCTCTGCGGCAGGGAATTCCTCAGGTTAAAAACTTTCTGAGTGAAGACGTTTCTCCTCATCTTGATCCTAAATGTCCTACCCCTTATCCTTAGACTGTGTCCCCTGGTTCTGGACTTCCCAACATCGGGAACATTCTTCCTGCATCTAATCTGTCTCGTCCCGTCAGAATTTTAGATGTTTCTATGAGATCCCCTCTCATTCTTCTAAACTCCAGTGAATACAGGCCCAGTCGATCCAGTCTCTCCTCATATGTCAGTCCTGCCATTCCGGGAATCAGTCTGGTGAACCTTCGCTGCACTCCCTCAATAGCAAGAATGTCCTTCCTCAGATTAGGAGACCAAAACTGAACACAATATTCCAGTTGAGGCCTCACTAACTGCCCTGTACATCTGCAGTAAGATCTCCCTGCTCCTATACTCAAAACCCCTAGCTATGAAGGCCAGCATTTGCCTTCTTCACCGCCTACTGTACCTGCATGCCAACATTCAATGACTGATGTACCATGACACCCAGGTCTCGTTGCACCTCCCCTTTTACTAATCTGCCGCCATTCAGATAATATTCTGCCTTCATGTTTTTGCCACCAAAGTCGATAACCTCACATTTATCCACATTATACTGCATCTGCCATGCGTTTGCCCACTCACCTAACCTGTCCAAGTCACCCTGCAGCCTCTTAGCATCCTCCTCACAGCCCACACCAGCTGAGTGTCATTTGCAAACTTTGAGATATTACACTCAATTCCTTCATCTAAATCACTGATGTATATTGTAAATAGCTGGCGTCCCAGCACTGAACCTTGCGGCACCCCACTAGTCACTGCCTGCCATTCTGAAAAGGACCCGTTTATCCCGACTCTCTGCTTCCTGTCTGCCAACCAGTTCTCTATCCACGTCAAAACATTACCCCCAACACCAAATTCTTTAATTTTGCACACCAATCTCTTGTGTGGGGCCTTGTCAAAAGCCTTTTGAAAGTCCAAATACACCACATCCACTGGTTCTCCCTTGTCCACTCTACTAGTTACATCCTCCAAAAATTCTAGACGATTTCTCAAGCATTATTTCCCTTTCATAAATCCATGCTGACTTCGACCAATCCTGTCACTGCTTTCCAAATGGGCTGTTATTTCATCTTTAATAATTGATTCCAACATTTTCCCCACTAATGATGTCAGGTAACCGGTCTATCTTTCCCCGTTTTCTCTCTCCCTCCTTTTTTAAAAAGTGGTGTTACATTAGAACCCTCCAAGTCCATAGGAACTGGTCCAGAATCGCTAGATTGTTGGAAAATGATCACCAATGCATCCACTATTTCTAGGACCACTTCCTTCAGTACTCTGGGATGCAGACCATCAGGCCCTGGGGATTTATTGGCCTTCAATCCCATCAATTTCCCTAGCACAATTTGCTGACTAATAAGGATTTCCTTCAGTTCCTCCTCGCTAGACCCTTGGTCCCCTATTATTTCCAGAAGGTTATTTGTGTCTTCCTTCGTGAAGACAGAACCAAAGTATTTGTTCAATTGGTCTGCTATTTATTTTTTCCCATTATAAATTCACCTGATTCTGACTGCAAGGGATCTACATTTAATTTCATTAATCTTTTTCTCTTCGCGTATCAATAGAAGCTTTTGCAGTCAGTTTTTATGTGCCCAGCAAGCTTCCTCTCATACTCTATTTTCCCCCTTCTAATTAAACCCTTTGTTCTCCTCTGCTGAATTCAAAATTTCTCCCAGTCCTCAGGGTTGCTGCTTTTACTGGCCAATTTATATGCCTCTTCCTTGGATTTAATACTATCCTAATTTCCCTTGTTAGCCACGGTTGAGCCACCTTCCCCGTTTTATTTTTAATCCAGACAGGGATGTACAATTGTTGAAGTTCATCCATGTGATCTTTAAATGTTTGCCATTGCCTATCCACCGTCAACCCTTTAAGTATCATTCGCCAGTCTATTCTAGCCAATTCACGTCTCATACCATCAAAGTCACCTTTCCTTAAGTTCAGGACCCTAATCTCTGAATTAACTGTGTCACTCTCCATCTTAATATAGAATTCTACCATATTATGGTCACTCTTCCACAAAGAGCCTCGCATAACAAGATTGCTAATTAGTCCTTTCTCATTACACATCACCCAGTCTAGGATGGCCAGCCCTCTAGTTGGTTCCTTGACATATTGGTCCAGAAAACCATACCTAATACACTCCAGGAAATCCTCCTCCACTGTATTGCTACCAGTTTGGTTAGCCCAATCTATATGTAGATTAAAGTTGTCCATGATAACTGCTGTACCTTTATTGCACGCATCCCTAATTTCTTGTTTGATGCTGTCCCCAACGTCACTATTATTGTTTGGTGGTCTGTACACAACTCCCACTAGCGTTTTCTGCCCTTTGGTATTCCGCATCTCCACCCATATAGATTCCACATCATCCAAGCTAATGTCCTTCCTTACTATTGTGTTAATTTCCTCTTTAACCAGCAATGCTACCTCACCACCTTTTCCTTTCTGTCTATCCTTCCTGAATGTTGAATACCCCTGGATGTTGAGTTCCCAGCCTTGGTCACCCTGGAGCCATGTCTCCGTGATGTCAATTATATCATATTTGTTAATAGCTGCCTGCGCAGTTAATTCATCCACCTTATTACGAATACTCCTCGCATTGAGGCACAGAGCCTTCAGGCTTTTCTTCTTAACACACTCTGTCCCTTTAGAATTTTGCTGTAATGTGGCTCTTTTTCATTTTTGCCTTGGGTTTCTTTGCCCTCCACTTTTACTTTTCTTCTTTCAATCTTTTGCTTCTCCCCCCATTTTACTTCCCTCTGTCTCCCTGCATAGGTTCCCATCCCCCTACCATATTAGTTTAACACCTCCCCAACAGCACTAACAAACACTCACCCGAGGACAATTGGTTCCGGTCCTGCCCAGGTGCAGACCGCCCGGTTTGTACTGGTCCCACCTCCCCCAGAACCGGTTCCAGTGTCCCTTGAATTTGAATCCCTCCCTCCTGCACCACTCCTCAAGCCACGTATTCATCTTAGCTATCCTGCTATTTCTACTCTGACTAGCACGTGGCACTAGTAGCAATCCTGAGATTACTAACTTTGAGGTCCTGCTTTTTAATTTAACTCCTAGCTCCCTAAATTCAGCCTGTAGGACCTCATCCCGTTTTTTTTACCTATATCGTTGGTACCTATATGCACCACGACAATTGGTTGTTCACCCTCCCCCTCCAAAATGTCCAGCAGCCGCTCCGAGACATCCATGCCCCTTGCACAGGGAGGCAACATATCTCCCTGGATTCTCGATTGCCTCACCAGAAACGTCTATCTATTCCTCTTACAATAGAATCCTCTACCACTATAGCTCTCCCACTCTTTTTCCTGCCCTCCTGTGCAGCAGAGCCAATCATGGTGTCATGAACTTGGCTGCTGCTGCCCTCCCCTGATGAGTCATCCTCCCCAGCAGCACCCAAGATGGTGTATCTGTTTTGGAGGGGGATGACCGCAGAGGACCCCTGCACTACCTTCCTTCCACTGCTCTTCCTGATGGTCACCCATTCCCTATCTGCCTGAGCAACCTTTACCTGCGGTGTGACCAACTCACTAAACGTGCTATTCATGACATCCTCAGCATTGCGGACGCTCCAGAGTAAATCCACACGGAGCTCCAATGCCGCAATGCGGTCTGTCAGGAGCTGCAGCTGGATGCATTTCTTGCATACATAGTAGTCAGGGACACCGGAAGCGTCCCTGAGTTCCCACATAGCACAGGAGGAGCATGACATGGGTCTGGGCTCTCCTGCCATGACTTAACCCTTAAATTAACTTAATTTGGCAACAACAATGTCAAAGGTTACCTACTGATAAGGAAATAACCAATCCACCAGCCAGTCACTTACCCGCTTGGCTGTGACATCACACTTCACTTTCTTTTTACTTCTTTGTTTTACCTTCAGCCTCGATATCCCGACTGCCGCTCCTCCTCCCGAGCTCCGCAGCAAACCTGAGGACTGGGAGAAATTTAGAATTCAGCAGAGGAGGACAAAGGGTTTAATTCGGAGGAGGAAAACAGAGTATGAGAGCAAGTTAGCAGGGAATATAAAAACTGACTGTAGTAGCTTCTATAGCTATGTGAAGAGAAAAATATTAGTGAACACTTTACAGTCAGAATCAGGTGAATTCATAATGGTGAACAAGGAAATGGCAGACCAATTGAACAAATACTTTGGTCCTGTCTTCACTAAGGAAGACACAAATAACCTCCCCAAAATACTAGGGGGCCGAGGGTCTAGCGAAAAGGGGGTACTGAGGGAAATCCTTATTAGTCAGGAAATGGTGTTAGGGAAATTGATGGGATTGAAGGCCGATAAAGCCCCAGGGCCTGATAGTCTGCATCCCAGAGTACTTAAGGAAGTGGCCCTAGAAACAGTGGATGCATTGGTGGTCATTTTCCAACATTCCATGGATTCTGGATCAGTTCCTATGGACTGGAGGGTAGCTAATGTAACCCTACTTTTTAAAAAAGGAGGGAGAGTGAAAACAGGGAATTATAGACCGGTTAGCCTGACATCGGTGATGGGGAAAATGCTGGAATCAATTATGAAAGATGTAATTGCAGCGAATTTGGAAAGCAGTGACAGGATCGGTCCAAGTCAGCATGGATTTATCAAAAGGAAATCATGCTTGACAAATCTTCTGTAATTTTTTGAGGATGTAACTAGTAGAGTGGATAAGGGAGAACCAGTGGGTGTGGTGTATTTGGACTTTCAAAAGGCTTTTGGCAATGTTGCACACAAAAGATTAGTGTGCAAAATTAAGGCACATGATATTGGGGGTAATGTATTGACGTGGATAGAGAACTGGTTGGCAGACAGGAAGCAAAGAGTGGGAATAAACGGGTCCTTTTCAGAATGGCAGGCTGTGATGAGCGGGGTACCGCAAGGTTCAGTGCTGGGACCCCAGCTATTTACAATATATATTAATGATTTAGATGAAGGAATTGAATGTAATATCTCCAAGTTTGCAGATGACACTAAGCTGGGTGGCAGTGTGAGCTGTGAGGAGGATGCTAAGAGGCTGCAGGGTGGCTTGGACAGGTTAGGTGAATGGGCAAATGCATAGCTGATGCTATATAATGTGGATAAGTGTGAGGTTATCCACTTTGGTGGCAAAAACAGGAAGGCAGATTATTATCTGAATGGTGACAGATTAGTAAAAGGGGAGGAGCAACGAGACCTGGGTGTCATGGTACATCAGTCATTGAAAGTTGGCATGTAGGTACAGCAGGCAATTAAGAAAGCAAATGATATGTTGGCCTTCATAGCGAGAGGATTTGAATATAGGAGCAGGGAGGTCTTGCTGCAGTTGTACAGGGCCTTGGTGAGATCACACCTTGAGTATTGTGTGCAGTTTTGCTCTCTTAACCTGAGGAAGGACATTCTTGCTATTGAGGGAGTGCAGCGAAGGTTCACCAGACTGATGCCCGGGATGGCAGGACTGACATATGAGGAAAGACTGGATCGACTAGGCTTATAGTCACTGGAATTTAGAAGAATGAGAGGAGATCTCAGAGAAACATATAAAATTCTGACGGGATTGGACAGGTTAGATGCAGGAAGCATGTTCCCGATGTTGGGAAATCCAGAACCAGGGGTGACAAAGTGTAAGGGTAAGCCATTTAGGACTGAGATGAGGAGAAACTTCTTCACTCAGACAATTGTGAACCTGTGGAATTCTCTACCACAGAAAGTTGTTGAGGCCAGTTCGTTAGATATATTCAAAAGGGAGTTAGATGTGGCCCTTACGGCTAAAGGGATCAAGGGGTATGGAGAGAAAGCAGGAATGGGGTACTGAAGTTGTAAAAATTATCAGCCATGATCATATTGAATGGTGGTGCAGGCTCGAAGGGCCGAATGGCCTACTGCTGCATCTATTTTCTATATTTCTATGTATCTAAGAGAGATGGATGACACTGTGATTGCCTGACATAAATGATACACAAGCATTGCTTGGCAGAAAGGAAGAACTTAAGAACTGCACTAACCACGTGTGCCATACACAACCAGGAGGATCCAGCTGTAATTGACGCAATTTACCTACTTTTCAAGTCAATACTAAGGCCTGTAATTGTTTCGAGAAAAACGTTGAAAATTTATGCGTTCAAAAAAGTTCCAATTTCAGCTTGTTCAGAACTAAATTCAATACCGACAACTGTGGCATACTTCCCAGAGATCTTGTACAAACTGGCGTACCACAGGATATCTCCAACTGAAGGGGTGATAAGTGGAAATTGCAATTTACTCTCAGACAGCTCGGAGTGAGTCTCTCAACCAGCAGCACTTAAAGACACAAAGAATGATTTGAAATGAGTCATGGCACCTGTCATGTATTCAACCAGCATTGTAACCCATGTATAAGCTGACCTAAATTGTACACTGAGAACAATGACCACTAGGTGGTGAACTTTTGGGAGACACTCCTAACCTAGACCTTCAGATATAAAAGGAGAAGCTCCACCCATTTCCATCACTTGAGTGCTATGAAATAAAGGACAGGTCACAGACTGAACTTCTCTCAAGCATGGGCCTCATGTGCATTTATACTGTATAGTAAGGACATATCAATGGCGACAAGAAACTAGGATTTAAACCATGCGAGCATGGCCGCCAGCAGAACAGACAAGAGGTACTGTGTGAAGGAATGGTTGGGACAGAGATTCAACATTGTTAAAGCAGCACACAGTTCTCCAGGCAGACAAGGGCAGTCGGGCATGCCCCAACATGTAGTCGAAACCAGAGGGGGAGTTTGACAGAGACAATGGCAAGCTGAACAGCGATTCACGCCATTGCAAGGGACAATGCGGCCAGTAATGGGGCCATCAACACCTGTTAATGGCGCACTCAAGGACAATAACAGATGCAGTCAGGGACGATCGACTGGCAAGGGACCTTTTGTTTCAAACAGCAGCTCATACTGGAGGCGTGGAGGCACACACTCAGCCGGAGTTTGCAGAGGTGAGCAAAATACCTGCAGAAATTGCAGAAATGAACGCTGGGGGAAATCGCTGGAAGCTGAAGTTCAGCGAGTTCATGTGGTGCACGTATACAGTTCATACACCAGGACACCACCGATAATGATGAAAGTGCTCCTCAGTGGCATCCCAGTATCAATGGAGCTAGACACGGGGGCTAGCCAGTCCCTGATGGGTATCAAACAGTTCCAAAAGTTGTGGGCGTCCAAGGCCAGGAGGCCAAAACTATCGCCAATTGACGCACAGCTATGGACTTACACAAAGCAGATCATTCCGGCGCTAGGCAGCGCCACGGTAGTCGTGACCCACAAAGATTCGGAGAACAGGTTGCCACTCTGGATTGTCCCAGGGGACGGTCACGCACTACTGGGGAGGAGTTGGCTTGCTGTCATGAACTGGAAATGGGGTGATGTCAATGCAATTTCCTCTGTGGAGCAAGTATCATGTTCACAGATCCTGTACAAATTTGACTCATTATTTCAACCCGGCATTGGCACTTTCATGGGGGCCAAGGTAGTGATTCACATAAACCCGGACGCCAGGCCAGTACACCACAAGGCCAGAGCGGTGCCGTACGTAATGCGGGAAAAGATAGAAGGCGAATTGGACCGCCTGCTGAGGGAAGGCATCATCTCGCCAGTCGAATTCAGTGACTGGGCGAGCCCGATTGTGCCGGTGCTCAAGGCGGATGGGTCGGCAATTACAAGGCCACCATCAATCGGGTGTTACTCCAAGACCAGTACCCTCTACCAAGAGCGGAGGACCTCTTTGCGACGCTATCCGGTGGCAAACTTTTTTCAAAATTGGACCTGACCTCAGCTTACATGACCCAGGAGCTGGCGAGTGAGTTGAAGAAGCTGACCACCATCATGACACACAAGGGGTTGTTTGAGTACAACAGATGTCCGTTCAGGATTCGCTCGGCCGTCGCGATCTTCCAATGAAATATGGAAAGCCTCCTCAAGTCAATTCCAGGGCGGTGGTTTTTCAGGACGACATCCTCATTACGGGTTACGATACTGAAGAACACCTCCACAACCTGGAGGAGGTGCTACGCAGACTGGACCAGGCGAAGTGCGTCTTCCTAGCTCCAGAGGTAGAATTCCTGGGGATGAGAGTAGCAGCAGACGGGATCAGCCCTACTGCGTCCAAGACGGAAGTGATCCAGAGAGCACCCAGACCCCGTAACACGATGTAGCTGCGTTTATTCCTGGGGCTCCTGAACTATTTTAGTAACTTTCTTCCCAAATTGAGCACGCTGCTAGAGCCGCTACACGTGCTCCTACGCAAAGGTCGCGAATGGGTCTGGGGGGACAGCCAGGAAAGGCTTTTAATAGAGCATGCAATTTGTTTGGTTCCAACAATCTGTTAACGCTATATGACCCATGTAAGAAACTTGTTTTAACGTGCGATGCGTCGTCCTATGGTGTCGGGTGTGTGTTGCAGCATGTCAATGCCAAGGGTCAGTTACAGCCGGTAGCTTATGCCTCCAGGGATCTGTCCCAGGCAGAAAGGGGCTACGGGATGGTAGAAAAGGAGGCGCTCGCATGTGTATATGTGGTAAAGAAAATGCACCAGTACCTGTTTGGCAGGAAATTTGAGCTGGAGACAGATCACAAACCCCTAACGTCCCTTTTGGCCGACAACAAGGCCATAAATGCAAACGCATCGGCCTGCATATAGAGGTGGGCACTCACGTTAGCCGCCTATGATTACACAATTCGGCACAGACTGGGCACCGAAAACTGCGCCGATGCACTCAGCAGGCTCCCACTAGCCACCACTGAGGAGGCTACCGAGCATGCTGCTGGGACGGAAGTGAAGGCTCACCCGTGACAGCCCATCAGATTGAAGTCTGGACAAATAGAGACCCGCTATTGTCTCTAGTCAAGAAATGTGTCCTGAATGGGGACTGGGCAGCCAAGTACAGGGCATGCCCTGAGAAATTTCAACCATTTCATAGGCGTAAGGATGAACTCTCGATTCAGGCCGATTGCCTACTGTGGGGAAACCGCGTATTCATGCCCCAGATGGGCAGAGAGGTGTTCATCAGAGAACTCCACAATGAGCACCCGGGCATTGTCACGATGAAGGCAATTGCCAGGTCATACGTTTGGTGGCCAGGGATAGACGCAGATCTGGAACTTTGTGTTCGCAGGTGCAACACGTGTGCCCAGCTGGGCAATGCGCCCAGGGAAGCCCCCCTTAGCCCCTGGCCATGGCCCGCCAAGCCTTGGTCACGCATCCATGTGGACTACGCAGGTCCTTTCATGGGAAAAATGTTTTTGGTTGTAGTAGACGCCGACTCCAAATGGATCGAGTGTAACATTTTAAATTCAAGCACATCCTCTGCCACGGTAGAAAGTCTACGGGCAATGTTCGCCACCCACGGTCTACCGGACATCTTGGTCAGCGACAATGGCCCGTGCTTCACAAGCACTGAATTCCAGGACTTCATGGCAGGCAATGGATTTAACCATGTTAGAACGGCACCGTTCAAGCCAGCCTCAAATGGCCAGGCAGAAGGAGCAGTGCAGATAATCAAACAGGGGATGCTCAGAATCCAAGGGGGTTCCCTACAATGCTGCTTATCACGCCTCCTGTTGGCCTACAGATCCCGACCACACTCGCTCACAGGGGTTCCACCCGCAGAGCTGCTAATGAAAAGGACGCTCAAAACCCGGTTATCCCTTATACACCCCACCATGAAAAAAATTGTCGAGAGCAGGCGCCAGTCACAATATGACTACCATGACAGGAATGTGAGGGCGCGATGTATTGATGCAAATGACCCTGTTTTTGTCCTCAACTACGCTGCAGGGCCCAAATGGCTCGCAGGCACTGTAGTTGCCAAAGTGGGAAATAGGATTCTGGTAGTTAAACTTACCAATGGACAAATCTGCTGCAAACATGTGGATCAAACAAAAATAAGGTTCAGCAACCCCATAGAAGAAGCAGAGGAAGAACACGATGAAGAGTTCACTCCACCACAGGTGACCGAACACAGGGACCAAAGGGAGGAGAGCCCAGTCACTGTGGGCAGTCCGGACAGGCCTGAGGCACCGCAAACAGCAGACACTCAGGCCAGCGCCCAACAACCGGAGCCCCAACTCAGGCGCTCTACAAGGGAGCGTAAACCACCAGAGAGACTCAACCTGTGATTCCAATAAGACTTTGGAGGGGGAGGTGATGTCATGTATTCAACCAGCATTGTAACCCATGTATAAGCTGACCTAAGTTGTACACTGTGAAAACAATGATCACGAGGTGGTGAATTTGTGGGAGACACTCCTAACCTAGACCTTCAGATATAAAAGGGGAAGCTCCACCCAATTCCATCACTTGAACTATGAAATAAAGGACAGGTCACAGACTGACCTTCTCTCAAGCATGGGCATCGTGTACATTTATACTGTATAGTAAGGACGTATCAGCACCAGTAGACAAATTGGCATTCTAAGTCTTCACAGTGGAGGGTTTTCAGGAAACTAGGGCTTTTGTCATTACTGATTGCTGGAATCTCAGTTGCTCTAGGTCAGCTTTTTTTTAAGAGCCATGCCACTAAACAGAATCTCTGATGTTAGATCAGAATGACTTCCCGGTACAGATTTTGATGGGCTTGTTGGCCATTGGGGTCAGGAGGCCTCAGAAGCAGGTCTTCAGGGACACCAAATAGTGATAAAAAACTCAAAACTGCAAATAATGAGAACCAAACTGATAAACAGCAAGAAGACGTTTACTACTGGGAGAGGACATAAGGGCACCTTCAGATTGAAGCTGTTACAGCAGAGCGGGAAACATGAACACCTGATGCACAGTGTGTGAATGTTCTCAGTAGGATTTCCCCTTTTTTGTATGTGGAGGAAGAATCATATCTTTAAAGTTATTGGGTTGGATTTTCGGGTCTTTTGCACTTTGGGTTTTGCCCCGGAGCGGCGTGAAAGGCGACGGTGAGGCCTCCTGCGCCCCGTCGTGATCCTCCGGTCGGGTTTTGTGACGGCGCTGAGCAGCACTGACGGGGAGAGCTGTGCCAGGTGTGCAACGCCTCTGGTTGCGACACCGGCAGGAGTTTTGACTTTTGTCCGATCCGTCCCCCCGGATGTGCGCCCGCAATGATCCCTGGGAAATCAGTGGGGTCCGCCATAGTCGGCAGTGCAGAGAAAGGTAAAATACTGCAGAGGTAAGTGCGAGTGTTTGTTCTTTTAATCCTGTTGGCCATTTGTGTTGTGGTCGCGTGGGCAATGTTTTGTGCTTTAAAAAAAAAAGTCCCCCCCCCCCGCCTCTCTCGGAGTGCACACGGTCCGGCAGTTTAGTTTGCGAGTTTCCCATCCTTGCACCACGAGAGGTGTACAACGCCTCCCTTAGCACTGAGCCCCCTGACGCAGGGCCCAGATGCTGAAACTTCCTTACCAAAGCGCAAACTATTCCCGGTCGTTAGCTTTCCCACCCCGCCTCAGTTTTTGCCCCAAAAACTGAGGCACCTAAAATCCAGCCCATTAAATTTCAGTGAAGCAGTGGCATTAATGTGGTTACAACATATGGTTCCAGAATGGAGGGTGTGTGATTAAAGCAGGAGACACAATCAAGCCAGTGCGCCAGTGAAGCCTTCGGCCGCCTGAGGAAAAGAGTGTTCAAAGACCACCAAGCTCATGGTCTACAGGGCTGTAGTAATACCCACCCTCCTGTATGGCTCAGAGACATGGACCATGTACAGAGGACACCTCAAGTCGCAGGAGATATATCACCAACGATGTCTCCACAAGATCCTGCAAAACCCCTGGGAGGACAGACACACCAATACTCACGTCCTCGTCCAGACCAACATCCCCAGTATTGAAGCACTGACCACACTCGATCAGCTCCGCTGGGCAGGCCACATAGTTCGCAGGCCAGACACGAGACTCCCAAAGCAAGTGCTCTATGTGGCAAACGAGCCAAAGGTGGGCAGAGGAAACGCTACAAGGACACCCTCAAAGCCTCCCTGATAAAGTGCGACATCACCACTGACACCTGGGAGTCCCTGGCCAAAGACTGCCCTCAGTGGAGGAAGTGCATCTGGGAGGATGTTGAGCACCTCGAGTCTCAATACTGAGAGTGTGAAGCGGTCAAGCGAAGGCAGCGGGAGGAGCGTATGGCAAACCAGTCCCACCCACCCCTTCCCTCGGCGACTGTCTGACCCACCTGTGTCAGTAACTGTGGCTCTTGTATTGGACTGTTCAGCCACCAAAGAAGCTCTAGGCAATGTCTTCCAGCTGCAGTCGTCCAAAGTCCCAAGAGTTCCCTCAGTGGTTATACAGTACTACAGGCTTTCATTATAGCGGGAGCACATACCTAGGGGAGCTTCTATTGTGCAAGCCATCTTGAAGCTCTAAAACATTGAACTCGAGAACTGCATACCAGGCTTACTCATCACTAACTGCGTCATCCAGGTCTTCATATGAGGGGCATTAGCAAAGGGCCATACTCTCCAGGGCAGGCAGTGACAGATGGATACTGGCAGGAACCATTCCTCTCTGTATCCACCTCCCTTTTATGTCTCAAGTTCACAGTTCAAGATCTTACACATGGATTGGAGTGGGGGGCTGTGGAAGGCACACTAGCCATCAGAAACCTGCACTACCCATCAAATGTAGCCCAGGGGTTGGGGGGGGGGGGGGATTCCCGATCACTGCGCCTGCTCAGACCTGGGTGGGGTCCATACAGACCTTGTGAGGAGAGAGAATAAAGCAACTTGTCCTGTCTGCCGTTTTGAGCTTCTTGCAAAGGTTAAATTTAATCATGGGGGCAATACTGACAATGCCATAGTTTGTGCAAGCCTTCTGCATGATGGTGCTGCGGACGTCATCGCAGAAGGAACCTCAGAGCACGTAGGGTGATGGGCAGGAGGCCTTACCCACATCGGGTATATCGAGACAGGCATTCGTACCTGCACCTGAGTGATGTAGACTGTGTCAGAAGGCTGCGTTTCCGCAAAGAAGTTGTAACTGCAATCTGTGAGTTAGTAAAAGCAGACCTGCCACCTAGAAGTGTCAGGAGGACTGCTTTGTCAGTTGAAGTGAAGGTTACATTTACACTTTCATTCTATGCATCTGGGTCATTCCAGGCCACAACTGGGGATGTGTGCGCCATTTCTCAACATGCAACACATGTCTGCATTCGGCGGGTGACTGCTGCACTATATGCCCGTAGGAATGACCACATAAAGTTCCCCAGGACCGCCCAGGCAATGTGTGACAGGGCTGTGGGCTTCTCCAGGATTGCTGGCTTCCCAAAGGAACAGGGCTGAATTGATTATACCCACATCACCTTGTGAGCACCTTTGGAGGATTCCAAGATGTACAGGAACAGAAAGGCTTCCACTCCATTAATGTGCAGCTCGTGTTTGACAACATGCATCGCATCATGTCAGTTGATGCAAGATACCCTGGGAGCACCCATGATGTGTTAATCCTACGCGAGATCGTTATATCTGCCATGTTTCAACAGCAGCCAGAAGGGCAGAGCTGGCTACTGGGAGACAAAGGATATGGCCTCGCCACTTGGCTCATAACGCCCCTACGCATAACCCGGACAGAAGCTGATTGGGAATACATGTCGCACATTGTGACGTGCAGCATAATAGAGAGGACCATTGACATCTTGAAACAGCATTTCCGATGCTTGGACCATTCCGGAGTCTACTTGCAATACTCCCCTGAGATTGTCGGTCAGTTCACGGTTGTGTGCTGCATGCTGCATAACTTAGCCATCGTGAAGCGGCTGCAGCTTGTAATAGAAGACCCACCTCAGGTGAGAGTGGCTGATGATGAGGAGGATGAGGAAGCCATGCAACTACCTGAACCCAAAGCACGATGGCGGAGGAGGGTAGCCATCATGCCTCTTTAATGATTGCTCGAGCCTTGCACCAGCAGCTCATCCGTGAACACTTTGCTTCCTGAAGGCTCAGCGGCAACTATTCCAAATGGACCATGTTTACTGTTTGAGCCTGTTCTGTAATGTTGTGTTGTGTTAATGGAATAAAGGATGGAAATGATTCAGTTATAATTTAAAATATATTTTATTCAAAAGTTTAACAAACATTTGTTTGTACTTAACTTAACTTTAATAAAAATATTCTTGTATTAAAACTTCAAAGTTTTCACTTAAGATCACTTAACAACTTTAAGATCACTTATTAACTTCAAAACTTGTAAATTTACATAACATACAAAAAACTTTTAATTTGAGAACAGTTGCAATAATAATAATAACAACAAGAACAACAACAGTAAAGAAAGACTGCACCCATCTCTCCTCCACCTTATTCTAAGACTGCCCACTGCGCTTGATCTTGTTGTCTCCACCCTGCCCGCAGGGAAGGGGCTCACACCTCAATGGGTGGCACCTGTACCCCCTCCAAAGTGAGTACAACAGTGGGGGCTTCTTTCATCCCCTCCCCCTGCTCCTCCCCCTCCCCCTCACTCCCATTCTCTTGGTCTGGAAGGTGGGATTGGAAGATGTTCTCCTCTTCAGGATCGTCCTCAACTGAATCTTCTTCTGCATTGTCAGGGTTGGCCTCAAGTTCTGCAAAACATAACAGAACAGACAAATGGTTAGCAGCAGAGGAGGGGCAGGGTGGCATGAGCAGGCTCACATGGTGCAGGCAGCAGGCTCATGTGAAGGATCACAATGAATGATAGCACATTGCATCAACTGAAGCGTAGCTGACGGAGACATCCCCATGAACCGAAGCATGGCTAGCCCGCGCAGTACTTAATATTTAGCAAAGCCAGACTATGGAGTTTGCAGGACTTACCCTTTTCATCTGCAACTTCCTCATCATCAGCCACTCTCATGTGAGGTGGGGTTTCTACTACCAGCTGCTGCTGCCTCATGGTGGCTAATTTATGCAATATGCAGCACAGAACAGTGAACTGACCGACAATCTCAGGGGAGTATTGCAAGTAGCCTCCGGAATGGTCCAGGCATCAGAAACGCTGCTTCAAGATGCCAATGGTCCTCTCTATTATGCTGCACGTCACAATGTGAGATATGTTGTAACCTGAGTAAAGCCATAGCGATGGCCCAGGCATTCATTGCCACCAGTGACAATACTAAGCAAATTTCTCAGTAAATGAGTGCTGCTACAAGTACTGTGAACAAAGTGATGTTGTTTTCAAATCGCAACGTATGGGCAGGCCCCACATGCCTGCAGCTGCACGTCCCCAGATGGCTCAGACACCACCATCAAGGGTGATTAATGCAAGGCCATTAACACCTTTTGGCGCTGCCGGGGTGATCATCGTTTCCATTCATGCTGCTTCAAAGGGTACGTTTGCAAGAGCTGTGGAACAATGGGACACCTCCAACGTATGTAAAGGCAAGCTGCAAACCCTGCTAATTCTGCAAACCACCATGTTGCAGAGGAGGACAGATCAATGGTGGATCACAACGAACCAGAGCCTCAGACCGAGGAGGCAGAGGTACATGGGGTGCACACATTTACCACAAAGTATCCCCCGATAATGCTGAAGGTTGGATTTAATGGACTCCTGGTGTCAATGGAGCTGGACCCGGGCGCCAGTCCATTATGAGCAAAAAGACTTTCGATAAATTGTGGTGCAGCAAAGCCTCAAGGCCAGTCCTGACTCCCATTCACATGAAACTGA
The DNA here is from genome assembly GCF_044704955.1 of Pristiophorus japonicus. NCBI lineage: Eukaryota > Metazoa > Chordata > Chondrichthyes > Pristiophoridae > Pristiophorus > Pristiophorus japonicus. Next base: position 50,500,884 of record NC_091997.1, read on the forward strand.
GAACTTCCACAAAGGAACTGATTCCCATAATCAGCAGTGCTACTGTAAAAGTCTCCTACGATGAAACGGTGCACAAGCTACCACTCTGGATGGTACCGGGCGATGGTCCCACGCTGCTCAGCAGGAGCTGGCTGGGAAAGATACGCTGGAACTGGGATGACGTCCGAGCGCTCTTGTCCGCTGACGACACTTCATGTGCCCAGGTCCTAAACAAGTTCCCCTCGCTGTTTGAACCAGGCATCGGGAAGTTCCAAGGAGTAAAAGTGCAGATCCACCTAATTCCTGGGGTGTGACCCATCCATCACAAGGTGAGAGCAGTACCGTACATGACGAGAGAAAGGGTGGAGATCGAGCTGGACCGGCTGCAACGAGAGGGCATCATTTTGCTGATCGAATTCAACGAGTGGGCCAGTCCGATTGTTCCAGTCCTCAAGGGAGATGGCACAGTCAGAATCTGTGGTGATTACAAAGTAACTATCAATTGTTTCTCCCTGCAGGATCAATACCCACTACCAAAGACCGATGATCTTTTTGCGACGCTGGCGGGAGGAAAGACGTTCACGAAGCTGGGCTTGATCTCGGCCTACATGACGCAGGAGCTGGAGGAATCATCGAAGGACCTCACCTGCATCAACACGCACAAAGGTCTCTTCATTTACAACAGATGCCCGTTTGGGTTTCGATCAGCCTAGGCGATATTCCAGAGAAACATAAAAAGCTTACTGAAGTCGGTCCCGCGCACGGTGGTCTTTCAGGATGACATCTTAGTTACAGGTCGGGACACAGTCGAGCATCTGCAGAACCTGGAGGAGATTCTTAGTCAACTCAACCGCGTGGGGCTCAGGTTAAAATGCTCGAAGTGCATTTTCCTGGCGCCTGAAGAGGAGTTCCTGCGGAGAAGAATCACGGCCGACGGCATCAGGCCCACCGATTCGAAGACGGAGGCAATCGAGAACGCACCAAGGCCGCAGAACGTGACAGAGCTGCGATCGTTTTTAGGATTCCTGAACTACTTTGGTAAAGTTTTACCGGGTCTCAGCACACACACTGTTAGACCCACTGCACGCCTTACTGCATAACGGAGACGAATGGATATGGGGCAAAAGCCAAGAAAATGCCTTTGTAAAAGCTAGAAAATTGTTATGCTCAAAGAAATTGCTTGTGTTGTTTGATCCATGTAAGCGTTTGGTACTAGCATGTGATGCGTCGTCGTACGGGGTCAGGTGTTTATTGCAACAAGCTAATGAATCTGGGAAATTGCAACCGGTTGCTTATGCATCCGGAAGTCTGTCTAAGGCTGAGAGAGCCTACAGCATGATTGAAAAAGAAGCGTTAGCGTGTGTTTATGGGGTAAAGAAAATGCATCAATATCTGTTTGGGCTCAAATTTGAATTGGAAACTGACCATAAGCCACTGATATCCCTTTTTCCGAAAGTAAGCGAATGAATACGAATGCATCGGCCCGCCTCCAGAGATGGACGCTCACATCGTCCGCATACAACTATGCCATCTGCTACAGACCAGGCACAGAAAACTGTGCCGATGCTCTCAGTAGGCTGCCATTTCCCACCATGGGGGTGGAAATGGCACAGCCCATAGATTTAGTCATGGTAATGGAAGCATTCGAGAGTGAGCAATCACCCGTCACAGCCTGACAGATTAGAACCTGGATGAGCAAGGACCCCTTACTGTCCCTAGTAAAAAACTGTGCACTTCACGGGAGCTGGTCCCGTGTCCCAGGGGAAATGCAGGAAGAGATAAAGCCGTACCAGCTGCGCAAAGATGAAATATCTATACAGGCAGACTGCCTTCTGTGGGGTAATTGGGTAGTAGTCCCCAAGAAAGGCAGGGACACTTTCATCAGTGATTTCCACAGTACCCACCCAGGCATTGTAATGATGAAAGCGATAGCCAGATCCAACATGTGGTGGCCCAGTATCGATGCGGACTTAGAGTCCCGCGTGCACAAATGTAACACATGTTCACAGTTAAGCAATGCACCCAAACCGTGGTCCAGGGTTCATGTCGACTATGCAGGCCCGTTTTTGGGTAAAATGTTCCAGGTGGTTGTAGATGCATAATCCAAATGGATTGAATGCGAGATAATGTTGGCAAGCACGTCCGCTGCCACTTCTGAAAGCCTGCAGGCCATGTTTGCCACGAACGGCCTGCCCTGATGTCCTTGTGAGCGACAACGGGCCATGTTTCTCCAGTGCTGAGTTCAAAGAGTTCGTGACCCGTAATGGGATCAAACATGTTACATGTTTCCTGTTCAAACCAGCATCCAATGGTCAGGTAGAGAGAGCAGTGCAAACCATCAAGCAGAGCTTGAAGAGGGTAACTGAAGGCTCACTGCAGACTCGCCTATCCAGAATCCTGCTTAGCTACCGCACGAGACCTCACTCACTCACTGGGATTCCACCCGCTGAACTGCTCATGAAAAAGGCACTCAAGACAAGGTTCTCGTTGGTCCACCCTGATCTACATGAACAGGTAGAGAGCAGTCGGCTTCAACAAAATACACAACACGATAGCGCAAATGTGTCACGTGAAATTGAAATCAATGAACCTGTATTTGTGTTGAACTATAGACAAGGTTCCAAGTGGCTTCCCGGCAATGTTGTGGCCAAAGAGGGTAGCAGGGTATTTCGGGTCAAACTTTCAAATGGACTCATTCACCGGAAACACTTGGACCAAATCAAACTCAGATTCACGGACTATCCAGAGCAACCCACTTTAGACCCTACCTTTTTTGACCCCCCAACACACACACCAGTGGCAACCGACAAGCAGAACCTATCACCTGCAGTAGCCCAGTAGGACTCATCACGCCAGGCAGCCCAGCAAGGCCAGCTGCACAGCTGCCCAGCGAGGGCCCAACAAACGACTCACCAAAACCAGCAGTTGCACCGAGGCGATCAACCAGGGAAAGAAAGGCCCCAGATTGACTAACCTTGTAAATAGTTACACTATTGACTTTGGTGGGTGGGGGGGGGGGAGTTGTTATATAAGTAAACCTGTATATACCTTGTGTATCCACCAGAAGGCTCATCCCCTGGAGTCCCAAGGAATCCCACTGGGAGCACTTGTACTTAAGGAGGCCTAACAGGCTGGAGAGGCACTCTGGTGACCTGCAATAAAAAACTATGGTCACACTTTACTCTGAGCTCACAGTATCCAGTCAGACTCTTCATTCATACAAAACAGAAATCTTTTCTGTTCCTGTTCATCTTGGACTCCTCCAAAGGTGCTCGCAAGGCGATGTAGGTACAATCAATGCAGGCCTGTACCTATGGGAAGCCAACAATCCTGGAGAAGCCCACAACCCTGTCACGCATGGGCAGTTATAGAAACATAGAAACATAGAAAATAGGAGCAGTAGTAGGCCATTCGGCCCTTCGAGTCTGCACCGACTTTATGTAGTCATTCCTCCGGGCATATAGTGCAGCAGTCACCTGCCGAATGCAGATTTGTGTCGAGAAATGGCGCACACATCCCCAGTTGTGGCCTGGAATGATCCAGATACATAGAATGAAAGTGCAGCAGTAAGAACATAAGTAAATAAGATTAGGAACAGAAGAAGGCCATCTAGCCCCTCGAGCCTGCTCTGCCATTCAACAAGATCATGGCTGATCTGGCCGTGGACTCAGCTCCACTTACTCGCCCGCTCCCCGTAACCCTTAATTCCCTTATTGGTTAAAAATCTATCTATCTGTAACTTGAATACATTCAATGAGCTAGCCTCAACTGCTTCCTTGGGCAGAGAATTCCACAGATTCACAACCCTTCGGGAGAAGAAATTCCTTCTCAACTCGGTTTTAAATTGGCTCCCCCGTATTTTGAGGCTGTGCCCCCTAGTTCTAGTCTCCCCGACCAGTGGAAACAACCTCTCTGCCTCTATCCTGTCTATCCCTTTCATTATTTTAAATGTTTCTATAAGATCACCCCTTATCCTTCTGAACTCCAACGAGTAAAGACCCAGTCTACTCAATCTATCATAAGGTAACCCCCTCATCTCCGGAATCAGCCTAGTGAATCGTCTCTGTACCCCCTCCAAAGCTAGCATATCGTCCCTTAAGTAAGATGACCAAAACTGCACACAGTACTCCAGGTGCGGCCTCACCAATACGCTATACAGTTGCAGCAGGACCTCCCTGCTTTTGTACTCCATCCCTCTTGCAATGAAGGCCAACATTCCATTCACCTTCCTGATTACCTGCTGCACCTGCAAACTAACTTTTTGGGATTCATGCACAAGAACCCCCAGAACCCTCTGCACCGCAGCATGTTGTAATTTCTCCCCATTCAAATAATATTCCCTTTTACTGTTTTCTTTCCCAAGGTGGATGACCTCACACTTTCCAACATTGTATTCCATTTGCCAAACCTTAGCCCATTCGCTTAACCTATCTAAATCTCTTTGCAGCCTCTCTGCGTCCTCTACACAACCCGCTTTCCCACTAATCTTTGTGTCATCTGCAAATTTTGTTACACTACACTCTGTCCCCTCTTCCAGGTCATCTATGTATATTGTAAACAGTTGTGGTCCCAGCACCGATCCCTGTGGCATACCACTAACCACCGATTTCCAACCTGAAAAGGACCCATTTATCCCGACTCTCTGCTTTCTGTTAGCCAGCCAATTCTCTATCCATGCTAATACATTTCCTCTGACTCCACGTACCTCTATCTTCTGCATTAACCTTTTGTGTGGCACCTTATCGAATGCCTTTTGGAAATCTAAATATACCACATCCATCGGTACACCTCTATCCACCATGCTCGTTATATCCTCAAAGAATTCCAGTAAGTTAGTTAAACATGATTTCCCCTTCATGAGTCCATGCTGCGTCTGCTTGATTGCACTATTCCGATCTAGATGTCCCGCTATTTCTTCCTTAATGATAGTTTGAAGCATTTCCCCCACTACAGTTACCTGCCTTTTGTCTGCCCCCTTTTTTAAACAGAGGCGTTACATTAGCTGATTTCCAATTTGCTGGTACCTCCCCAGAGTCCAGAGAATTTTGGTAGATTATAACGAATGCATCTGCTATAACTTCCGCCATCTCTTTTAATACCCTGGGATGCATTTCATCAGGACCAGGGGATTTGTCTACCTTGAGTCCCATTAGCCTGTCCAGCACTACTCCCCTAGTGATAGTGATTGTCTCAAGGTCCTCCCTTCCCACATTCCTGTGACCAGCAATTTTTGGCATGGTTTTTGTGTCTTCCACTGTGAAGACCGAAGCAAAATAATTATTTAAGGTCTCAGCCATTTCCACATTTCCCATTATTAAATCCCCCTTCTCATCTTCTAAGGGACCAACATTTACTTTAGTCACTCTTTTCCGTTTTATATATCTGCAAAAGCTTTTACTATCTGTTTTTATGTTTTGCGCAAGTTTACCTTCGTAATCTATCTTTCCTTTCTTTATTGTTGTTTAAAATTTTCCAAATCTTCTAGTTTCCCACTAACCTTGGCCACCTTATATGCATTGGTTTTTAATTTGATACTCTCCTTTATTTCCTTGGTTATCCACGGCTGGTTATCCCTTCTCTTACCGCCCTTCTTTTTCACTGGAATATATTTTTGTTGAGCACTATGAAAGAGCTCCTTAAAAGTCCTCCACTGTTCCTCAATTGTGCCACCGTTTAGTCTGTGTTCCCAGTCTACTTTAGCTAACTCTGCCCTCATCCCACTGTAGTCTCCTTTGTTTAAGCATAGTACGCTCGTTTGAGACACTACTTCCTCACCCTCAATCTGTATTACAAATTCAACTATACTGTGATCACTCATTCCGAGAGGATCTTTTACTAGGAGATTGTTTATTATTCCTGTCTCATTACACAGGAGCAGATCTAAGATAGCTTGCTCCCTTGTAGGTTCTGTAACATACTGTTCTCAGAAACAATCCCGTATGCATTCCATGAATTCCTCTTCCAGGCTACCCCGTGCGATTTGATTTGACCAATCGATATGTAGGTTAAAATCCCCCATGATTACTGCCGTTCCTTTTTTACATGCCTCCATTATTCCCTTGATTATTGCCCGCCCCACCGTGAAGTTATTATTTGGGGGCCTATAAACTACGCCCACCAGTGACTTTTTCCCCTTACTATCTCTAATCTCCACCCACAATGATTCAACATTTTGTTCATTAGAGCCAATATTGTCTCTCATAACTGCCCTGATATCATCCTTTATTAACAGAGCTACCCCACCTCCTTTCCCTTCTTGTCTCTCTTTCCGAATCGTCAGATACCCCTGTATGTTTAATTCCCAGTCTTGGCCAACCTGCAACCACGTTTCTGTAATGGCCACCAAATCATACCCATTTGTAATGATTTGTGCCGTCAACTCATTTACTTTATTTCGAATGCTGCGTGCGTTTAGGTAGAGTGTTTTAATGCTAGTTTTTAAACCATGATTTTTAGTTTTGACCCTTCCTGCAGCCCCTTTATATTCAGTGGCCCTTCTTGTTTTTTGCCTTGGGTTTCTCTACCCTCCACTTTTACTCATCTACTTTCTGTCTTTTGCTTTTGTCTCCTTTTTGTTTCCCTCTGTCTCCCTGCATTGGTTCCCATCCCCCTGCCATATTAGTTTAACTCCTCCCCAACAGCACTAGCAAACACTCCCCCTCGGACATTGGTTCCGGTCCTGCCTAGGTGCAAACCGTCCGGTTTGTACTGGTCCCACCTCCCCCAGAACCGGTTCCAATGCCCCAGGAATTTGAATCCCTCCCTGCTGCACCACTGCTCAAGTCACGTATTCATCTGAGCCATCCTGCGATTCCTACTCTGACTAGCACGTGGCACTGGTAGCAATCCCGAGATTAGTACTTTTGAGGTCCTACATTTTAATTTAGCTCCTAGCTCCTTAAATTCGTCTCGTAGGATCTCGACCCTTTTTTTACCTATATCGTTGGTACCAATGTGCCACGACAACTGGCTGTTCACCCTCCCTTTTCAGAATGTCCTGCACCCGCTCCGAGACATCCTTGACCCTTGCACCAGGGAGGCAACATACCATCCTGGAGTCTCGGTTGAGGCCGCAGAAACGCCTATCTATTCCCCTTACAATCGAATCCCCTATCACTATTGCTCTCCCACTCTTTTTCCTGCCCTCCTGTGCAGCAGAGCCAGCCATGGTGCCATGAACTTGGCTGCTGTTGCCCTCCCCTGATGAGTCATTCCCCTCAACAGCACTCAAAGTGGTGTATCTGTTTTGCAGGGGGATGACCGCAGGGGACCCCTGCACTACCTTCCTTGCACTGCTCTTCCTGCTGGTCTTCCATTCCCTAGCTGGCTGTGGACCCTTCACCTGCGGTAAGACCAACTCACTACACGTGCTACTCATGTCATTCTCAGCACCTTCACTTCAACTGACAAAGCAGTCTTCCTGACGCTTCTTGGGTGAAGGTCTGCAGTTATTAACTCTCAGATCTCAGTTCCAACTTCTTTGCAGAAACGCAGCCTTCTCACACAGTCTGCATCACTCAGGTGCAGGTATGAACACCTGTCTCTGTATACACAACGTGGGTAAGGCCTCCTGCCCATCATCCTACATACTCTGAGGTTCCTCAGGTGATGCTGCCTAATCAATCTTCTCCTCTGCAGTACCATCATGCAGAAGGCTTGCACGAGGTATGGCATTGTCAATATTGCCCCATGATTAAATTGTAGCTTTGCAACAAGCTCAAAACAGCAGGACAAAGCACTTACACCTTCTTTTCTCTCTTTCTCTCCAAGGTACACATTCTAGTATGGACCACACCCTGGTCTGCGCACCCCACCACCGACTGAACCTCTCCTCACCGGGCTCGAGGGTCAGAGCGTCGGCCGACAGAATCGTTCCCTCGCCTGGACACAGCGGCTCGGCTTCCACTCACCGCCCCCCCCGCACCCTCCTGAGCCCGTGCCCGGGCGAGGGAGTGATTCTGTCGGCCGACACTCTGATCCTCGAGCCCGGAGAGGAGACATTCGGTGATGGCGTGGTACTTTGAAAAAAATCAAATGGGGAGGTCGGCGGCACTGCCATTGGCCTGTGCTCACTCCAAATATGGTAATTAGTCAGATTGTGACATCAATCAACGTGCAATGCTGAATGACGTACGACCTGGGTTTTTGACACCCTTTTAACACCCTCTCCAAAGCACCCACATCTGAAGTTGTGTTGAGCTGTATGACAGACCCCTCCACCCCACCATCGCTTCTCAAAGGTACACTTGCAACTTTGAGGTAAGTTCAGATATTTGCTTTTGTACTGGTTTGACTAGTGCAAAAACCCAGGTTGTATATCAGTCGACATTTCAAAAGTTGTTAAAGTGTGCAGAGAATGCTGCTGGACTTTTACAAGGCTTTGGCTCTTAAAGGAAGGCCTCTGAGAAACACCACTTGCTCCCAGTCCTGGGGGCTCTAGTTGCAGTCCCCCTTGGGCTGCAGCATAACATGGAGATGGAGCAGAGGCTGCAAAGGTGACAAGAGGAGGTGGAGGAAGAAGAAGGAAGGAGGCAACACAGACAGCCAATTTGTGGCCAGGATATCTGGGACTGGTGGTACTAGTGAACACATCCCCAATTCCCCTTTCAACATAAAATAAAAACAGAAAATGGGAGAAATACTCAGAAGGTCAGGCAGCATCTATGGAGAGAGAAACAGAGTCAATAATCCAGATGTGACACCATGACTGTCCATTCTAGCGGAGTGCTGAATGAGCAACACTCCCAGTCCCACTGTTCCCATTCAGGAAGTTGTTGAACTCTGAGATAACGCAGCTCGTGAATCGTTTCATCTCATTGACGCCAGTGGAGCGTGGCCACTTCCCCTTCCAACTGGTGAAATGGGGGTGTTGGGTAGAGGACAATCAGAGCAGGATTAGTTCATTTCATGTTTTATGTCGCCTAAACCCAGGGCCAATAAGGGAAAAAAAACCCTTGAAAATTCCTCTCCGACCCCCTCAAATGGCAGAAACCAGTCCACGTCACCATGTGGACCATGAGTTATTACTTTCTATATGAGGCCATCTCTGATGCACTCGACGAGGTGTAATTCCATCCAGCTGCAGGGCTGCATTTTAGAGGTGGCTCTCCTGGGAATTTTGAACTTATTTTTGTTATAGAATTATCACTCTGCCCATATTTGTGACTATTTTCCAGTATGGGTGCATGTCCAAACATGAATGCAATGTCACTGACCTCAGGGCGAGGCTCCCTCAGTGGGTGAGGGATAAATACTGTCCAAGACCCCGAGGGGAACTCCTCTGTTCTTCAAATTGTGCCGTGAGATCTTTCACACCCACCCAAGGAGGGCAGATGGGGACTTGTTTAATGCACAGTATTTTACACTCATCATTGAAACACATTGAACGACATCTGAGTTTTATGTCCAAGACTTCAACATAAAAGCAAAAAGCACCTACCTTGTTTACATTTGGACTGGACTTGGTCTGAATAATGAAACGTGCACAGGGTACAGACACTGAAATTGCATTTTAATCATTTACTGAACAGAAACCGTCCCTTTTCATGAATTCTACATTCAAATTGGAGCGAATAATGAAAACCATGGAAGAATTACAAGTAGTAATTTCATTGAGGGTTTTCAGGCAATACAAACCAAGTGTATTTATCTTGAATAAGATACTTCATTTTTTCAACAGATTCTATTCTCGATCCTGTTTATTTTCTTTATTGCTTTGACGGTCATTCTCCCTTTCCCTCCCCCTTCAACCTGCGAGGGTATTGCTTCAAGGACACTGGACACCCTGTCCAAGTACAGTGTACATGGATTAGCCTGGGCAATGGGGCTCTACAGCTGAACCATCTCCTTTTCCCACCTGACAGCCATGCAAATGCACTTTGCAGCAGGAATCTGTTTACTGCAGTCTGGTGTCTGGGTCACCATAGCACTCGGGCCAACTTACAATTTTTAGGCTCATCAAGTGACACAAATGCCATCATGGCGCCTGTCCATAAATTGCATCTCAAGTGTGCGATCCGCAATAAGCTGCGTGAAGGTGCAAGGCATGCAGCAGGTTTTACAGTCTCTGTAAGTTCAAAGACAAGAACAGCAATAGCGAAATGCATTAGATATGATCCTTTCGTATTCGTAACAAGACAAACTAGTGGCACAAATAGAGATAAATGGGTTTGATCTAATAGCCATTACAGAGATATGGTTGCAAGGTGACCAAGGTTGGGAACTAAGTGTTCCGGGTACTTGATATTTTGAAAAGACAGGCAGAATGGTAAAGGGGGGTGGGGGAGAGATAGCCCTGATAATAAAGGATGCCATAAGGACAGTAGAGGGAAAGGATCTCGACTCGGGAGGTCAGGGAGTAGAATCAGTATGGGTGGAGATAAGGAATAACAAGGGGCAGAAAACACTAGTAGCTATACCGTTGGACAGATTATTAATCAAGAAATAGTAGGAGCTTGTAACAAAGATAATGCAATAATCTTGGGAGGCTTTAATCTTCATATCAGCTGGACAAATCAAATTGGCAAAGGTAGTCTGGAGGACGAGTTCATGGACTGTATTCGGGACAGTTTCCTAGAACAATATGTCATCGAACCAACAGGCTATTTTAGATCTTGTATTGTATAATGAGACAGGGTTAATTAGCAATCTCATAGTAAAGGATCCTCTGGGGCAGAGTGATCATAGTACAATAGAATTTCACATTATATTTGAGAGTGACTTGCCCAAGTCCGAAACTAGAGACTTAAACTTAAATAAAACCAATTACATAGGTATGAAGGGCGAGTTGGCGAAGGGAGATTGAAAAAACAGATTAAAAGGTATGGCAATAGATAAGCAGTGGCTAGTATTTGAAGAAATATTTTACAATTCTCAACAAAAATACATTCCATTGAGAAACAAAAACTCCATAGGAAGAGTGATCCATCTGTGGCTAACTAAAGAAGTGAAGGATAGCATGAGATTGAAAGCAGGAGCTTATAATGTTGCGAAGAATAGTAGTAAGTCTGAGGATTGGGAGACTTTCAGAAATCAGCAAAGGGTGACCAAAAAAATTGATCAAAAGGGAAAAAATAGACAGAGAAAACTAGCAAGAAATATAAAAACAGATTGTAAGAGGTTCTACAAGTATGTAAAAAGGAACAGAGTAGCAAAAGTAAATATTGGTCCCTTCGAGACTGAGGCAGGAGAAATTATTATAATGAGTAAGGAAACGGCAGAAACATTAAACAAATATTTTGTATCTGTCTTCACAGTAGAAGATGCAAAATGCATACCTAAAATGGTGGGGAACCAAGAGTCTAATGTGGGTGAGGAATTTAATGTAATTAATATAAGTAGAGAAAAAGTACTAGAGAAACTAATGGGACTAAAAGCCAACAAATACCCTGGGCATGATAGCCTACATCCTACGGTTCTAAAAGAGGTGGCAGCAGAGATAGTGGATGCATTGGTTTTGATCTTTCAAAATGCACTAGATTCTAGAACGGTCCAAGTGGATTGGAAGGTAGCAAATGTAACACCGCTATTCAAGAAAGGAGGGAGAGAGAAAACAGGGAATTACAGGTCAGTTAGCCTGATATCAGTCATCGGGAAAATACTGGAATCCATTATTAAGGAAGTGGTATCAGGGCACTTAGCAAATCATAACATGATTAGGCAGAGTCAGCATGGTTTTATGAAAGGGAAATCGAGTTTGACAAATTTATTAGAATTTTTTGAGAATGTAACTAGCAGTGTGGAGAAAGGGAACCAGTGGGTGTAGTATATTTGGATTTCCAAAAGCCATTCGATAAGGTGCCACATAAAAGGTTATTACACAAGATAAGGGATCATGGGATTGGAGATATTAGCATGGATAGAGGATTGGTTAACGGACAGAAAACAGAGAGTAGGTTAAACAGGTCATTTTCAGGTTGGCAGGCTGTAACTAGTGGAGTACCGCAGGGATCAGTGCTGGGGCCCCAGCTATTTACAATCGATATTAGTGAGCTAGATGAAGAGACCGAGTATAATGGATCCAAGTTTGCTGATGATACAAAGCTAGGTGGGACAGTAAGCTGTGAGGAGAACACAAAGCGTCTGCAGAGGGATATAGATAGACTATGTCTGGGCAGTAAGGTGGCAGATGGAGTATAATGTGGGGAAATGTGAGGTTATTCACTTTGGTAGGAAGAATAGAAAAACAGAATATTTTTTAAATGGTGAGAAACTTTAAAATGTTGGTGTTCAGAGAGATTTGGGTGTCCTTGTGCAAGACACTCAAAGCTAGCATTCAGGTACAGCAAGCAATAAGGGAGGCAAATGGCATGTTGGCCTTTATTGCAAGGGGATTGGAGAACAAGAGTAAGGAAGTCTTGCTACAATTGTACAGGGCCTTGGTGAGACTACAACTGGAGTATGTGCACAGTTTTGGTCTCCTTATCTAAGGAAAGAAATACTTGCCTTACCGATGGTACAACAGAGATTCACCAGATTGATTCCTGGGATGAGAAGGCTGTCTTATGAGAGATTCTGAAGAATGCGTCTATACTGTCTGGAGTTTAGAAGAATGAGAGGTGATGTCATTGAAACATACAAGATTGTGAAGGGGATTGACAGGGTAGATGCTGAGAGGTTGTTTCCCCTGGCTGGTCTGTCTAGAACTAAGGGGTACAGTCTCAGGATAAGGGGTTGGCCATTTAAGACAGAGATGAGGAGGAATTTCTTCACTCAGAGGGTTGTGAATCTTTGGAATTCACTGCCCCAGAGGGATGTGGATGCTGAGTCTCTGAATATATTCAAGGCCGAGATCGCTAGATTGTGGGAGTCTCGGGGAATAAAGGTATATGGAGATTGGCGGGAAAGTGGAGTTGAGGTCGATGATCAGACGTGATCTTATTGAATTGTGGAGCAGGCTCGAGGGGTTGTATGGCCGACTTTTGCTCCCATTACTTATGTTCTTTAAAACAAGAAACCTGCCTCTCATTCAATCAAGTGTTTGCCAGGAAAGATAAACCCCGGCTTCTATTCTCCATGCTAACCGTTTTCTTAAACCCCTCTCCCCAGTCTCCACCCTCACCTCCAACAATAAGTGTGAGGAGCTCATAGACTTCTTTGTCTCTAAGATTGAGACCATCCATTCAGCTCCCTCTGCCACTTCCCTTCCTTCCCCTCGCCCACCGGGCCAAACTTCCTCTGAGGTTTCCCCCTGCCCTAGCCCTGACCTCACATCTTTCTCCAGTTTCTCTCCACGCTCCCCTCACGAGCTCTCCACGCTCCATCTTGTCCATGAGACCCACTTCCTACTCCCTCGACCCTATTCCCACTAAACTGCTGACCACCCAACTTCCTTTTCTGGCTCCCATGTTAGCTGACATTGTTAACGGTTCTCTCTCCTCAGGTAACGTGAGAGTGACTACTCTTTGATATCAAGTCAGCATTGACCGATTATGACATCAAGAAGCCCTAGTAATATTGAAGTCAATGAGAATCAGGGGGAAAACTCTCCACTGGCTGGAGTCATACCCAGCACAAAGGAAGATGGTTGTGGTGGTTGGAGGTCAATCATCTCAGCCCCAGGAGATCATGGCAGGAGTTCCTCAGGGCAGTGTCCTAGGCCCAACCATCTTCAGCTGCTTCATCAATGACCTTCTCCCTGTCATAAGGTCAGAAGTGGGGATGTTCGCTGATGATTGTACAGTATGCAGTGCCATTCGTAACTCCTCAGATAATGAAGCAGTCCATACCCACATGCAGCAAGACCTGGACGACATTCAGTCTTGGCCTGATAAGTGGCAAGTAACATTCGCACCACACAAGTGCCAGGCAATGACTATCTCCAACAAGCGAGAGTCTAACCATTGCCCCTTGACATTCAACGGCATTACCTTCGTCGAATCCCTTACCATCAACATTCTGGGGGTCACCATTGACCAGAAACATAACTGGACCAGCCACATAAATACTGTGGCTAAAAGAGCAGGTCAGAGGCTGGGTATTCTGCAGCGAGTGTCTCATCTCCTGACTCCCCAAAGCCTTTCCACCATCTACAAGGCACAAGTCAGGAGTGTGAGGTCATACTCTCAACTTGCCTGGATGAGTGCAGCTCCAACAACACTCAAGAAGCTCAACACCATCCAGGACAAAGCAGCCCACTTGATAAGCATCCCATCCACCACCTTAAACATTCACTCCCTCCACCACCGGCGCACCGTGGCTGCAGTGTGTACCATCTACAAGGTGCACTGCAGCAACTCACCAAGGCTTCTTTGACAGCATCTCCCAAACCCGCGACCTCTACCGCCTAGAAGGATAAGGGCAGCAGGCGCATGGGAACACCATCACCTCCATGTTCCCCTCCAAGTTAATCATGGACAAGGACCGCCCTCCCTCAGCTGATGAATTAGTACTGCTCCCTGTTGAACACCACTTGGAAGAAGCACTGAGGATAGCTAAATCACAGAAGTTTTCTCTGGATGGGGGACTTCAATGTCCATCACCAAGAGTGGTTTGGTAGCATCTTGACTGACCGAGCTGGTCGAGTCCTGAAGGACATAGCTGCCAAACTGAGCCTGAGGCAGTTAGAGAGAGAACCAACACGAGGGATAAACCTACTTGACCTCGTTCTCACCAATCTACTTGTTGCAGATGTATCAGTCCATGATAGTATTGGTAGCAGTGATCACCGCACAGTCCTTGTGGAGATGAAGTCCCGTCTTCACACCGAGGAAACCATCCATCGTGTTGTGTGGCACTACCACCGTGCTAATTGGGATAGATTCAGAACAAATAGCAGCTCAAAACTGGACATCCATGTGGTGTTATGGGCTATTAGCAGCAACTTAACTGGGCCCAGAAGAGCCAAGGGCCCAGGGGCAGCACGGACCAGCCCACACTGCAATATGTGTGTGCACTAATGCAGCAGAGCAGGTCTCCAGTTGTCCTGGTTAACCTTTGCCACTGGATAAAGGCCTAGTTCTGTCAAGCCCGTGTGGTGGCTGGTGTGCAACGGCCACCACACGTTAAAAAAATTCACGCACAGGCATCTTCCACCACTTCAATTGCAGTTCAGGACTGGAATACCGGGTCCTTCATTGAAACATCCGTGAACTCAGGTGGAAGCAAGTCCTCCTCGTTCAAGGGATCGCCTATTATGATGATGATGAATTGTATTCTACAGTGTGTAACCTCATGGCCCGGCATATCCCTCACTCCCATCACCATCAAGCCAGGGGACCAACCCTGGTTCAATGAGGAGTGTAGAAGAGCATGCCAGGAGCAGTACCTAAAAATAAGGTGCCAACCTGGGGAAGCTGCAACACAGGACTACATGCATGCTCAGCAGCCTGCTGTAGACAAGACTAAGTGATCCCACAACCAACGGATCAGCACAAAGCTCTGTAGTCCTGCCACATCCAGCCATGACTGGTGGTGGACCATTAAACAACTAACAGGAGGAGAAGCTCCATGATCAGAATTCTAGGCACCAAAACAGCGATAACAATTTCCATTTATATAGAGGCTGAAAAGTAGTAAAACAACCCACAGTGATTCCCAGGAGCGTTATCAAACAAAATTTGATACCGAGCCACATAAGGAGAAATTAGGGCAGGTGACAAAAAGCTTGGTCAAAAAGGCAGGTTTCAAGGAGCATCTTAAAGGGGCAGAGAGACGGAGAGATTTAGAGAAGGAATTCCAGAACTTTGGGCCTCGGCAGCTGAAGGCATGGCTGCCAATGCTGGAGCAATTAAAATCAGGGATACTCGAGTGGACAGAATTGGAGGCGCGCAGACATCTCAAGTGGGTTGTGGGGCTGGATGTGATTACAGAGACATGGAGGGATTTGTAAACAAGGATGAGAATTTTAAAATCGATGCATTGCTCAACCCGGACCTTAGGGTGATGGGTGAGCGGGACTGAGTGCGAGTGAAGATATGGGCATCAGACTTTTGGGTGCGCTGAAGTGGGGCCGAAACTCAGTGCAGCCAGAAAGCTGGCGGTGTTAAAGCCCTCTTTCCCCGATTAGCGCCGCAAAGTTTGTGGCGGCCATTGGATCCAAATTCAGCTTTTTGACCCAACAAAGTATTCCAGTTTTATTAGCCCTTCAAACCTGAAAGTTTCTCACGGGAAATTCACCCTTAGGGTGATGTGGCAGTTGCCATTGTAGCACAGGTGCGAGGGAGCGAGTGTATCGGTGAAGCTTTGGAGAGGATGAGTCGAAGGAGCGTCTGCGTGCTGTCATATCTGGTGGCTTAGACACTCTGGCAGCTCTCATGCAGTCTCAGCTCGATGCCCCCCCGAGACCTCAGTGTTGCTATCGTGGCTGACTCCTCCACGGGCCATGGGGGGACCTGAGCTCCCTCAGATTGGTGGTGCTGGTAACGTGCCACCCCCGGGGAGTGACTCAGGCTCCTCGGGCCAGGATATAGATGATGCGCTTCCTCCGGCTCGCAGCTTTCCTGGCCCCAGACCTGTCACTCTGCCAGTGCCTCCAGGAGGGCGTTGACCAGTCTCCAGCCGGCCCTTCCAGACCCAGAGCTGCTCGGGGGCATCCTAGAAGGACATCTGCAGCTTCCACACAGGGAGCACAGCAGCCTTCCCGACCCATGAGGCAGCCCCAGGGGAGACACGGAGGCGGAGTAGAGGGAAGTCACACGTAAGATCATCATAGGCAGTCCCTCGGAATCGAGTTCTCAGGTGATTGAACAGTCCAATATAGGAATTACAGTCTCTGTCACAGGTGGGGCAGACAGTGGTTGAAGGAAAGGATGGGTGGGGAGTCTGGTTTGCCGCACGCTCCTTCCGCTGTCTGCGCTTGTCCTCTGCATGCTCTCAGCGAGGAGACTCGAGGTGCTCAGCGCCCTCCCGGATGCTCCTCCTCCACTTTGGGCTGTCTTTGGCCAGGGACTCGGAGGAGCTGGTGGGGACGTTACATGTTATCAATGAGGCTTTGAGGGTGCCCTTGAAGTGTTTCCTCTGCCCACCTCGGGCTCGTTTGCCGTGTAGGAGTTTGCTTGCTTTGGGAATCTCAGGTCGGGCATGCGGACGATGTGGCCCAAGAAACGGAACTGGTTGATCGTGGTCAATGCTTCGATGCTGGGGTTGTTGGCCTGAGTGAGAACGCTGATATTGGTGCGCCTATCCTCCCAGTGAATTTGCACGATCTTGCGGAGGCAGCATTGGTGGTACTTCTCTAGTGTTTTGATGTGTCTGCTGGAAATAGTCCACGTCTCTGAGCCATACAGGAGGGCGGGTATCACTACTGCCCTGGAGACCATAAGCTTGGTGCCAGATTTGAGATCCTGGTCTTCAAACACTCTCTTCCTCAGGCGACCGAAGGCTGCGCTGGCGCACTGGAGTTGGTGTTGGGCCTCGTCATCGATGTCTGCCCTTGATGACAGTATGCTCCCGAGGTATGGAAAATGGTCCACGTTGTCCAAGGCTGCGCCGTGGATTTTGATAACTGGGGGGCAGTGTTGTGTGGCAGGATCAAGTTGGTGGAGGACCTTTGTCTTATAGATGTTTAGTGTAAGGCCCATGCTTTCATACGCCTCGGTGAAGGTGTTGACGATGGCTTGGAGTTTGGTCCCCGAGTGTTCGCAGACACAAGCGTTGTCCGTGTACTGTAGTTCGATGATGGAGGATGGGACGACCTTGGATCTAGCCTGGAGGCAGCGGAGGTTGAGCAGATTCCCATTTGTTACCGGGCGGAATGCTGAGCTGGGACAACGTTTCCAGTCTCAGCCCCTGGATTGAGATTTCAGTTTTCTCTCTGTGAATCTTGGGATCTCTATCTCTCTCTCTCTCTCTCTCTCGTTTTTTTCCCCCCTTTTCTCTTTCTCTATTCCTATTTCTCTATTTCTCTCTCTCCTAATCAAATTTTCTCATTCTGTTTCTCATTCCCTTTCCTCACTTTTATCTCTTTTTCCTTTCTCCCTTCCCCCTCTCTCCCTCCCCCTCTCTCTCGCTCCCTCTCTCCCTTTCTCTATCTCCCTTTCTCTATCTTCCTTTCTCTTATCCTCTCTCTTTCCCTCTCCCTCACTCCCTCCCTCTCTATCTCCCTCTCTCTCATCCTCTCCCTCTTCCTCTCCCTCTCCTTCCCTCTCCCTCCCTCCCTCTCACCCTCTCTCTTTCTCTCTACCTCCCTCCCTCTCTCCCTCTCTCTCTCTCTCCCTCTCTCTCTCTCACCCCTTGAGTGTGGATTCTGTGCTGAACATCCTCAGGTTTGGATCTTACCTTCTTGTCTCTCTCCGCTCCCACGGCTCTGAGATCTCTGCCACTCTGCACTGGCCCTAAAAGCTGGCAGGGGCACCGTGAGTTAAAGGGCCGGCTTCTTCACGCTGAGAATGGGTCCGGGAGTAGTGCGGCAGCGGTGCATACTTTTAGCGCGTCAGTATTGCCACAAGCCCCACACCGCTGTAAGACCTCCTGGGCCCAATCGATATCGGGGCGGCCAGTTGAGCCCAAAGTAGCGGCCATTCGATTTTGACCGTGAATTTTGGGGCCGGTCTTTGTCCATACAGTGAGACTGAAAATTGCAAACAATTTTATTGCCATCGGTAAGATTTCAACATATCAACCAAATAAGGAATAACAGCAAACAATTCTGGAACATTCTCATGCGTTTGTTCATTTTTGTTTGTTTTCATCCTGCTTTTGCCGTAGTTCTTGTTGAAATTATTTAGTCTGAATTTCATTCGCTGCATTTTAATCTTGACTGAAGTTGGCCACTAGATGGCAGCATTGTCTGATTAAATGAGCCAGTGTGTGTGGAGAGACTGTGGGGGTGAAGGGAGGATTTTAGAAGAGCGTGCAAGGGTTGGTTTTGAAATGGGTGGGCACACGACCAGCGGATAAGGAGAGATTGATGATGACAGGCGAGTCTGAGAACAAGACGTGAGAACCATCAGTATCAGGAGAAGGTGCTTTACTCCAACTTTCAGATATACAGTCGCACTCTCTCAATCAGGCAGATAGAATGTTGGGCTTTATTGCAAGTGTGATGGAGAATATAAGTAGGGAATTAAAGTAGGGACGTCTACTGTGTGCAGTTTTGGTCTCCTTATTTAACGAAGGATAATGTTGCATTGGAGGCAGTTCAGAGAAGGTTCACTAGGTTGATTCCTGAGATGAAGGGGTTGTCGTATGAAGGAAGATTGGGTCTATACTCATTGGAGCTTAGAAGAATCAGAGGTGATCTTATTGAAACATATAAGATTCTGAGGTGGCTTGACAGGGTATATGCAGAGAGGATGTTTTTCCTTGTGGGAAAATGAGGAGGAATATCTTCTCTCAGAGGCTTGTAATTCTGTGAAATTCCCTGTCCCAGAGAGTAGAGGCTGGGTCATTGAATATATTTAAGATGGAGATAGACAGATTTTTGAACGATAAGGGAGTAAAGGGTTATGGGGAGCGGGAGGGGAAGTGGAGTTCAAGCCAAGATCAGATCAGCCATGATCTTATTGAATGGCGGGGCAGGCTCGAGGGGCCAAATGGCCTACTCCTGTTCCTATTTCTTGTGTTCTTATGATCACTTTCTGCCTCTTTTTATCTCACCCTCTCTGCTGCTCTCACTCATTCTCTCTTGCCGTTAGTTCCCTCTCCCCTCCCACTCGTTCCCTCTATCACTTGCTCTCTTCATGTGTAGGTCGGGCCAATGGACATCAACCAGGGGAAGCATCACAGCTGAACCTGCTGCCCTTTGCACACATGCACTGGGCCAATGGAGAACCATTGTAAGAGGAAACCCAGGCAGATTTCTCCCCTCCCTCGCCCAGTGATGCTGAGGCAAACATCCTCACTCTGGGTTTTGTGATTTTTTTTTAACACTAAAGGGGGCCAAATACGGTAGCACTAACTCTTAAAAGTTTGAAAAGTTAGCGCCAGATGCAAACGATTCTGAACTTCAGCTAAATTGAGCTTTAGCCCTGGAAGTAAGGGGGCGGTAAATGAGGTGCTAATGGCCTCAGGGGGGCGCTGCAGGGGCGCTGCCCAATTTCAGCTGAGTTGTATTCAGCAATTGTCCTTCAATCCTTCACACTGGTTGATTCTAGCTCTTAAAGGGGAGATTATATCCAGCTGCGGCTGACCTTGAGTCACAGCTCTGAGCAACAGAGAGAACTTTGGAGGATGGCTGGTGCAAATCCTGCTGCAAGAGCATCGGCCTCGCACTTCAACAATGTGTGCCTGAAGACATTGGTGGGGGCAGTGGAGAGAAGGAGGGAGTCGCTGTTCCCTCCATCTGGAGGTGTCGGCCAGCGCTGTGGGAAACAGAACACCGACACAGTGCCGCAAGTAACATAGAAACATAGAAAATAGGTGCAGGAGTAGGCCATTCGGCCCTTCTAGCCTGCACCGCCATTCAATGAGTTCATGGCTGAACATGCAACTTCAGTACCCCATTCCTGCTTTCTCGCCATACCCCTTGATACCCCGAGTAGTAAGGACTTCATCTAACTCCCTTTTGAATATATTTAGTGAATTGGCCTCAACAACTTTCTGTGGTAGAGAATTCCACAGGTTCACCACTCTCTGGGTGAAGAAGTTTCTCCTCATCTCGGTCCTAAATGGCTTACCCCTTATCCTTAGACTGTGACCCCTGGTTCTGGACTTCCCCAACATTGGGAACATTCTTCCTGCATCTAACCTGTCTAAACCCGTCAGAATTTTAAACATTTCTATGGGGTCCCCTCTCATTCTTCTGAACTCCAGTGAATACAAGCCCAGTTGATCCAGTCTTTCTTGATAGGTCAGTCCCACCATCCCGGGAATCAGTCTGGTGAACCTGCGCTGCACTCCCTCAATAGCAAGAATATCCTTCCTCAAGTTAGGAGACCAAAACTGTACACAATACTCCAGGTGTGGCCTCACCAAGGCCCTGTACAACTGTAGCAACACCTCCCTGCCCCTGTACTTAAATCCCCTCGCTATGAAGGCCAACATGCCATTTGCTTTCTTAACCGCCTGCTGTACCTGCATGCCAACCTTCAATGACTGATGTACCATGACACCCAGGTCTTGTTGCACCTCCCCTTTTCCTAATCTGTCACCATTCAGATAATAGTCTGTCTCTCTGTTTTTACCACCAAAGTGGATAACCTCACATTTATCCACATTATACTCACCTAACCTATCCAAGTCACTCTGCAGCCTCATAGCATCCTCCTCGCAGCTCATACTGCCACCCAACTTAGTGTCATCCGCAAATTTGGAGATACTACATTTAATCCCCTAGTCTAAATCATTAATGTACAGTGTAAACAGCTGGGGCCCCAGCACAGAACCTTGCGGTACCCCACTAGTCACTGCCTGCCATTCTGAAAAGTACCCATTAACTCCTACTCTTTGCTTCCTGTCTGACAACCAGTTCTCAATCCACGTCAGCACACTACCCCCAATCCCATGTGCTTTAACTTTGCACATTAATCTCTTGTGTGGGACCTTGTCGAAAGCCTTCTGAAAGTCCAAATATACCACATCAACTGGTTCTCCCTTGTCCACTCTACTGGAAACATCCTCAAAAAATTCCAGAAGATTTGTCAAGCATGATTTCCCTTTCACAAATCCATGCTGACTTGGACCTATCATGTCACCTCTTTCCAAATGCGCTGCTATGACATCCTTAATAATTGATTCCATCATTTTATCCACTACCGATGTCAGGCTGACCGGTCTATAATTCCCTGTTTTCTCTCTCCCTCCTTTTTTAAAAAGTGGGGTTACATTGGCTACCCTCCACTCGATAGGAACTGATCCAGAGTCAATGGAATGTTGAAAAATGACTGTCAATGCATCCGCTATTTCCAAGGCCACCTCCTTAAGTACTCTGGGATGCAGTTCATCAGGCCCTGGGGATTTATCGGCCTTCAATCCAATCAATTTCCCCAACACAATTTCCTGACTAATAAGGATTTCCCTCAGTTCCTCCTCCTTACTAGACCCTCTGACCACTTTTATATCCGGAAGGTTGTTTGTGTCCTCCTTAGTGAATACCGAACCAAAGTACTTGTTCAATTTGTCTGCCATTTCTTTGTCCCCCGTTATGACTTCCCCTGATTCTGACTGCAGGGGACCTACGTTTGTCTTTACTAACCTTTTTCTCTTTACATATCTATAGAAACTTTTGCAATCCGTCTTAATGTTCCCTGCAAGCTTCTTCTCGTTCTCCATTTTCCCTGCCCTAATCAAACCCTTTGTCCTCCTCTGCTGAGTTCTAAATTTCTCCCAGTCCCCGGGTTCGCTGCTATTTCTGGTCAATTTGTATGCCACTTCATTGGCTTTAATACTATCCCTGATTTCCCTTGATAGCCACGGTTGAGCCACCTTCCCTTTTTTATTTTTACGCCAGACAGGAATGTACAATTGTTGTAGTTCATCCATGCGGTCTCTAAATGTCTGCCATTGCCCATCCACAGTCAACCCCTTAAGTATCATTCGCCAATCTATCCTAGCCAATTCACGCCTCATACCTTCAAAGTTAGCCTTCTTTAAGTTCTGGACCATGGTCTCTGACTTAACTGTTTCATTCTCCATCCTAATGCAGAATTCTACCATATTATGGTCACTCTTCCCCAAGGGGCCTCGCACAACGAGATTGCTAATTAATCCTCTCTCATTACACAACACCCAGTCTAAGATGGCCTCCCCCCTAGTTGGTTCCTCGACATATTGGTCTAGAAAACCATACCTTATGCACTCCAGGAAATCCTCCTCCACCGTATTGCTTCCAGTTTGGTTAGCCCAATCTATGTGTATATTAAAGTCACCCATTATAACTGCTGCACCTTTATTGCATGCACCCCAAATTTCCTGTTTGATGCCCTCCCCAACATCACTACTACTAAGTAATTCACACCTCGTACATTCCAGCCTCTGAGTCTCTGTCTGTGCTCACTGAGCAAACCACCTCTCCCCCACCACTCCCCACCCAGCCTCTGCAGCTACTCACACACATCCTCGCCTCACAGCTTGCCTACATTCACAGCTATTCCACCATGGCAGGCGTATCTCCCGCATACATAACTGGACTGTCACTCACACAAGTTCCTTCCTTTTGCAGGCCAAGATAGCACATAACAGGAGGGAGCAGCAGCAGACAGGAGGGGTGAATCTCATGTGCAGGAGCTCGCTGACTTGGAGGAGTGAATGCTGCGGCTCATTGGCCCGCAGGTGGTGGGCGCCGTGGCCGTCGGCAACGTTGACCCCACCCGGGGTAACAACGGTATCGTCATCCCCTCCCCTTTTCTCATCCCACTTCCCCATCACACCAGAAGGCTTTCTCACTTTCCACCTCCTGATACTACCTGCCTTCCTTGCTCCATTCCTGCCCCCTGCCCTCACCTCAACGCAAGTCGTGCCATTTATGCTTTCAGATAATGAGCCAGCAGATGTGGAGCCTGTACCTGAGCACCCCCCCCACCCCCACCCCATGACACTGAGGAGGGAGAAGAGAGGGAGGACGAGCCAAGCACTGCGTTATTGCGTCCCTCACCCGCAGGCACCAGCTCAGAGACTGGCACTACGCGATCATGAGAGGTTAGGCTAGTGGAGGGGTCTGCACTGGGTGATGCACCGGGGCCTAGCGGGCTGCAGCAAGGGGAAAGGAAATCTCGGGAGCCAGCTTCCCAGAGGGCGAGTTCACGCAAGAGTTCTGCGACACAGGACTCAGATGAGGACCTTGATGGGGAGGTGTTTACACAAAGGGTGATGGCCTTGCTGTCTGACATCAGAGGTGCCACAGCAAGGGTGCCCGCGAGCCTGTCGGCAATGGTATGGAGCACGGAGGAGTCCGCCTCCAACATTGCACAGAGCTCTGCGCACACCATGGAGCCCATCATTGCCAGTGTGCAGACGATGGTGGACTCCCAGAGACCGTGCGGACCCAGACCTCATGACGCGTGTCATGGGCGATGTGGCAGCTTCCATTGCAGCACAGACGGAAGCAACGCAACGTCTTGGTGCTGTAACGCAGACAATTGTTGGTGGCATGGAGTCTCAGACTGTTCTCACACAGTCTCAGCTATATGCCACACAAGCTCTGACTGCTGCCATCACCGCTGGGTCCACCACAGTCGACTGGGGATCTCACGGTGTCACAGCAGCCAGCAATCTGTGCTGCAGTGGATTGGTGGGGATGCTGAGGTACTGCCCTGAGGGAGTGGCAGTGGGTCAGTGGAGCAGGACCCTGCTGGCCTCTCTCAGGGTGACACCATTCCCGATCCCACCACTGCCACTCCGCCATGGCACTGGTCGCTGCCTGTCACCCAGCCAGCCCAGGCTACTGCCGCCCAGCCTGAGGTGGTGCAGCCTACAGCCGGGCCTTCCACCAGCCCTACTGCAGCACAGGGGACACACTGCGGAGCAGCAGTAGAATAGTTAAACCAAAGAGGGGATATAAGGAAATGCACAAGGGTAATTCTTAAATACATTTGTTCTTTATGATACTATTAATTGTTATTACATAAATTTTAATTGGAATGTTTCATCTTTGCTGGTGTCTCTCACTTTAGTTTTGGGGCTGTGGTACGGAAGGGGAAGGGGGAATGGATGTGGTGATGGGGCGAGGAGAAGAACTGGGAAGTAGGCTGGAATTCACCGAAACCGAAGTCTGATCAGATGGTCAAGGACCGCCTTTGCAGGATGCCAATTGAGTAGCTGCCTCCTCTGTCGCTGCTGTCCCTCCTCGTCCTCCTCTCGTCCTCCTCCTCCTCCTCCTCCTCCTCCTCTCTTCAGGTGCTACGGCGATGCCTGGTGGCAATGGCTGTGCCCTCGCAATGGCCAGGTTGTGCAGCATTCAGCAGATGATGATGAATAGGGACACCCTCTCGGGCAAGTACTGGAGGACATCTCCCGAGCGGTCAAGGCGAGGTGGGTGCATCAATGGCGCCCTGCACCATGAGGGAGCCCGCTCTCCCGGCAAAGCCACATGCCGCTCGTGCTGCTTGTCTCTGCTCATGGGGAAGGAGATGTAGTCCCTCTTCCTCCTGTACAGAGCATCTGTGACCTCGCTGGTGGAGCAATGGATGGCAAACTGGGAGATGTTGGGGATGTCTCCTGTTGCACTCTGGAAGGATCCGTTGGTGTAGAACTCGCGCACCATGGTGACCCTGACTGTCACTGAGAGAGCCGTCCTCACCCTGGTCTGAGGCTCCAGGTCTGGTTGCAGGAGGTGGCAGAGCTCTGTGACCACGGTCTTGCTGAAGCGCAGCCTTCGAACACACTGTTCCTCCGTGAAATTGATGCAGGAGAACTGTTGCCGGAATACCCTGGGGGGGTGAAGCCTCCTGTTGCCAGCCCTGTTGGGCCTTCTCCCTCTGGCTACATTTTGCTGCATCTCCACCGTGCCTCTCTCCGTGAATCTCCCCGGGCCTCTCCCTGGGCCTCTCCCCATGCCTCTCCCCATGCCTCTCCCCATGCCTCTCCCTGGGCCTCTCCCCGTGCCTCTCCCCGTGCCTCTCTCCGTGAATCTCCCCGGGCCTCTCTCCGTGAATCTCCCCGTGAATCTCCCCGGGCCTCTCCCCGGGTCTCTCCCTGGGCCTCTCCCCGTACCTCTCCCCGTGAATTTCCCCGTGCCTCTCCCCGTGCCTCTCCCTGTGCCTCTCTCCGTGAATCTCCCCGGGCCTCTCCCCATGAATCTCCCCAGGCCCCTCCCCGGGCCTCTCTCCGGGCCTCTCTCCGTGAATCTCCCCGGGTCTCTCCCCGTGCCTCTCCTCGTGCCTCTCTCCGTCTATCTCTCCATGAATCTCCCTGGGCCTCTCCCCGGGCCTCTCCCTGGGCCTCTCCCCATGTATCTCCCCGTGCCTCTCTCCGTGAATCTCCCCGTGCCTCTCCCCGTGCCTCTCTCCGTGAATCTCCACGGGCCTCACCCCGTGTATCTCCCCAGGCCTCTCCCCGTGAATCTCCCTGTGAATCTCCCTGGGAATCTCCCCGTGCCTCTCCCCGTGCCTCTCCCCGTGAATCTCCCCGTGCCTCTCCCCGTGCGTCTCCCCGTGCCTCTCCCCGTGAATCTCCCTGTGCCTCTCCCCGTGCCTCTCCCCGTGAATCTCCCCGGGCCTCTCCCTGGGCCTCTCCCCATGCCTCTCCCCGTGCCTCTCCCCGGGCATCTCTCCGTGAATCTCCCCGGGTCTCTCCCCAGGCCTCTCCCCGTGCCTCTCTCCGTGAATCTCCCCGGGCCTCTCCATGTGCCTCTCCCTGGGCCTCTCCCCATGCCTTTCTCTGGGCCTCTCTCCGTGAATCTCCCCGGGCCTCTCCCCGTGCCTCTCTCCATGTATCTCCCCGGGCCTCTCCCCGGGCCTCTCACCGTGTATCTCCCCGGGCCTCTCCCCGTGCCTCTCTCCGTGTATCTCCCCGTGCCTCTCCCCGTGCCTCTCCCCGTGCCTCTCCCCGTGAATCTCCCCGTGCCTCTCCCCGTGCCTCTCTCCCTGAATCTCCACGTGCCTCTCTCCGTGAATCTCCCCGTAAATCTCCCCGGACCTCTCCCCGGGTCTCTCCCTGGGCCTCTCCCCGTGCCTCTCTCCGTGAATCTCTCCGTGAATCTCCCCATGCCTCTCCCCGTGCCTCTCCCCGTGCCTCTCCCCGTGCCTTTCTCCGTGAATCTCCCCGGGCCTCTCCCCGTGCCTCTCTCCGTGTATCTCCCCGGGCCTCTCCCCGGGCCTCTCACCGTGAATCTCCCCGGGTCTCTCCCCGTGCCTCTCTCCGTCTATCTCCCCATGAATCTCCCCGGGCTTCTCCCCGGGCCTCTCCCCGTGTATCTCCACATGCCTCTCTCCGTGAATCTCCCCGTGCCTCTCTCCGTGAATCTCCCCGGGCCTCAATCCGTGTATCTCCCCGGGCCTCTCCCCGGGCCTCTCCCCGTGAATCTCCCCGGGCCTCTCCCCGTGAATCTCCCCGTGCCTCTCCCCGTGAATCTCCCCGTGCCTCTCCCCGTGCCTCTCCCCGTGCCTCTCCCCGTGCCTCTCCCCGTGCCTCTCCCCGTGTTTCTCCCCGTGCCTCTCCCCGGGCCTCTCTCCGTGAATCTCCCCGGGCCTCTCCCCGGGCCTCTCCCCGTGCCTCTCTTCGTGAATCTCCCCGGGCCTCTCCCCGAGCCCCTCTCCGCGAATCTCCCCGGGCCTCTCCCCGGGCCTCTCTACGTGAATCTCCCCGGGTCTCTCCCCAAGCCTCTCCCCGTGCCTCTCTCCGTGAATCTTCCCGGGCCTCTCCCTGTGCCTCTCCCTGGGCCTCTCCCCATGCCTTTCTCTGGGCCTCTCTCCGTGTATCTCCTCGGGCCTCTCCCCGTGCCTCTCTCCGTGTATCTCCCCAGGCCTCTCCCCGTGCCTCTCCCCGTGCCTCTCCCCGTGAATCTCCCTGTGCCTCTCCCTGTGCCTCTCTCCGTGAATCTCCCCGTGCCTCTCCCCGTGCCTCTCCCCGTGCCTCTCCCATGGCCTCTCCCCAGGCCTCTCTCCGTGAATCTCGCCGGGTCTCTCCCCAGGCCTCTCCCCGTGCCTCTCTCCGTGTATCTCCCCGGGCCTCTCCCCGTGAATCTCCCCGTGCCTCTGCCCGTCCCTCTCCCCGTGAATCTACCCGTGAATCTACCCGTGCCTCTCCCCGTGCCTCTCCCCGTGCCTCTCCCCGTGCCTCTCTCCGTGAATCTCCCCGTGCCTCTCCCCGTGCTTCTCCCCGTGCTTCTCCCTGTGCCTCTCCCCGTGCCTCTCCCCGTGCCTCTCCCCGTGCCTCTCCCTGTGCCTCTCCCTGTGCCTCTCCCCGGGCCTCTCCCCGGGCCTCTCTCCGTGAATCTCCCCGGGCCTCTCCCTGGGCCTCTCCCCGTGCCTCTCTCCGTGAATCTCCCCGGGCCTCTCCCCGAGCCTCTCCCCGGGCCTCTCTCCGTGAATCTCTCTGGGTCTCTCCCCGGGCCACTCCCCGTGCCTCTCCCCGTGCGTCTCCCCGGGCCTCTATCTGTGAATCTCCCCGGGACTCTCCCCGGGCCTCTCCCCGAGCCTCTCCCCGGGCCTCTCTCCGTGAATCTCCCCGGGTCTCTCCCCGGGCCACTCCCCGTGCGACTCCCCATGCCTCTCCCCGTGCCTCTCCCCATGCCTCTCCCCGTGGCTCTCTCCATGAATCTCCCCGTGCCTCTCCCCGTGCTTCTCCCGTGCCTCTCCCCGTGCCTCTCCCCGTGCCTCTCCCCGTGCCTCTCCCCGGGCCTCTCCCCGGGCCTCTCCCCGGGCCTCTCCCCGGGCCTCTCCCCGGGCCTCTCCCCGGGCCTCTCCCCGGGCCTCTCCCCGGGCCTCTCCCCGGGCCTCTCTCCGTGAATCTCCCCGGGCCTCTCGCTGGGTCTCTCCCCGTGCCTCTCTCCGTGAATCTCCCCGGGCCTCTCCCCGAGCCTCTCCCCGGGCCTCTCTCCGTGAATCTCCCCGGGTGTCTCCCCGGGCCACTCCCCGTGCCTCTCTCCGTGAATCTCCCCGGGCCTCTCCCTGGGCCTCTCCCTGGGCCTCTCCGCATGCCTTTCTCTGGGCCTCTCGGTGTATCTCCTCGGGCCTCTCCCCGTGCCTCTCTCCGTGTATCTCCCCGGGCCTCTCCCCATGAATCTCCCCGGGCCTCTCTCCGTGAATCTCCCCATGCCTCTCCCCATGCTTCTCCATGTGCCTCTCCCCGTGCCTCTCCCCGTGCCTCTCCCCGTACCTCTCCCCGGGCCTCTCTCCGTGAATCTCCCCGTGCCTCTCCCCGTGCTTCTCCCTGTGCCTCTCTCCGTGAATCTCCCCGTGCCGCTCCCCATGCTTCTCCCCGTGAATCTCCCCGGGCCTCTCCCTGGGCCTCTCCACGTGCCTCTCTCCGTGAATCTCCCCGGGCCTCTCCCCGAGCCTCTCCCCGGGCCTCTCTCCGTGAATCTCCCCGGGTCTCTCCCCGGGCCACTCCCCGTGCCTCTCTCCGTGAATCTCCCCGGGCCTCTCCCTGTGCCTCTCCCTGGGCCTCTCCGCATGCCTTTCTCTGGGCCTCTCGGTGTATCTCCCTGGGCCTCTCCCCGTGCCTCTCTCCGTGTATCTCCCCGGGCCTCTCCCCATGAATCTCCCCGTGCCTCTCCCCGTGCCACTCCCCGTGCCTCTCCCCGGGCCTCTCCCCGTGAATCTCCCCGTGCCTCTCCCCGTGCCTCTCCCCGTGAATCTCCCCGTGCCTCTTTCCGTAAATTTCTCCGTGAATCACCCCGTGCCTCTCCCCAGGCCTTTCCCCGTGCCTCTCTCTGTGAATCTCCCCGGGCCTCTCCCTGTGCCTCTCCCTGGGCCTCTCCGCATGCCTTTCTCTGGGCCTCTCGGTGTATCTCCCTGGGCCTCTCCCCGTGCCTCTCTCCGTGTATCTCCCCGGGCCTCTCCCCATGAATCTCCCCGTGCCTCTCCCCGTGCCACTCCCCGTGCCTCTCCCCGGGCCTCTCTCCGTGAATCTCCCCGTGCCTTTCCCCGTGCCTCTCCCCGTGAATCTCCCCGTGCCTCTTTCCATAAATTTCTCCGTGAATCACCCCGTGCCTCTCCCCAGGCCTTTCCCCGTGCCTCCCTCTGTGAATCTCCCCGAGCCTCTCCCCGAGCCTCTCCCCATGCCTCTCTCCGTGAATCTCCCCAGGCCTCTCCCCGAGCCTCTCCCTGTGCCTCTCTCCGTGAATCTCCCCGGGCCTCTCCCCGTGCCTTTCCCCGTGCCTCTCTCCGTGAATCTCCCGGGCCTCTCTCCATGAATCTCCCTGGGCCTCTCCCCGTGCCTCTCTCCATGAATCTCCCCGTGCCTCTCCCCAGGCCTTTCCCTGTGCCTCTCTCTGTGAATCTCCCCGAGCCTCTCCCCGAGCCTCTCCCCATGCCTCTCTCCGTGAATCTCCCCGGGCCTCTCCCCGAGCCTCTCCCTGTGCCTCTCTCCGTGAATCTCCCCGAGCCTCTCCCCGTGCCTTTCCCCGTGCCTCTCTCCGTGAATCTCCCCGGGCCTCTCTCCATGAATCTCCCTGGGCCTCTCCCCGTGCCTCTCCCCGTGCCTCTCTCCATGAATCTCCCCGTGCCTCTCCCCAGGCCTTTCCCCGTGCCTCTCTCTGTGAATCTCCCCGAGCCTCTCCCCGAGCCTCTCCCCGTGCCTCTCTCCGTGAATCTCCCCGGGCCTCTCCCCGAGCCTCTCCCCGTGCCTCTCTCCATGAATCTCCCCGGGCTTCTAGCCGAGCCTCTCCCCGTGCCTCTCTCCATGAATCTCCCCGGGCTTCTCCCCGAGCCTTTCCCCGTGCCTCGCTCCATGATTCTCCCCGGGCCTCTCCCCGTGTATCTCCCCATGCCTCTCTCCATGAATCTCCCCGTGCCTCTTCCCGTGCCTCTCTCCGTGAATCTCCCCGTGCCTCACCCCGTGTATCTCCCCGGGCCTCTCCCCGTGAATCACCCCGGGCCTCTCCCCGTGAATCTCCTCGTGCCTCTCCCCGTGAATCTCCCCGTGCCTCTCCCCGTGCGTCTCCCCGTGCATCTCCCCGTGCATCTCCCCGTGAATCTCCCCGTGCCTCTCCTCGTGCTTCTCCCCATGCCTCTCCCCGTGCCTCTCCCCGGGTCTCTCTCCGTGAAGCTCCCCAGGCCTCTCCCCGTGCCTCTCTTCGTGAATCTCCCCGGGCCTCTCTTCGAGCCTCTCTCCGTGAATCTCCCCGGGTCTCTTCCCAGGTCTCTCCCTCTGCCTTTCCCCGTGCCTCTTTCTGTGAATCTCCCTGGGCCTCTCTCCATGAATCTCCATGGGCCTCTCCCCGTGCCTCTCCCCGTGCCTCTCCCCGTGTATCTCCCCATGCCTCTCTCCGTGAATCTCCCCGGGCCTCACCCCGTGCGTCTCCCCGTGCGTCTCCCCGTGCCTCTCCCTGTGCCTCTCCCCGTGCCTCTCCCCATGCCTCTCCCCGGGCCTCTTCCTGGGCCTCTCTCCGTGAATCTCCCCGGGCCTCTCCCCGTGCCTCTCTTCGTGAATCTCCCCGGGCCTCTCCCCGAGCCTCTCTCCGTGAATCTCCCCCGGGTCTCTCCCCAGGCCTCTCCCCGTGCCTCTCTCCGTGAATCTCCCCGGGCCTCTCCCTGTGCCTCTCCCTGGGCCTCTCCCCATGCCTTTCTCTGGGCCTCTCTCCGTGTATCTCCTCGGGCCTCTCCCCGTGCCTCTCTCCGTGTATCTCCCCAGGCCTCTCCCCGTGCCTCTCCCCGTGCCTCTCCCCGTGCCTCTCCCGTGCCTCTCCCCGTGCCTCTCTCCGTGAATCTCCCCGTGCCTCTCCCCGTGCCTCGCCCCGTGCCTCTCCCATGGCCTCTCCCCGGGCCTCTCTCCGTGAATCTCCCCGGGTCTCTCCCCAGGCCTCTCCCCGTGCCTCTCTCCGTGTATCTCCCCGGGCCTCTCCCCGTGAATCTCCCCATGCCTCTGCCCGTCCCTCTCCCCGTGAATCTCCCCGTGCCTCTCCCCGTGCGTCTCCCCGTGCCTCTCCCCGTGCCTCTCCCAGTGCCTCTCTCCGTGAATCTCCCTGTGCCTCTCCCCGTGCTTCTCCCCGTGCTTCTCCCCGGCCCTCTCTCCGTGAATCTCCCCGGGCCTCTCCCCGGGCCTCTCCCCGGGCCTCTCCCCGGCCCTCTCTCCGTGAATCTCCCCGGGCCTCTCCCTGGGCCTCTCCCCGTGCTTCTCCCCGTGCTTCTCCCCGTGCCTCTTCCCGGGCCTCTCCCCGGGCCTCGCCCCGGCCCTCTCTCCATGAATCTCCCCGGGCCTCTCCCCGGCCCTCTCTCCGTGAATCTCCCCGTGCCTCTCCCCGTGCTTCTCCCCGTGCTACTCCCCGTGCCTCTCCCCGTGCCTCTCCCCGGGCCTCTCCCCGGGCCTCTCCCCGGCCCTCTCTCCGTGAATCTCCCCGGGCCTCTCCCTGAGCCTCTCCCCGGGTCTCTCTCCATGAATCTCCCCGGGTCTCTCCCCGGGCCACTCCCCGTGCCTCTCCCTGTGCGTCTCCCCGGGCCTCTCTCCGTGAATCTCCCCGGGTCTCTCCCCAGGCCTCTCCCCGTGCCTCTCTCCGTGTATCTCCCCGTCCCTCTCCCCGTGAATCGCCCCATGCCTCTCCCCGTGTGTCTCCCCGTGCCTCTCCCCGTGCCTCTCCCCGTGCCTCTCTCCGTGCCTCTCTCCGTGCCTCTCCCCGTGCTTCTCCCTGTGCCTCTCCCCAGGCCTCTCCCCGGGCCTCTCCCCGTGCCTCTCTCCATGAATCTCCCCGGGCTTCTCCCCGAGCCTTTCCCCGTGCCTCTCCCCGTGCCTCTCCCCGTGCCTCTCCCCGTGCCTCTCCCCGTGCCTCTCCCCGGGCCTCTCCCCGGGCCTCTCTCCGTGAATCTCCCCGTGCCTCTCCCCGTGCTTCTCCGAGTGCCTCTCTCCGTGAATCTCCCCGTGCCGCTCCCCATGCTTCTCCCCGTGAATCTCCCTGGACCTCTCCCTGGGCCTCTCCACGTGCCTCTCTCCGTGAATCTCCCCTGGCCTCTCCCCGAGCCTCTCCCCGGGCCTCTCTCCGTGAATCTCCCCGGGTCTCTCCCCGGGCCACTCCCCGTGCCTCTCTCCGTGAATCTCCCCGGGCCTCTCCCTTTCTTGCCTCTCCCTGGGCCTCTCCGCATGCCTTTCTCTGGGCCTCTCGGTGTATCTCCCTGGGCCTCTCCCCGTGCCTCTCTCCGTGTATCTCCCCGGGCCTCTCCCCATGAATCTCCCCGTGCCTCTCCCCGTGCCTCTCCCCGTGCCGCTCCCCGGGCCTCTCTCCGTGAATCTCCCCGTGCCTCTCCCCGTGCCTCTCCCCGTGAATCTCCCCGTGCCTCTCTCCGTAAATTTCTCCGTGAATCACCCCGTGCCTCTCCCCAGGCCTTTCCCCGTGCCTCTCTCTGTGAATCTCCCCGAGCCTCTCCCCGTGCCTCTCTCCGTGAATCTCCCCGTGCCTCTCCCCGAGCCTCTCCCCGTGCCTCTCTCCGTGAATCTCCCCGGGCCTCTCCCCGTGCCTTTCCCCGTGCCTCTCTCCGTGAATCTCCCTGGGCCTCTCTCCATGAATCTCCCTGGGCCTCTCCCCGTGCCTCTCCCCGTGCCTCTCTCCATGAATCTCCCCGTGCCTCTCCCCAGGCCTTTCCCCGTGCCTCTCTCTGTGAATCTCCCCGAGCCTCACCCCGAGCCTCTCCACGTGCCTCTCTCCGTGAATCTCCCCGGGCCTCTCCCCGAGCCTCTCCCCGTGCCTCTCTCTATGAATCTCCCCGGGCTTCTCCCCGAGCCTTTCCCCGTGCCTCTCTCCATGAATCTCCCTGGGCCTCTCACCATGCCTCTCCCCGGGCCTCTCCCCGTGTATCTCCCCATGCCTCTCTCCGTGAATCTCCCCGTGCCTCTCCCCGTGCCTCTCTCCGTGAATCTCCCCGGGCCTCACCCCGTGTATCTCCCCGGGCCTCTCCCCGGGCCTCTCCCCGTGAATCTCCCCGGGCCTCTCCCCGTGAATCTCCTCGTGCCTCTCCCCGTGAATCTCCCCGTGCCTCTCTCCGTGAATCTCCCCAGGCCTCTCCCCGTGCCTCTCTTCGTGAATCTCCCCGGGCCTCTCCCCGAGCCTCTCTCCGTGAATCTCCCCGGGTCTCTCCCCAGGCCTCTCCCCCTGCCTTTCCCCGTGCCTCTTTCCGTGAATCTCCCTGGGCCTCTCTCCATGAATCTCCCTGGGCCTCTCCCCGTGCCTCTCCCCGTGCCTCTCCCCGGGCCTCTCTCCATGAATCTCCCCGGGCTTCTCCCCGAGCCTTTCCCCGTGCCTCTCTCCATGAATCTCACTGGGCCTCTCACTATGCCTCTCCCCGGGCCTCTCCCCGGGTCTCTCCCCGTGTATCTCCCCATGCCTCTCTCTGTGAATCTCCCCGTGCCTCTCCCCGTGCCTCTCTCCGTGAATCTCCCCGGGCCTCGCCCCGTGTATCTCCCCGGGCCTCTCCCCGGGCCTCTCCCCGTGAATCTCCCCGGGCCTCTCCCCGTGAATCTCCCCGTGCCTCTCCCCGTGCCTCTCCCCGTGCGTCTCCCCGTGCCTCTCCCCGTGCGTCTCCCCGTGCCTCTCCCCGTGCCTCTCCCCGTGCCTCTCCCCGGGCCTCTTCCCGTGCCTCTCCCCGTGCTTCTCCCCGTGCCTCTCCCCATGCCTCTCCCCGGGCCTCTTCCTGGGCCTCTCTCCGTGAATCTCCCCGGGCCTCTCCCCGTGCCTCTCTTTGTGAATCTCCCTCGGGTCTCTCCCCAGGCCTCTCCCCGTGCCTCTCTCCGTGAACCTCCCCGGGCCTCTCCCTGTGCCTCTCCCTGGGCCTCTCCCCATGCCTTTCTCTGGGCCTCTCTCCGTGCATCTCCTCGGGCCTCTCCCCGTGCCTCTCTCCGTGTATCTCCCCGGGTCTCTCCCCAGGCATCTCCCCGGGTCTCTCCCCAGGCCTCTCCCCGTGCCTCTCTCCGTGTATCTCCCCAGGCCTCTCCCCGTGAATCTCCCCATGCCTCTGCCCGTCCCTCTCCCCGTGAATCTCCCCGTGCGTCTCCCCGTGCCTCTCCCCGTGCCTCTCCCCGTGCCTCTCTCCGTGAATCTCCCCGTGCCTCTCCCCGTGCTTCTCCCCGTGCTTCTCCCCGTGCTTCTCCCCGTGCCTCTCCCCGTGCCTCTCCCCGTGCCTCTCCCCGGGCCTCTCCCCGGGCCTCTCCCCGGCCCTCTCTCCGTGAATCTCCCCGGGCCTCTCCCTGGGCCTCTCCCCGTGCCTCTCTCCGTGAATCTCCCCGGGCCTCTCTCCGAGCCTCTCCCCGGGCCTCTCTCCGTGAATCTCCCCGGGTCTCTCCCCGGGCCACTCCACGTGCCTCTCCTTGTGCATCTCCCCGGGCCTCTCTCCGTGAATCTCCCCGGGTCTCCCCCCAGGCCTCTCCCCGTGCCTCTCTCCGTGTATCTCCCCGTCCCTCTCCCCGTGAATCTCCCCATGCCTCTCCCCGTGCGTCTCCCCGTGCCTCTCCCCGTGAATCTCCCTGTGCCTCTCCCCGTGCTTCTCCCTGTGCCTCTCCCCGTGCCTCTCCCCAGGCCTCTCCCCGCACCTCACCCCGTGCCTTTCTCCATGAATCTCCCCGGGCTTCTCCCCGAGCCTTTTCCCATGCCTCTCCCCATGCTTCTCCCCGTGCCTCTCCCCGTGCCTCTCCCCGTGCCTCTCCCCGTGCCTCTCCCCGGGCCTCTCCCCGGGCCTCTCCCCGGGCCTCTCCCCGGGCCTCTCCCCGGGCCTCAATCCGTGAATCTCCCCGTGCCTCTCCCCGTGCTTCTCCCTGTGCCTCTCTCCGTGAATCTCCCCGTGCCGCTCCCCATGCTTCTCCCCGTGAATCTCCCCGGGCCTCTCCCTGGGCCTCTCCACGTGCCTCTCTCCGTGAATCTCCCCTGGCCTCTCCCCGAGCCTCTCCCCGGGCCTCTCTCCGTGAATCTCCCCGGGCCTCTCACTGTGCCTCTCCCAGGGCCTCTCCGCATGCCTTTCTCTGGGCCTCTCGGTGTATCTCCCTGGGCCTCTCCCCGTGCCTCTCTCCGTGAATCTCCCCGAGCCTCTCCCCGAGCCTCTCCCCGTGCCTCTCTCCGTGAATCTCCCCGGGCCTCTCCCCGAGCCTCTCCCCGTGCCTCTCTCCGTGAATCTCCCCGGGCCTCTCCCCGTGCCTTTCCCCGTGCCTCTCTCCGTGAATCTCCCTGGGCCTC
The DNA here is from genome assembly GCF_044704955.1 of Pristiophorus japonicus. Classification (NCBI taxonomy): domain Eukaryota; kingdom Metazoa; phylum Chordata; class Chondrichthyes; family Pristiophoridae; genus Pristiophorus; species Pristiophorus japonicus. The sequence goes on from NC_091997.1 coordinate 50,536,489, forward strand.
TCTCCGTGAATCTCCCTGGGCCTCTCCCCGTGCCTCTCCCCGTGCCTCTCTCCATGAATCTCCCCGTGCCTCTCCCCAGGCCTTTCCCCGTGCCTCTCTCTGTGAATCTCCCCGAGCCTCACCCCGAGCCTCTCCCCGTGCCTCTCTCCGTGAATCTCCCTGGGCCTCTCCCCGAGCCTCTCCCCGAGCCTCTCCCCGTGCCTCTCTCCGTGAATCTCCCTGGGCCTCTCCCCGTGCCTCTCCCCGTGCCTCTCTCCATGAATCTCCCCGTGCCTCTCCCCAGGCCTTTCCCCGTGCCTCTCTCCGTGAATCTCCCCGGGCCTCACCCCGTGTATCTCCCCGGGCCTCTCCCCGGGCCTCTCCCCGTGAATCTCCCCGGGCCTCTCCCCGTGAATCTCCCCGTGCCTCTCCCCGTGCCTCTCCCCGTGCCTCTCCCCGTGCGTCTCCCCGTGCCTCTCCCCGTGCCTCTCCCCGTGCCTCTCCCATGGCCTCTCCCCGGGCCTCTCTCCGTGAATCTCCCCGGGTCTCTCCCCAGGCCTCTCCCCGTGCCTCTCTCCGTGTATCTCCCCGCGCCTCTCCCCGTGAATCTCCCCATGCCTCTGCCCGTCCCTCTCCCCGTGAATCTCCCCGTGCCTCTCCCCGTGCGTCTCCCCGTGCCTCTCCCCGTGCCTCTCTCCGTGAATCTCCCCGGGCCTCTCTCCATGAATCTCCCCGAGCCTCTCCCCGTGCCTCTCCCCGGGCTTCTCTCCATGAATCTCCCCGTGCCTCTCTCCATGAATCTCCCTGGGCCTCTCACCATGCCTCTCCCCGGGCCTCTCCCCGTGTATCTCCCCATGCCTCTCTCCGTGAATCTCCCCGTGCCTCTCCCCGTGCCTCTCTCCGTGAATCTCCCCGGGCCTCACCCCGTGTATCTCCCCGGGCCTCTCCCCGGGCCTCTCCCCGTGAATCTCCCCGGGCCTCTCCCCGTGAATCTCCTCGTGCATCTCCCCGTGCCTCTCCCCGTGCCTCTCCCCGTGCGTCTCCCCGTGCGTCTCCCCGTGCCTCTCCCCGTGAATCTCCCCGTGCCTCTCCTCGTGCTTCTCCCCGTGCCTCTCCCAGTACCTCTCCCCGGGCCTCTCTCCGTGAATCTCCCCAGGCCTCTCCCTGTGCCTCTCTTCGTGAATCTCCCCGGACCTCTCCCCGAGCCTCTCTCCGTGAATCTCCCCGGGTCTCTCCCCAGGCCTCTCCCCCTGCCTTTCCCCGTGCCTCTTTCCGTGAATCTCCCTGGGCCTCTCTCCATGAATCTCCCTGGGCCTCTCCCCGTGCCTCTCCCCGTGCCTCTCCCCGTGCCTCTCCCCGGGCCTCTCCCCGAGCCTCTCCCCGTGCCTCTCTCCATGAATCTCCCCGGGCTTCTCCCCGAGCCTTTCCCCGTGCCTCTCTCCATGAATCTCCCTGGGCCTCTCACCATGCCTCTCCCCGGGCCTCTCCCCGTGTATCTCCCCATGCCTCTCTCCGTGAATCTCCCCGTGCCTCTACCCGTGCCTCTCTCCGTGAATCTCCCCGGGCCTCACCCCGTGTATCTCCCCGGGCCTCTCCCCGGGCCTCTCCCCGTGAATCTCCCCGGGCCTCTCCCCGTGAATCTCCTCGTGCCTCTCCCCGTAAATCTCCCCGTGCCTCTCCCCGTGCCTCTCCCCGTGCGTCTCCCCGTGCCTCTCCCCGTGAATCTCCCCGTGCCTCTCCTCGTGCTTCTCCCCGTGCCTCTCCCCGTGCCTCTCCCCGGGCCTCTCTCCGTGAATCTCCCCAGGCCTCTCCCTGTGCCTCTCTTCGTGAATCTCCCCGGGCCTCTCCCCGAGCCTCTCTCCGTGAATCTCCCCGGGTCTCTCCCCAGGCCTCTCCCCCTGCCTTTCCCCGTGCCTCTTTCCGTGAATCTCCCTGGGCCTCTCTCCATGAATCTCCCTGGGCCTCTCCCCGTGCCTCTCCCCGTGCCTCTCCCCGGGCCTCTCCCCGTGCCTCTCTCCATGAATCTCCCCGGGCTTCTCCCCGAGCCTTTCGCCGTGCCTCTCTCCATGAATCTCACCGGGCCTCTCACTATGCCGCTCCCCGGGCCTCTCCCCGGGCCTCTCCCCGTGTATCTCCCCATGCCTCTCCCCGTGAATCTCCCCGTGCCTCTCCCCGTGCCTCTCCCCGTGCCTCTCTCCGTGCCTCTCCCCGTAAATCTCCCCGTAAATCTCCCTGTGCCTCTCCCCGTGCTTCTCCCCGTGCCTCTCCCCGTGCCTCTCCCTGTGCCTCTCCCCATGCCTCTCCCCGGGCCTCTTCCTGGGCCTCTCTCCGTGAATCTCCCCGGGCCTCTCCCCGTGCCTCTCTTCGTGAATCTCCCCGGGCCTCTCCCCGAGCCTCTCTCCGTGAATCTCCCACGGGTCTCTCCCCAGGCCTCTCCCCGTGCCTCTCTCCGTGAATCTCCCCAGGCCTCTCCTCGTGCCCCTCCCCGTGCCTCTCCCCGTGAATCTCCCCGTGCCTCTCCCCGTGTCTCTCCCCGTGCCTCTCTCCGTGAATCTCCCCGTGCCTCTCCCCGTGCCTCTCCCCGTGCCTCTCCCCGTGCCTCTCCCATGGCCTCTCCCCGGGCCTCTCTCCTTGAATCTCCCCGGGTCTCTCCCCAGGCCTCTCCCCGTGCCTCTCTCCGTGTATCTCCCCGGGCCTCTCCCCGTGAATCTCCCCATGCCTCTGCCCGTCCCTCTCCCCGTGAATCTCCCCGTGCCTCTCCCCGTGCCTCTCCCCGTGCCTCTCCCCGTGCCTCTCTCCGTGAATCTCCCCGTGCCTGTCCCCGTTCTTCTACCCGTGCTTCTCCCCGTGCCTCTCCCCGTGCCTCTCCCCGTGCCTCTCCCCGGGCCTCTCCCCGGCCCTCTCTCCGTGAATCTCCCCGGGCATCTCCCCGGGCCTCTCCCCGTGCCTCTCTCCGTGAATCTCCCCCGGCCTCTCCCCGAGCCTCTCCCCGGGCCTCTCTCCGTGAATCTCCCCGGGTCTCTCCCCGGGCCACTCCCCGTGCCTCTCCCTGTGCGTCTCCCCGGGCCTCTCTCCGTGAATCTCCCCGGGCCTCTCCCTGTGCCTCTCCCTGGACCTCTCCGCATGCCTTTCTCTGGGCCTCTCGGTGTATCTCCCTGGGCCTCTCCCCGTGCCTCTCTCCGTGTATCTCCCCGGGCCTCTCTCCATGAATCTCCCCGTGCCTCTCCCCGTGCCGCTCCCCGTGCCTCTCCCCGGGCCTCTCTCCATGAATCTCCCCGTGCCTCTCCCCGTGCCTCTCCCCGTGCCTCTCCCCGGGCCTCTCTCCATGAATCTCCCTGGGCCTCTCCCCGGGCCTCTCCCCGGGCCTCTCTCCGTGAATCTCCCTGTGCCTCTCCCCGTGCTTCTCCCTGTGCCTCTCTCCGTGAATCTCCCCGTGCCGCTCCCCATGCTTCTCCCCGTGAATCTCCCCGGGCCTCTCCCTGGGCCTCTCCACGTGCCTCTCTCCGTGAATCTCCCCTGGCCTCTCCCCGAGCCTCTCCCCGGGCCTCTCTCCGTGAATCTCCCCGGGTCTCTCCCCGGGCCACTACCCGTGCCTCTCTCCGTGAATCTCCCCGGGCCTCTCCCTGTGCCTCTCCCTGGGCCTCTCCGCATGCCTTTCTCTGGGCCTCTCGGTGTATCTCCCTGGGCCTCTCCCCGTGCCTCTCTCCGTGAATCTCCCCGAGCCTCTCCCCGAGCCTCTCCCCGAGCCTCTCCCCGAGCCTCTCCCCGTGCCTCTCTCCGTGAATCTCCCCGGGCCTCTCCCCGAGCCTCTCCCCGTGCCTCTCTCCGTGAATCTCCCCGGGCCTCTCCCCGTGCCTTTCCCCGTGCCTCTCTCCGTGAATCTCCCTGGGCCTCTCTCCGTGAATCTCCCTGGGCCTCTCCCCGTGCCTCTCCCCGTGCCTCTCTCCATGAATCTCCCCGTGCCTCTCCCCAGGCCTTTCCCCGTGCCTCTCTCTGTGAATCTCCCCGAGCCTCACCCCGAGCCTCTCCCCGTGCCTCTCTCCGTGAATCTCCCCGGGCCTCTCCCCGAGCCTCTCCCCGTGCCTCTCTCCATGAATCTCCCCGGGCTTCTCCCCGAGCCTTTCCCCGGGCCTCTCTCCGTGAATCTCCCCAGGCCTCTCCCCGTGCCTCTCTTCGTGAATCTCCCCGGGCCTCTCCCCGAGCCTCTCTCCGTGAATCTCCCCGGGTCTCTCCCCAGGCCTCTCCCCCTGCCTTCCCCCGTGCCTCTTTCCGTGAATCTCCCTGGGCCTCTCTCCATGAATCTCCCTGGGCCTCTCCCCGTGCCTCTCCCCGGGCCTCTCCCCGGGCCTCTCCCCGTACCTCTCTCCATGAATCTCCCCGGGCTTCTCCCCGTGCCTTTCCCCGTGCCTCTCTCCATGAATCTCACCATGCCTCTCCCCGGGCCTCTCCCATGGCCTCTCCCCGTGTATCTCCCCATGCCTCTCTCCGTGAATCTCCCCGTGCCTCTCTCCGTGAATCTCCCCGGGCCTCACCCCGTGTATCTCCCCGGGCCTCTCCCCGGGCCTCTCCCCGGGCCTCTCCCCGTGAATCTCCCCGGGCCTCTCCCCGTGAATCTCCCCGTGCCTCTCCCCGTGCCTCTCCCCGTGCCTCTCCCCGTGCGTCTCCCCGTGCCTCTCCCCGTGCCTCTCCCATGGCCTCTCCCCGGGCCTCTCTCCGTGAATCTCCCCGGGTCTCTCCCCAGGCCTCTCCCCGTGCCTCTCTCCGTGTATCTCCCCGCGTCTCTCTCCGTGAATCTCCCCAGGCCTCTCCCCGTGCCTCTCTTCGTGAATCTCCCCGGGCCTCTCCCCGAGCCTCTCTCCGTGAATCTCCCCGGGTCTCTCCCCAGGCCTCTCCCCCTGCCTTTCCCCGTGCCTCTTTCCGTGAATCTCCCTGGGCCTCTCTCCATGAATCTCCCTGGGCCTCTCCCCGTGCCTCTCCCCGTGCCTCTCCCCGTGCCTCTCCCCGTGCCTCTCCCCGTGCCTCTCCCCGGGCCTCTCCCCGGGCCTCTCCCCGAGCCTCTCCCCGGGCCTCTCTCCGTGAATCTCCCCGGGTCTCTCCCCGGGCCACTCCCCGTGCCTCTCTCCGTGAATCTCCCCGGGCCTCTCCCTGTGCCTCTCCCTGGGCCTCTCCGCATGCCTTTCTCTGGGCCTCTCGGTGTATCTCCCTGGGCCTCTCCCCGTGCCTCTCTCCGTGTATCTCCCCGGGCCTCTCCCCATGAATCTCCCCGTGCCTCTCCCCGTGCCACTCCCCGTGCCTCTCCCCGGGCCTCTCTCCGTGAATCTCCCCGTGCCTCTCCCCGTGCCTCTCCCCGTGAATCTCCCCGTGCCTCTTTCCGTAAATTTCTCCGTGAATCACCCCGTGCCTCTCCCCAGGCCTTTCCCCGTGCCTCTCTCTGTGAATCTCCCCGAGCCTCTCCCCGAGCCTCTCCCCATGCCTCTCTCCGTGAATCTCCCCAGGCCTCTCCCCGAGCCTCTCCCTGTGCCTCTCTCCGTGAATCTCCCCGTGCCTCTCCCCGTGCCTTTCCCCGTGCCTCTCTCCGTGAATCTCCCGATCCTCTCTCCATGAATCTCCCTGGGCCTCTCCCCGTGCCTCTCCCCGTGCCTCTCGCCATGAATCTCCCCGTGCCTCTCCCCAGGCCTTTCCCTGTGCCTCTCTCTGTGAATCTCCCCGAGCCTCTCCCCGAGCCTCTCCCCGAGCCTCTCCCCATGCCTCTCTCCGTGAATCTCCCCGGGCCTCTCCCCGAGCCTCTCCCTGTGCCTCTCTTCGTGAATCTCCCCGAGCCTCTCCCCGTGCCTTTCCCCGTGCCTCTCTCCGTGAATCTCCCTGGGCCTCTCTCCATGAATCTCCCTGGGCCTCTCCCCGTGCCTCTCCCCGTGCCTCTCTCCATGAATCTCCCCGTGCCTCTCCCCAGGCCTTTCCCCGTGCCTCTCTCTGTGAATCTCCCCGAGCCTCTCCCCGAGCCTCTCCCCGTGCCTCTCTCCGTGAATCTCCCCGGGCCTCTCCCCGAGCCTCTCCCCGTGCCTCTCTCCATGAATCTCCCCGGGCTTCTCCCCGAGCCTCTCCCCGTGCCTCTCTCCATGAATCTCCCCGGGCTTCTCCCCGAGCCTTTCCCCGTGCCTCGTTCCATGATTCTCCCCGGGCCTCTCCCCGTGTATCTCCCCATGCCTCTCTCCGTGAAGCTCCCCAGGCCTCTCCCCGTGCCTCTCTTCGTGAATCTCCCCGGGCCTCTCTTCGAGCCTCTCTCCGTGAATCTCCCCGGGTCTCTTCCCAGGTCTCTCCCCCTGCCTTTCTCCGTGCCTCTTTCTGTGAATCTCCCTGGGCCTCTCTCCATGAATCTCCCTGGGCCTCTCCCCGTGCCTCTCCCCGTGCCTCTCCCCGTGTATCTCCCCATGCCTCTCTCCGTGAATCTCCCCGTGCCTCTCCCCGTGCCTCTCTCCGTGAATCTCCCCGGGCCTCACCCCGTGTATCTCCCCGTGCGTCTCCCCGTGCCTCTCCCCGTGCCTCTCCCTGTGCCTCTCCCCGTGCCTCTCCCCGTGCCTCTCCCCGTGCCTCTCCCCGTGCCTCTCCCCATGCCTCTCCCCGGGCCTCTTCCTGGGCCTCTCTCCGTGAATCTCCCCGGGCCTCTCCCCGTGCCTCTCTTCGTGAATCTCCCCGGGCCTCTCCCCGAGCCTCTCTCCGTGAATCTCCCCCGGGTCTCTCCCCAGGCCTCTCCCCGTGCCTCTCTCCGTGAATCTCCCCGGGCCTCTCCCTGTGCCTCTCCCTGGGCCTCTCCCCATGCCTTTCTCTGGGCCTCTCTCCGTGTATCTCCTCGGGCCTCTCCCCGTGCCTCTCTCCGTGTATCTCCCCAGGCCTCTCCCCGTGCCTCTCCCCGTGCCTCTCCCCGTGAATCTCCCGTGCCTCTCCCCGTGCCTCTCTCCGTGAATCTCCCCGTGCCTCTCCCCGTGCCTCGCCCCGTGCCTCTCCCATGGCCTCTCCCCGGGCCTCTCTCCGTGAATCTCCCCGGGTCTCTCCCCAGGCCTCTCCCCGTGCCTCTCTCCGTGTATCTCCCCGGGCCTCTCCCCGTGAATCTCCCCATGCCTCTGCCCGTCCCTCTCCCCGTGAATCTCCCCGTGCCTCTCCCCGTGCCTCTCCCCGTGCGTCTCCCCGTGCCTCTCCCCGTGCCTCTCCCAGTGCCTCTCTCCGTGAATCTCCCTGTGCCTCTCCCCGTGCTTCTCCCCGTGCTTCTCCCCGGCCCTCTCTCCGTGAATCTCCCCGGGCCTCTCCCCGGGCCTCTCCCCGGGCCTCTCCCCGGCCCTCTCTCCGTGAATCTCCCCGGGCCTCTCCCTGGGCCTCTCCCCGTGCTTCTCCCCGTGCTTCTCCCCGTGCCTCTCCCCGGGCCTCTCCCCGGGCCTCTCCCCGGCCCTCTCCCCGGCCCTCTCTCCATGAATCTCCCCGGGCCTCTCCCCGGCCCTCTCTCCGTGAATCTCCCCGTGCCTCTCCCCGTGCTTCTCCCCGTGCTACTCCCCGTGCCTCTCCCCGTGCCTCTCCCCGGGCCTCTCCCCGGGCCTCTCCCCGGCCCTCTCTCCGTGAATCTCCCCGGGCCTCTCCCTGAGCCTCTCCCCGGGTCTCTCTCCATGAATCTCCCCGGGTCTCTCCCCGGGCCACTCCCCGTGCCTCTCCCTGTGCGTCTCCCCGGGCCTCTCTCCGTGAATCTCCCCGGGTCTCTCCCCAGGCCTCTCCCCGTGCCTCTCTCCGTGTATCTCCCCGTCCCTCTCCCCGTGAATCGCCCCATGCCTCTCCCCGTGCGTCTCCCCGTGCCTCTCCCCGTGCCTCTCCCCGTGCCTCTCTCCGTGAATCTCCCTGTGCCTCTCCCCGTGCTTCTCCCTGTGCCTCTCCCCAGGCCTCTCCCCGGGCCTCTCCCCGTGCCTCTCTCCATGAATCTCCCCGGGCTTCTCCCCGAGCCTTTCCCCATGCCTCTCCCCATGCTTCTCCCCGTGCCTCTCCCCGTGCCTCTCCCCGTGCCTCTCCCCGGGCCTCTCCCCGGGCCTCTCTCCGTGAATCTCCCCGTGCCTCTCCCCGTGTTTCTCCGAGTGCCTCTCTCCGTGAATCTCCCCGTGCCGCTCCCCATGCTTCTCCCCGTTAATCTCCCTGGGCCTCTCCCTGGGCCTCTCCACGTGCCTCTCTCCGTGAATCTCCCCTGGCCTCTCCCCGAGCCTCTCCCCGGGCCTCTCTCCGTGAATCTCCCCGGGTCTCTCCCCGGGCCACTCCCCGTGCCTCTCTCCGTGAATCTCCCCGGGCCTCTCCCTTTCTTGCCTCTCCCTGGGCCTCTCCGCATGCCTTTCTCTGGGCCTCTCGGTGTATCTCCCTGGGCCTCTCCCCGTGCCTCTCCCCGTGCCTCTCTCCGTGTATCTCCCCGGGCCTCTCCCCATGAATCTCCCCGTGCCTCTCCCCGTGCCGCTCCCCGTGCCTCTCCCCGGGCCTCTCTCCGTGAATCTCCCCGTGCCTCTCCCCGTGCCTCTCCCCGTGAATCTCCCCGTGCCTCTCTCCGTAAATTTCTCCGTGAATCACCCCGTGCCTCTCCCCAGGCCTTTCCCCGTGCCTCTCTCTGTGAATCTCCCCGAGCCTCTCCCCGTGCCTCTCTCCGTGAATCTCCCCGTGCCTCTCCCCGAGCCTCTCCCCGTGCCTCTCTCCGTGAATCTCCCCGGGCCTCTCCCCGTGCCTTTCCCCGTGCCTCTCTCCGTGAATCTCCCTGGGCCTCTCTCCATGAATCTCCCTGGGCCTCTCCCCGTGCCTCTCCCCGTGCCTCTCTCCATGAATCCCCCCGTGCCTCTCCCCAGGCCTTTCCCCGTGCCTCTCTCTGTGAATCTCCCCGAGCCTCACCCCGAGCCTCTCCCCGTGCCTCTCTCCGTGAATCTCCCCGGGCCTCTCCCCGAGCCTCTCCCCGTGCCTCTCTCTATGAATCTCCCCGGGCTTCTCCCCGAGCCTTTCCCCGTGCCTCTCTCCATGAATCTCCCTGGGCCTCTCACCATGCCTCTCCCCGGGCCTCTCCCCGTGTATCTCCCCTTGCCTCTCTCCGTGAATCTCCCCGTGCCTCTCCCCGTGCCTCTCTCCGTGAATCTCCCCGGGCCTCACCCCGTGTATCTCCCCGGGCCTCTCCCCGGGCCTCTCCCCGTGAATCTCCCCGGGCCTCCCCCGTGAATCTCCTCGTGCCTCTCCCCGTGAATCTCCCCGTGCCTCTCCCCGTGCCTCTCCCCGGGCCTCTCTCCGTGAATCTCCAAAGGCCTCTCCCCGTGCCTCTCTTCGTGAATCTCCCCGGGCCTCTCCCCGAGCCTCTCTCCGTGAATCTCCCCGGGTCTCTCCCCAGGCCTCTCCCCCTGCCTTTCCCCGTGCCTCTTTCCGTGAATCTCCCTGGGCCTCTCCCCGTGCCTCTCCCCGTGCCTCTCCCCGGGCCTCTCCCCGGGCCTCTCCCCGTGCCTTTCTCCATGAATCTCCCCGGGCTTCTCCCCGAGCCTTTCCCCGTGCCTCTCTCCATGAATCTCACTGGGCCTCTCACTATGCCTCTCCCCGGGCCTCTCCCCGTGAATCTCCCCGGGCCTCTCCCCGTGAATCTCCCCGTGCCTCTCCCCGTGCCTCTCCCCGTGCCTCTCCCCGTGCGTCTCACCGTGCGTCTCCCCGTGCGTCTCCCCGTGCCTCTCCCCGTGCCTCTCCCCGTGCCTCTCCCCGGGCCTCTCCCCGTGCCTCTCCCCGTGCCTCTCCCCGTGCCTCTCCCCGTGCCTCTCCCCGTGCCTCTCCCCATGCCTCTCCCCGGGCCTCTTCCTGGGCCTCTCTCCGTGCATCTCCTCGGGCCTCTCCCCGTGCCTCTCTCCGTGTATCTCCCTGGGTCTCTCCCCAGGCCTCTCCCCGTGCCTCTCTCCGTGTATCTCCCCAGGCCTCTCCCCGTGAATCTCCCCATGCCTCTGCCCGTCCCTCTCCCCGTGAATCTCCCCGTGCGTCTCCCCGTGCCTCTCCCCGTGCCTCTCCCCGTGCCTCTCTCCGTGAATCTCCCCGTGCCTCTCCCCGTGCTTCTCCCCGTGCTTCTCCCCGTGCCTCTCCCCGTGCCTCTCCCCGTGCCTCTCCCCGGGCCTCTCCCCGGGCCTCTCCCCGGCCCTCTCTCCGTGAATCTCCCCGGGCCTCTCCCTGGGCCTCTCCCCGTGCCTCTCTCCGTGAATCTCCCCGGGCCTCTCCCCGAGCCTCTCCCCGGGCCTCTCTCCGTGAATCTCCCCGGGTCTCTCCCCGGGCCACTCCACGTGCCTCTCCTTGTGCGTCTCCCCGGGCCTCTCTCCGTGAATCTCCCCGGGTCTCCCCCCAGGCCTCTCCCCGTGCCTCTCTCCGTGTATCTCCCCGTCCCTCTCCCCGTGAATCTCCCCATGCCTCTCCCCGTGCGTCTCCCCGTGCCTCTCCCCGTGAATCTCCCTGTGCCTCTCCCCGTGCTTCTCCCTGTGCCTCTCCCCGTGCCTCTCCCCAGGCCTCTCCCCGCACCTCTCCCCGTGCCTCTCTCCATGAATCTCCCCGGGCTTCTCCCCGAGCCTTTTCCCATGCCTCTCCCCATGCTTCTCCCCGTGCCTCTCCCCGTGCCTCTCCCCGTGCCTCTCCCCGTGCCTCTCCCCGTGCCTCTCCCCGTGCCTCTCCCCGTGCCTCTCCCCGGGCCTCTCCCCGGGCCTCTCCCCGGGCCTCTCCCCGGGCCTCTCTCCGTGAATCTCCCCGTGCCTCTCCCCGTGCTTCTCCCTGTGCCTCTCTCCGTGAATCTCCCCGTGCCGCTCCCCATGCTTCTCCCCGTGAATCTCCCCGGGCCTCTCCCTGGGCCTCTCCACGTGCCTCTCTCCGTGAATCTCCCCTGGCCTCTCCCCGAGCCTCTCCCCGGGCATCTCTCCGTGAATCTCCCCGGGTCTCTCCCCGGGCCACTACCCGTGCCTCTCTCCGTGAATCTCCCCGGGCCTCTCACTGTGCCTCTCCCTGGGCCTCTCCGCATGCCTTTCTCTGGGCCTCTCGGTGTATCTCCCTGGGCCTCTCCCCGTGCCTCTCTCCGTGAATCTCCCCGAGCCTCTCCCCGAGCCTCTCCCCGTGCCTCTCTCCGTGAATCTCCCCGGGCCTCTCCCCGAGCCTCTACCCGTGCCTCTCTCCGTGAAACTCCCCGGGCCTCTCCCCGTGCCTTTCCCCGTGCCTCTCTCCGTGAATCTCCCTGGGCCTCTCTCCGTGAATCTCCCTGGGCCTCTCCCCGTGCCTCTCCCCGTGCCTCTCTCCATGAATCTCCCCGTGCCTCTCCCCAGGCCTTTCCCCGTGCCTCTCTCTGTGAATCTCCCCGAGCCTCACCCCGAGCCTCTCCCCGTGCCTCTCTCCGTGAATCTCCCCGGGCCTCTCCCCGAGCCTCTCCCCGTGCCTCTCTCCGTGAATCTCCCTGGGCCTCTCCCCGTGCCTCTCCCCGTGCCTCTCTCCATGAATCTCCCCGTGCCTCTCCCCAGGCCTTTCCCCGTGCCTCTCTCTGTGAATCTCCCCGAGCCTCACCCCGAGCCTCTCCCCGTGCCTCTCTCCGTGAATCTCCCCGGGCCTCTCCCCGAGCCTCTCCCCGTGCCTCTCTCCATGAATCTCCCCGGGCTTCTCCCCGAGCCTTTCCCCGGGCCTCTCTCCGTGAATCTCCCCAGGCCTCTCCCCATGCCTCTCTTCGTGAATCTCCCCGGGCCTCTCCCCGAGCCTCTCTCCGTGAATCTCCCCGGGTCTCTCCCCAGGCCTCTCCCCCTGCCTTCCCCCGTGCCTCTTTCCGTGAATCTCCCTGGGCCTCTCTCCATGAATCTCCCTGGGCCTCTCCCCGTGCCTCTCCCCGGGCCTCTCCCCGTACCTCTCTCCATGAATCTCCCCGGGCTTCTCCCCGTGCCTTTCCCGTGCCTCTCTCCATGAATCTCACCGGGCCTCTCACTATGCCTCTCCCCGGGCCTCTCCCATGGCCTCTCCCCGTGTATCTCCCCATGCCTGTCTCCGTGAATCTCCCCGTGCCTCTCTCCGTGAATCTCCCCGGGCCTCACCCCGTGTATCTCCCCGGGCCTCTCCCCGGGCATCTCCCCGGGCCTCTCCCCGTGAATCTCCCCGTGCCTCTCCCCGTGCCTCTCCCCGTGCGTCTCCCCGTGCCTCTCCCCGTGCCTCTCCCATGGCTTCTCCCCGGGCCTCTCTCCGTGAATCTCCCCGGGTCTCTCCCCAGGCCTCTCCCCGTGCCTCTCTCCGTGTATCTCCCCGCGCCTCTCCCCGTGAATCTCCCCATGCCTCTGCCCGTCCCTCTCCCCGTGAATCTCCCCGTGCCTCTCCCCGTGCGTCTCCCCGTGCCTCTCCCCGTGCCTCTCCCCGTGCCTCTCCCCGTGCCTCTCCCCGTGCCTCTCTCCGTGAATCTCCCCGGGCCTCTCTCCATGAATCTCCCCGAGCCTCTCCCCGTGCCTCTCCCCGGGCTTCTCTCCATGAATCTCCCCGTGCCTCTCTCCATGAATCTCCCTGGGCCTCTCACCATGCCTCTCCCCGGGCCTCTCCCCGTGTATCTCCCCATGCCTCTCTCCGTGAATCTCCCCGTGCCTCTCCCCGTGCCTCTCTCCGTGAATCTCCCCGGGCCTCACCCCGTGTATCTCCCCGGGCCTCTCCCCGGGCCTCTCCCCGTGAATCTTCCCGGGCCTCTCCCTGTGAATCTCCTCGTGCATCTCCCCGTGCCTCTCCCCGTGCCTCTCCCCGTGCGTCTCCCCGTGCGTCTCCCCGTGCGTCTCCCCGTGCCTCTCCCCGTGAATCTCCCCGTGCCTCTCCTCGTGCTTCTCCCCGTGCCTCTCCCAGTGCCTCTCCCCGGGCCTCTCTCCGTGAATCTCCCCAGGCCTCTCCCCGTGCCTCTCTTCGTGAATCTCCCCGGGCCTCTCCCCGAGCCTCTCTCCGTGAATCTCCCCGGGTCTCTCCCCAGGCCTCTCCCCCTGCCTTTCCCCGTGCCTCTTTCCGTGAATCTCCCTGGGCCTCTCTCCATGAATCTCCCTGGGCCTCTCCCCGTGCCTCTCCCCGTGCCTCTCCCCGTGCCTCTCCCCGTGCCTCTCCCCGGGCCTCTCCCCGAGCCTCTCCCCGTGCCTCTCTCCATGAATCTCCCCGGGCTTCTCCCCGAGCCTTTCCCCGTGCCTCTCTCCATGAATCTCCCTGGGCCTCTCACCATGCCTCTCCCCGGGCCTCTCCCCGTGTATCTCCCCATGCCTCTCTCCGTGAATCTCCCCGTGCCTCTCTCCGTGAATCTCCCCGGGCCTCACCCCGTGTATCTCCCCGGGCCTCTCCCCGGGCATCTCCCCGGGCCTCTCCCCGTGAATCTCCCCGTGCCTCTCCCCGTGCCTCTCCCCGTGCGTCTCCCCGTGCCTCTCCCCGTGCCTCTCCCCGTGCCTCTCCCCGTGCCTCTCCCATGGCCTCTCCCCGGGCCTCTCTCCGTGAATCTCCCCGGGTCTCTCCCCAGGCCTCTCCCCGTGCCTCTCTCCGTGTATCTCCCCGCGCCTCTCCCCGTGAATCTCCCCATGCCTCTGCCCGTCCCTCTCCCCGTGAATCTCCCCGTGCCTCTCCCCGTGAATCTCCCCGTGCCTCTCCCCGTGCGTCTCCCCGTGCGTCTCCCCGTGCGTCTCCCCGTGCCTCTCCCCGTGCCTCTCCCGGGGCTTCTCTCCATGAATCTCCCCGTGCCTCTCTCCATGAATCTCCCTGGGCCTCTCACCATGCCTCTCCCCGGGCCTCTCCCCGTGTATCTCCCCATGCCTCTCTCAGTGAATCTCCCCGTGCCTCTCCCCGTGTATCTCCCCGGGCCTCACCCCGTGTATCTCCCCGGGCCTCTCCCCGGGCCTCTCCCCGTGAATCTCCCCGGGCCTCTCCCCGTGAATCTCCTCGTGCCTCTCCCCGTGAATCTCCCCGTGCCTCTCCCCGTGCCTCTCCCCGTGCGTCTCCCCGTGCCTCTCCCCGTGAATCTCCCCGTGCCTCTCCTCGTGCTTCTCCCCGTGCATCTCCCCGTGCCTCTCCCCGGGCCTCTCTCCGTGAATCTCCCCAGGCCTCTCCCCGTGCCTCTCTTCGTGAATCTCCCCGGGCCTCTCCCCGAGCCTCTCTCCGTGAATCTCCCCGGGTCTCTCCCCAGGCCTCTCCCCCTGCCTTTCCCCGTGCCTCTTTCCGTGAATCTCCCTGGGCCTCTCTCCATGAATCTCCCTGGGCCTCTCCCCGTGCCTCTCCCCGTGCCTCTCCCCGTGCCTCTCCCCGTGCCTCTCCCCGGGCCTCTCCCCGGGCCTCTCCCCGTGCCTCTCTCCATGAATCTCCCCGGGCTTCTCCCCGAGCCTTTCGCCGTGCCTCTCTCCATGAATCTCACCGGGCCTCTCACTATGCCGCTCCCCGGGCCTCTCCCCGGGCCTCTCCCCGTGTATCTCCCCATGCCTCTCTCCGTGAATCTCCCCGTGCCTCTCCCCGTGCCTCTCTCCGTGAATCTCCCCGGGCCTCACCCCGTGTATCTCCCCGGGCCTCTCCCCGTGAATCTCCCCGGGCCTCTCCCCGTGCCTCTCCCCGTGAATCTCCCCGTGCCTCTCCCCGTGCCTCTCCCCGTGCCTCTCCCCGTGCCTCTCTCCGTGCCTCTCCCCGTAAATCTCCCCGTAAATCTCCCTGTGCCTCTCCCCGTGCTTCTCCCCGTGCCTCTCCCCGTGCCTCTCCCTGTGCCTCTCCCCATGCCTCTCCCCGGGCCTCTTCCTGGGCCTCTCTCCGTGAATCTCCCCGGGCCTCTCCCCGTGCCTCTCTTCGTGAATCTCCCCGGGCCTCTCCCCGAGCCTCTCTCCGTGAATCTCCCACGGGTCTCTCCCCAGGCCTCTCCCCGTGCCTCTCCCCGTGCCTCTCTCCGTGAATCTCCCCAGGCCTCTCCTCGTGCCCCTCCCCGTGCCTCTCCCCGTGAATCTCCCCGTGCCTCTCCCCGTGCCTCTCCCCGTGCCTCTCTCCGTGAATCTCCCCGTGCCTCTCCCCGTGCCTCTCCCCGTGCCTCTCCCCGTGCCTCTCCCCGTGCCTCTCCCCGGGCCTCTCTCCTTGAATCTCCCCGGGTCTCTCCCCAGGCCTCTCCCCGTGCCTCTCTCCGTGTATCTCCCCGGGCCTCTCCCCGTGAATCTCCCCATGCCTCTGCCCGTCCCTCTCCCCGTGAATCTCCCCGTGCCTCTCCCCGTGCCTCTCCCCGTGCCTCTCCCCGTGCCTCTCTCCGTGAATCTCCCCGTGCCTGTCCCCGTTCTTCTACCCGTGCTTCTCCCCGTGCCTCTCCCCGTGCCTCGCCCCGGGCCTCTCCCCGGGCCTCTCCCCGGCCCTCTCTCCGTGAATCTCCCCGGGCATCTCCCTGGGCCTCTCCCCGTGCCTCTCTCCGTGAATCTCCCCCGGCCTCTCCCCGAGCCTCTCCCCGGGCCTCTCTCCGTGAATCTCCCCGGGTCTCTCCCCGGGCCACTCCCCGTGCCTCTCCCTGTGCGTCTCCCCGGGCCTCTCTCCGTGAATCTCCCCGGGCCTCTCCCTGTGCCTCTCCCTGGACCTCTCCGCATGCCTTTCTCTGGGCCTCTCGGTGTATCTCCCTGGGCCTCTCCCCGTGCCTCTCTCCGTGTATCTCCCCGGGCCTCTCTCCATGAATCTCCCCGTGCCTCTCCCCGTGCCGCTCCCCGTGCCTCTCCCCGGGCCTCTCTCCATGAATCTCCCCGTGCCTCTCCCCGTGCCTCTCCCCGTGCCTCTCCCCGGGCCTCTCTCCATGAATCTCCCTGGGCCTCTCCCCGGGCCTCTCCCCGGGCCTCTCTCCGTGAATCTCCCCGTGCCTCTCCCCGTGCTTCTCCCTGTGCCTCTCTCCGTGAATCTCCCCGTGCCGCTCCCCATGCTTCTCCCCGTGAATCTCCCCGGGCCTCTCCCTGGGCCTCTCCACGTGCCTCTCTCCGTGAATCTCCCCTGGCCTCTCCCCGAGCCTCTCCCCGGGCCTCTCTCCGTGAATCTCCCCAGGTCTCTCCCCGGGCCACTACCCGTGCCTCTCTCCGTGAATCTCCCCGGGCCTCTCCCTGTGCCTCTCCCTGGGCCTCTCCGCATGCCTTTCTCTGGGCCTCTCGGTGTATCTCCCTGGGCCTCTCCCCGTGCCTCTCTCCGTGAATCTCCCCGAGCCTCTCCCCGAGCCTCTCCCCGTGCCTCTCTCCGTGAATCTCCCCGGGCCTCTCCCCGAGCCTCTCCCCGTGCCTCTCTCCGTGAATCTCCCCGGGCCTCTCCCCGTGCCTTTCCCCGTGCCTCTCTCCGTGAATCTCCTTGGGCCTCTCTCCGTGAATCTCCCTGGGCCTCTCCCCGTGCCTCTCTCCATGAATCTCCCCGTGCCTCTCCCCAGGCCTTTCCCCGTGCCTCTCTCTGTGAATCTCCCCGAGCCTCACCCCGAGCCTCTCCCCGTGCCTCTCTCCGTGAATCTCCCCGGGCCTCTCCCCGAGCCTCTCCCCGTGCCTCTCTCCATGAATCTCCCCGGGCTTCTCCCCGAGCCTTTCCCCGGGCCTCTCTCCGTGAATCTCCCCAGGCCTCTCCCCGTGCCTCTCTTCGTGAATCTCCCCGGGCCTCTCCCCGAGCCTCTCTCCGTGAATCTCCCCGGGTCTCTCCCCAGGCCTCTCCCCCTGCCTTCCCCCGTGCCTCTTTCCGTGAATCTCCCTGGGCCTCTCTCCATGAATCTCCCTGGGCCTCTCCCCGTGCCTCTCCCCGGGCCTCTCCCCGTACCTCTCTCCATGAATCTCCCCGGGCTTCTCCCCGTGCCTTTCCCCGTGCCTCTCTCCATGAATCTCACCGGGCCTCTCACTATGCCTCTCCCCGGGCCTCTCCCATGGCCTCTCCCCGTGTATCTCCCCATGCCTCTCTCCGTGAATCTCCCCGTGCCTCTCTCCGTGAATCTCCCCGGGCCTCACCCCGTGTATCTCCCCGGGCCTCTCCCCGGGCCTCTCCCCGTGAATCTCCCCGGGCCTCTCCCCGTGAATCTCCCCGTGCCTCTCCCCGTGCCTCTCCCCGTGCCTCTCCCCGTGCCTCTCCCCGTGCCTCTCCCCGTGCCTCTCCCATGGCCTCTCCCCGGGCCTCTCTCCGTGAATCTCCCCGGGTCTCTCCCCAGGCCTCTCCCCGTGCCTCTCTCCGTGTATCTCCCCACGCCTCTCCCCGTGAATCTCCCCATGCCTCTGCCCGTCCCTCTCCCCGTGAATCTCCCCGTGCCTCTCCCCGTGCGTCTCCCCGTGCCTCTCCCCGTGCCTCTCCCCGTGCCTCTCTCCGTGAATCTCCCCGGGCCTCTCTCCATGAATCTCCCCGAGCCTCTCCCCGTGCCTCTCCCCGGGCCTCTCCCCGTGTATCTCCCCATGCCTCTCTCCGTGAATCTCCCCGTGCCTCTCCCCGTGCCTCTCTCCGTGAATCTCCCCGGGCCTCACCCCGTGTATCTCCCCGGGCCTCTCCCCGGGCCTCTCCCCGTGAATCTTCCCGGGCCTCTCCCCGTGAATCTCCTCGTGCATCTCCCCGTGCCTCTCCCCGTGCCTCTCCCCGTGCCTCTCCCCGTGCGTCTCCCCGTGCGTCTCCCCGTGCGTCTCCCCGTGCGTCTCCCCGTGCCTCTCCCCGTGAATCTCCCCGTGCCTCTCCTCGTGCTTCTCCCCGTGCCTCTCCCAGTGCCTCTCCCCGGGCCTCTCTCCGTGAATCTCCCCAGGCCTCTCCCCGTGCCTCTCTTCGTGAATCTCCCCGGGCCTCTCCCCGAGCCTCTCTCCGTGAATCTCCCCGGGTCTCTCCCCAGGCCTCTCCCCCTGCCTTTCCCCGTGCCTCTTTCCGTGAATCTCCCTGGGCCTCTCTCCATGAATCTCCCTGGGCCTCTCCCCGTGCCTCTCCCCGTGCCTCTCCCCGTGCCTCTCCCCGGGCCTCTCCCCGAGCCTCTCCCCGTGCCTCTCTCCATGAATCTCCCCGGGCTTCTCCCCGAGCCTTTCCCCGTGCCTCTCTCCATGAATCTCCCTGGGCCTCTCACCATGCCTCTCCCCGGGCCTCTCCCCGTGTATCTCCCCATGCCTCTCTCCGTGAATCTCCCCGTGCCTCTCCCCGTGCCTCTCTCCGTGAATCTCCCCGGGCCTCACCCCGTGTATCTCCCCGGGCCTCTCCCCGGGCCTCTCCCCGTGAATCTCCCCGGGCCTCTCCCCGTGAATCTCCTCGTGCCTCTCTCCGTGAATCTCCCCGTGCCTCTCCCCGTGCCTCTCCCCGTGCCTCTCCCCGTGCGTCTCCCCGTGCCTCTCCCCGTGAATCTCCCCGTGCCTCTCCTCGTGCTTCTCCCCGTGCCTCTCCCCGTGCCTCTCCCCGGGCCTCTCTCCGTGAATCTCCCCAGGCCTCTCCCCGTGCCTCTCTTCGTGAATCTCCCCGGGCCTCTCCCCGAGCCTCTCTCCGTGAATCTCCCCGGGTCTCTCCCCAGGCCTCTCCCCCTGCCTTTCCCCGTGCCTCTTTCCGTGAATCTCCCTGGGCCTCTCTCCATGAATCTCCCTGGGCCTCTCCCCGTGCCTCTCCCCGTGCCTCTCCCCGGGCCTCTCCCCGGGCCTCTCCCCGTGCCTCTCTCCATGAATCTCCCCGGGCTTCTCCCCGAGCCTTTCCCCGTGCCTCTCTCCATGAATCTCACCGGGCCTCTCACTATGCCGCTCCCCGGGCCTCTCCCCGGGCCTCTCCCCGTGTATCTCCCCATGCCTCTCTCCGTGAATCTCCCCGTGCCTCTCCCCGTGCCTCTCTCCGTGAATCTCCCCGGGCCTCACCCCGTGTATCTCCCCGGGCCTGTCCCCGTGAATCTCCCCGGGCCTCTCCCCGTGCCTCTCCCCGTGAATCTCCCCGTGCCTCTCCCCGTGCCTCTCCCCGTGCCTCTCCCCGTGCCTCTCTCCGTGCCTCTCCCCGTAAATCTCCCTGTGCCTCTCCCCGTGCTTCTCCCCGTGCCTCTCCCCGTGCCTCTCCCTGTGCCTCTCCCCATGCCTCTCCCCGGGCCTCTTCCTGGGCCTCTCTCCGTGAATCTCCCCGGGCCTCTCCCCGTGCCTCTCTTCGTGAATCTCCCCGGGCCTCTCCCCGAGCCTCTCTCCGTGAATCTCCCACGGGTCTCTCCCCAGGCCTCTCCCCGTGCCTCTCTCCGTGAATCTCCCCAGGCCTCTCCTCGTGCCTCTCCCCGTGCCTCTCCCCGTGAATCTCCCCGTGCCTCTCCCCGTGCCTCTCTCCGTGAATCTCCCCGTGCCTCTCCCCGTGCCTCTCCCCGTGCCTCTCCCCGTGCCTCTCCCCGTGCCTCTCCCCGTGCCTCTCCCCGTGCCTCTCCCCGTGCCTCTCCCATGGCCTCTCCCCGGGCCTCTCTCCTTGAATCTCCCCGGGTCTCTCCCCAGGCCTCTCCCCGTGCCTCTCTCCGTGTATCTCCCCGGGCCTCTCCCCGTGAATCTCCCCATGCCTCTGCCCGTCCCTCTCCCCGTGAATCTCCCCGTGCCTCTCCCCGTGCGTCTCCCCGTGCCTCTCCCCGTGCCTCTCCCCGTGCCTCTCTCCGTGAATCTCCCCGTGCCTCTCCCCGTTCTTCTACCCGTGCTTCTCCCCGTGCCTCTCCCCGTGCCTCGCCCCGGGCCTCTCCCCGGGCCTCTCCCCGGCCCTCTCTCCGTGAATCTCCCCGGGCATCTCCCTGGGCCTCTCCCCGTGCCTCTCTCCGTGAATCTCCCCCGGCCTCTCCCCGAGCCTCTCCCCGGGCCTCTCTCCGTGAATCTCCCCGGGTCTCTCCCCGGGCCACTCCCCGTGCCTCTCCCTGTGCGTCTCCCCGGGCCTCTCTCCGTGAATCTCCCCGGGCCTCTCCCTGTGCCTCTCCCTGGGCCTCTCTGCATGCCTTTCTCTGGGCCTCTCGGTGTATCTCCCTGGGCCTCTCCCCGTGCCTCTCTCCGTGTATCTCCCCGGGCCTCTCTCCATGAATCTCCCCGTGCCTCTCCCCGTGCCGCTCCCCGTGCCTCTCCCCGGGCCTCTCTCCATGAATCTCCCCGTGCTTCTCCCCGTGCCGCTCCCCGTGCCTCTCCCCGGGCCTCTCTCCATGAATCTCCCTGGGCCTCTCCCCGTGCCTCTCCCCGTGCCTCTCCCCGGGCCTCTCCCCGGGCCTCTCCCCGTGCCTCTCCCCGTGCCTCTTCCCGTAAATCTCCCCGTGCCTCTCCCCGTGCTTCTCCCCGTGCCTCTCCCCGTGCCTCTCCCCGTGCTTCTCCCCGTGCCTCTCCCCGTGCCTCTCCCCGTGCCTCTCCCCATGCCTCTCCCCGGGCCTCTTCCTGGGCCTCTCTCCATGAATCTCCCCGGGCCTCTCCCCGTGCCTCTCTTCGTGAATCTCCCCGGGCCTCTCCCCGAGCCTCTCTCCGTGAATCTCCCCCGGGTCTCTCCACAGGCCTCTCCCCGTGCCTCTCTCCGTGAATCTCCCCGGGTCTCTCCCTGTGCCTCTCCCTGGGCCTCTCCCCATGCCTTTCTCTGGGCCTCTCTCCGTGTATCTCCTCGGGCCTCTCCCCGTGCCTCTCTCCGTGTATCTCCCCAGGCCTCTCCTCGTGCCTATCCCCGTGCCTCTCCCCGTGAATCTCCCCGTGCCTCTCCCCGTGCCTCTCTCCGTGAATCTCCCCGTGCCTCTCCCCGTGCCTCTCCCCGTGCCTCTCCCATGGCCTCTCCCCGGGCCTCTCTCCTTGAATCTCCCCGGGTCTCTCCCCAGGCCTCTCCCCGTGCCTCTCTCCGTGTATCTCCCCGGGCCTCTCCCCGTGAATCTCCCCATGCCTCTGCCCGTCCCTCTCCCCGTGAATCTCCCCGTGCCTCTCCCCGTGCGTCTCCCCGTTCTTCTCCCCGTGCCTCTCCCCGTGCCTCTCCCCGGGCCTCTCCCCGGGCCTCTCCCCGGCCCTCTCTCCGTGAATCTCCCCGGGCATCTCCCTGGGCCTCTCCCCGTGCCTATCTCCGTGAATCTCACCGGGCCTCTCTCCGAGCCTCTCCCCGGGCCTCTCTCCATGAATCTCCCTGGGCCTCTCCCCGAGCCTTTCCCCATGCCTCTCACTGGGCCTCTCACTATGCCTCTCCCCGGGCCTCTCCCCGGGCCTCTCCCCGAGTATCTCCCCATGCCTCTCTCCGTGAATCTCCCCGTGCCTCTCTCCGTGAATCTCCCCGGGCCTCACCCCATGTATCTCCCCGGGCCTCTCCCCGGGCCTCTCCCCGTGAATCTCCCCGGGCCTCTCCCCGTGAATCTCCCCGTGAATCTCCCCGTGCCTCTCCCCGTGCCTCTCCCCGTGCGTCTCCCCGTGCCTCTCCCCGTGCCTCTCCCCGTAAATCTCCCCGTGCCTCTCCCCGTGCTTCTCCCCGTGCCTCTCCCCGTGCCTCTCCCCGTGCCTCTCCCCATGCCTCTCCCCGGGCCTCTTCCTGGGCCTCTCTCCGTCAATCTCCCCGGGCCTCTCCCCGTGCCTCTCTTCGTGAATCTCCCCGGGCCTCTCCCCGAGCCTCTCTCCGTGAATCTCCCCCGGGTCTCTCCCCAGGCCTCTCCCCGTGCCTCTCTCCGTGAATCTCCCTGGGCCTCTCACTGTGCCTCTCCCTGGGCCTCTCCCCATGCCTTTCTCTGGGCCTCTCTCCGTGTATCTCCTCGGGCCTCTCCCCGTGCCTCTCTCCGTGTATCTCCCCAGGCCTCTCCCCGTGCCTCTCCCCGTGCCTCTCCCCGTGCGTCTCCCCGTGCGTCTCCCCGTGCCTCTCCCCGTGCCTCTCCCCGTAAATCCCCCCGTGCCTCTCCCCGTGCTTCTCCCCGTGCCTCTCCCCGTGCCTCTCCACGTGCCTCTCCCCATGCCTCTCCCCGGGCCTCTTCCTGGGCCTCTCTCCGTGAATCTCCCCGGGCCTCTCCCCGTGCCTCTCTTCGTGAATCTCCCCGGGCCTCTCCCCGAGCCTCTCTCCGTGAATCTCCCCCGGGTCTCTCCCCAGGCCTCTCCCCGTGCCTCTCTCCGTGAATCTCCCTGGGCCTCTCACTGTGCCTCTCCCTGGGCCTCTCCCCATGCCTTTTTCTGGGCCTCTCTCCGTGTATCTCCTCGGGCCTCTCCCCGTGCCTCTCTCCGTGTATCTCCCCAGGCCTCTCCCCGTGCCTCTCCTCGTGAATCTCCCCGTGCTTCTCCCCGTGCCTCTCCCCGTGCCTCTCCCCGTGCCTCTCCCCGTGCTTCTCCCCGTGCCTCTCCCCGTGCTTCTCCCCGTGCTTCTCCCCGTGCCTCTCCCCGTGCCTCTCCCCATGCCTCTCCCCGGGCCTCTTCCTGGGCCTCTCTCCATGAATCTCCCCGGGCCTCTCCCCGTGCCTCTCTTCGTGAATCTCCCCGGGCCTCTCCCCGAGCCTCTCTCCGTGAATCTCCCCCGGGTCTCTCCACAGGCCTCTCCCCGTGCCTCTCTCCGTGAATCTCCCCGGGTCTCTCCCTGTGCCTCTCCCTGGGCCTCTCCCCATGCCTTTCTCTGGGCCTCTCTCCGTGTATCTCCTCGGGCCTCTCCCCGTGCCTCTCTCCGTGTATCTCCCCAGGCCTCTCCTCGTGCCTATCCCCGTGCCTCTCCCCGTGAATCTCCCCGTGCCTCTCCCCGTGCCTCTCTCCGTGAATCTCCCCGTGCCTCTCCCCGTGCCTCTCCCATGGCCTCTCCCCGGGCCTCTCTCCTTGAATCTCCCCGGGTCTCTCCCCAGGCCTCTCCCCGTGCCTCTCTCCGTGTATCTCCCCGGGCCTCTCCCCGTGAATCTCCCCATGCCTCTGCCCGTCCCTCTCCCCGTGAATCTCCCCGTGCCTCTCCCCGTGCGTCTCCCCGTTCTTCTCCCCGTGCCTCTCCCCGTGCCTCTCCCCGTGCCTCTCCCCGGGCCTCTCCCCGGGCCTCTCCCCGGCCCTCTCTCCGTGAATCTCCCCGGGCATCTCCCTGGGCCTCTCCCCGTGCCTATCTCCGTGAATCTCCCCGGGCCTCTCTCCGAGCCTCTCCCCGGGCCTCTCTCCATGAATCTCCCTGGGCCTCTCCCCGTGCCTCTCCCCATGCCTCTCCCCGTGCCTCTCCCCGTGCCTCTCCCCGGGCCTCTCCCCGGGCCTCTCACCGGGCCTCTCCCCGTGCCTCTCTCCATGAATCTCCGCGGGCTTCTCCCCGAGCCTTTCCCCATGCCTCTCACTGGGCCTCTCACTATGCCTCTCCCCGGGCCTCTCCCCGGGCCTCTCCCCGAGTATCTCCCCATGCCTCTCTCCGTGAATCTCCCCGTGCCTCTCCCCGTGCCTCTCTCCGTGAATCTCCCCGGGCCTCACCCCATGTATCTCCCCGGGCCTCTCTCCGGGCCTCTCCCCGTGAATCTCCCCGGGCCTCTCCCCGTGAATCTCCCCGTGAATCTCCCCGTGCCTCTCCCCGTGCCTCTCCCCGTGCGTCTCCCCGTGCCTCTCCCCGTGCCTCTCCCCGTAAATCTCCCCGTGCCTCTCCCCGTGCTTCTCCCCGTGCCTCTCCCCGTGCCTCTCCCCGTGCCTCTCCCCATGCCTCTCCCCGGGCCTCTTCCTGGGCCTCTCTCCGTCAATCTCCCCGGGCCTCTCCCCGTGCCTCTCTTCGTGAATCTCCCCGGGCCTCTCCCCGAGCCTCTCTCCGTGAATCTCCCCCGGGTCTCTCCCCAGGCCTCTCCCCGTGCCTCTCTCCGTGAATCTCCCTGGGCCTCTCACTGTGCCTCTCCCTGGGCCTCTCCCCATGCCTTTCTCTGGGCCTCTCTCCGTGTATCTCCTCGGGCCTCTCCCCGTGCCTCTCTCCGTGTATCTCCCCAGGCCTCTCCCCGTGCCTCTCCCCGTGCGTCTCCCCGTGCGTCTCCCCGTGCGTCTCCCCGTAAATCTCCCCGTGCCTCTCCCCGTGCTTCTCCCCGTGCCTCTCCCCGTGCCTCTCCACGTGCCTCTCCCCATGCCTCTCCCCGGGCCTCTTCCTGGGCCTCTCTCCGTGAATCTCCCTGGGCCTCTCACTGTGCCTCTCCCTGGGCCTCTCCCCATGCCTTTCTCTGGGCCTCTCTCCGTGTATCTCCTCGGGCCTCTCCCCGTGCCTCTCTCCGTGTATCTCCCCAGGCCTCTCCCCGTGCCTCTCCTCGTGAATCTCCCCGTGCCTCTCCCCGTGCCTCACTCCGTGAATCTCCCCGTGCCTCTCCCCGTGCCTCTCCCCATGCCTCTCCCAAGGCCTCTCCCCGGGCCTCTCCCCGTGTATCTCCCCATGCCTCTCTCCGTGAATCTCCCCGTGCCTCTCCCCGTGCCTCTCTCCGTGAATCTCCCCGGGCCTCACCCCGTGTATCTCCCCGGGCCTCTCCCCGTGAATCTCCCCGGGCCTCTCTCCATGAATCTCCCCGGGTCTCTCCCCGGGCCACTCCCCGTGCCTCTCCCTGTGCGTCTCCCCGGGCCTCTCTCCGTGAATCTCCCCGGGTCTCTCCCCAGGCCTCTCCCCGTGCCTCTCTCCGTGTATCTCCCCGTCCCTCTCCCCGTGAATCTCCCCATGCCTCTCCCCGTGCGTCTCCCCGTGCGTCTCCCCGTGCCTCTCCCCGTGCCTCTCTCCGTGAATCTCCCCGTGCCTCTCCCCGTGCCTCTCCCCGTGCCTCTCCCATGGCCTCTCCCCGGGCCTCTCTCCTTGAATCTCCCCGGGTCTCTCCCCAGGCCTCTCCCCGTGCCTCTCTCCGTGTATCTCCCCGGGCCTCTCCCCGTGAATCTCCCCATGCCTCTGCCCGTCCCTCTCCCCGTGAATCTCCCCGTGCCTCTCCCCGTGCGTCTCCCCATTCTTCTCCCCGTGCCTCTCCCCGTGCCTCTCCCCGGGCCTCTCCCCGGGCCTCTCCCCGGCCCTCTCTCCGTGAATCTCCCCGGGCATCTCCCTGGGCCTCTCCCCGTGCCTATCTCCGTGAATCTCCCCGGGCCTCTCTCCGAGCCTCTC
This sequence comes from Pristiophorus japonicus, assembly GCF_044704955.1. Lineage (NCBI taxonomy): Eukaryota > Metazoa > Chordata > Chondrichthyes > Pristiophoridae > Pristiophorus > Pristiophorus japonicus. The sequence goes on from NC_091997.1 coordinate 50,561,407, forward strand.
CCCGGGCCTCTCTCCATGAATCTCCCTGGGCCTCTCCCCGTGCCTCTCCCCGTGCCTCTCCCCGTGCCTCTCCCCGTGCCTCTCCCCGGGCCTCTCCCCGGGCCTCTCCCCGGGCCTCTCACCGGGCCTCTCCCCGTGCCTCTCTCCATGAATCTCCGCGGGCTTCTCCCCGAGCCTTTCCCCATGCCTCTCACTGGGCCTCTCACTATGCCTCTCCCCGGGCCTCTCCCCGAGTATCTCCCCATGCCTCTCTCCGTGAATCTCCCCGTGCCTCTCCCCGTGCCTCTCTCCGTGAATCTCCCCGGGCCTCACCCCATGTATCTCCCCGGGCCTCTCCCCGTGAATCTCCCCGGGCCTCTCCCCGTGAATCTCCCCGTGAATCTCCCCGTGCCTCTCCCCGTGCCTCTCCCCGTGCGTCTCCCCGTGCCTCTCCCCGTGCCTCTCCCCGTAAATCTCCCCGTGCCTCTCCCCGTGCTTCTCCCCGTGCCTCTCCCCGTGCCTCTCCCCGTGCCTCTCCCCATGCCTCTCCCCGGGCCTCTTCCTGGGCCTCTCTCCGTCAATCTCCCCGGGCCTCTCCCCGTGCCTCTCTTCGTGAATCTCCCCGGGCCTCTCCCCGAGCCTCTCTCCGTGAATCTCCCCCGGGTCTCTCCCCAGGCCTCTCCCCGTGCCTCTCTCCGTGAATCTCCCTGGGCCTCTCACTGTGCCTCTCCCTGGGCCTCTCCCCATGCCTTTCTCTGGGCCTCTCTCCGTGTATCTCCTCGGGCCTCTCCCCGTGCCTCTCTCCGTGTATCTCCCCAGGCCTCTCCCCGTGCCTCTCCCCGTGCCTCTCCCCGTGCCTCTCCCCGTGCGTCTCCCCGTGCGTCTCCCCGTGCCTCTCCCCGTAAATCTCCCCGTGCCTCTCCCCGTGCTTCTCCCCGTGCTTCTCCCCGTGCCTCTCCACGTGCCTCTCCCCATGCCTCTCCCCGGGCCTCTTCCTGGGCCTCTCTCCGTGAATCTCCCTGGGCCTCTCACTGTGCCTCTCCCTGGGCCTCTCCCCATGCCTTTCTCTGGGCCTCTCTCCGTGTATCTCCTCGGGCCTCTCCCCGTGCCTCTCTCCGTGTATCTCCCCAGGCCTCTCCCAGTGCCTCTCCTCGTGAATCTCCCCGTGCCTCTCCCCGTGCCTCTCTCCGTGAATCTCCCCGTGCCTCTCCCCGTGCCTCTCCCCATGCCTCTCCCAAGGCCTCTCCCCGGGCCTCTCCCCGTGTATCTCCCCATGCCTCTCTCCGTGAATCTCCCCGTGCCTCTCCCCGTGCCTCTCTCCGTGAATCTCCCCGGGCCTCACCCCGTGTATCTCCCCGGGCCTCTCCCCGTGAATCTCCCCGGGCCTCTCTCCATGAATCTCCCCGGGTCTCTCCCCGGGCCACTCCCCGTGCCTCTCCCTGTGCGTCTCCCCGGGCCTCTCTCCGTGAATCTCCCCGGGTCTCTCCCCGTGCCTCTCTCCGTGTATCTCCCCGTCCCTCTCCCCGTGAATCTCCCCATGCCTCTCCCCGTGCGTCTCCCCGTGCCTCTCCCCGTGCCTCTCCCCGTGCCTCTCTCCGTGAATCTCCCTGTGCCTCTCCCCGTGCTTCTCCCTGTGCCTCTCCCCATGCTTCTCCCTGTGCCTCTCCCCGTGCCTCTCCCCGGGCCTCTCCCCGGGCCTCTCTCCGTGAATCTCCCCGTGCCTCTCCCCGTGCTTCTCCCTGTGCCTCTCTCCGTGAATCTCCCCGTGCCGCTCCCCATGCTTCTCCCCGTGAATCTCCCCGGGCCTCTCCCTGGGCCTCTCCACGTGCCTCTCTCCGTGAATCTCCCCTGGCCTCTCCCCGAGCCTCTCCCCGGGCCTCTCTCCGTGAATCTCCCCGGGTCTCTCCCCGGGCCACTCCCCGTGCCTCTCTCCGTGAATCTCCCCGGGCCTCTCCCTGTGCCTCTCCCTGGGCCTCTCCGCATGCCTTTCTCTGGGCCTCTCGGTGTATCTCCCTGGGCCTCTCCCCGTGCCTCTTTCCGTGTATCTCCCCGGGCCTCTCCCCATGAATCTCCCTGTGCCTCTCCCCGTGCCGCTCCCCGTGCCTCTCCCCGGGCCTCTCTCCGTGAATCTCCCCGTGCCTCTCCCCGTGCCTCTCCCCGTGAATCTCCCCGTGCCTCTCTCCGTAAATTTCTCCGTGAATCACCCCGTGCCTCTCCCCAGGCCTTTCCCCGTGCCTCTCTCTGTGAATCTCCCCGAGCCTCTCCCCGAGCCTCTCCCCGTGCCTCTCTCCGTGAATCTCCCCGTGCCTCTCCCCGAGCCTCTCCCCGTGCCTCTCTCCGTGAATCTCCCCGGGCCTCTCCCCGTGCCTTTCCCCGTGCCTCTCTCCGTGAATCTCCCTGGGCCTCTCTCCATGAATCTCCCCGGGCCTCTCCCCGGGCCTCTCCCCGTGCCTCTCCCCGTGCCTCTCTCCGTGAATCTCCCCGTGCCTCTCCCCAGGCCTTTCCCTGTGCCTCTCTCTGTGAATTTCCCCGAGCCTCACCCAGAGCCTCTCCCCGTGCCTCTCTCCGTGAATCTCCCTGGGCCTCTCCCCGGGCCTCTCCCCGAGCCTCTCCCCGTGCCTCTCTCCATGAATCTCCCCGGGCTTCTCCCCGAGCCTTTCCCCGTGCCTCTCTCCATGAATCTCCCTGGGCCTCTCACCATGCCTCTCCCCGGGCCTCTCCCCGTGTATCTCCCCATGCCTCTCTCCGTGAATCTCCCCGTGCCTCTCCCCGTGCCTCTCTCCGTGAATCTCCCCGGGCCTCACCCCGTGTATCTCCCCGGGCCTCTCCCCGGGCCTCTCCCCGTGAATCTCCCCGGGCCTCTCCCCGTGAATCTCCTCGTGCCTCTCCCCGTGAATCTCCCCGTGCCTCTCCCCGTGCCTCTCCCCGTGCGTCTCCCCGTGCCTCTCCCCGTGAATCTCCCCGTGCCTCTCCTCGTGCTTCTCCCCGTGCCTCTCCCCGTGCCTCTCCCCGGGCCTCTCTCCGTGAATCTCCCCAGGCCTCTCCCCGTGCCTCTCTTCGTGAATCTCCCCGGGCCTCTCCCCGAGCCTCTCTCCGTGAATCTCCCCGGGTCTCTCCCCAGGCCTCTCCCCCTGCCTTTCCCCGTGCCTCTTTCCGTGAATCTCCCTGGGCCTCTCTCCATGAATCTCCCTGGGCCTCTCCCCGTGCCTCTCCCCGTGCCTCTCCCCGGGCCTGTCCCCGGGCCTCTCCCCGTGCCTCTCTCCATGAATCTCCCCGGGCTTCTCCCCGAGCCTTTCCCCGTGCCTCTCTCCATGAATCTCACCGGGCCTCTCACTATGCCGCTCCCCGGGCCACTCCCCGGGCCTCTCTCCGTGAATCTCCCCGGGCCTCTCCCTGTGCCTCTCCCAGGGCCTCTCCGCATGCCTTTCTCTGGGCCTCTCGGTGTATCTCCCTGGGCCTCTCCCCGTGCCTCTCTCCGTGAATCTCCCCGAGCCTCTCCCCGAGCCTCTCCCCGTGCCTCTCTCCGTGAATCTCCCCGGGCCTCTCCCCGAGCCTCTCCCCGTGCCTCTCTCCGTGAATCTCCCCGGGCCTCTCCCCGTGCCTTTCCCCGTGCCTCTCTCCGTGAATCTCCCTGGGTCTCTCTCCGTGAATCTCCCTGGGCCTCTCCCCGTGCCTCTCCCCGTGCCTCTCTCCATGAATCTCCCCGTGCCTCTCCCCAGGCCTTTCCCCGTGCCTCTCTCTGTGAATCTCCCCGAGCCTCACCCCGAGCCTCTCCCCGTGCCTCTCTCCGTGAATCTCCCCGGGCCTCTCCCCGAGCCTCTCCCCGTGCCTCTCTCCATGAATCTCCCCGGGCTTCTCCCCGAGCCTTTCCCCGGGCCTCTCTCCGTGAATCTCCCCAGGCCTCTCCCCGTGCCTCTCTTCGTGAATCTCCCCGGGCCTCTCTCCGAGCCTCTCTCCGTGAATCTCCCCGGGTCTCTCCCCAGGCCTCTCCCCCTGCCTTCCCCCGTGCCTCTTTCCGTGAATCTCCCTGGGCCTCTCCCCGTGCCTCTCCCCGGGCCTCTCCCCGGGCCTCTCCCCGTACCTCTCTCCATGAATCTCCCCGGGCTTCTCCCCGAGCCTTTCCCCGTGCCTCTCTCCATGAATCTCTCCGGGCCTCTCACTATGCCTCTCCCCGGGCCTCTCCCCGGGCCTCTCCCCGTGTATCTCCCCATGCCTCTCTCCGTGAATCTCCACGTGCCTCTCCCCGTGCCTCTCTCCGTGAATCTCCCCGGGCCTCACCCCGTGTATCTCCCCGGGCCTCTCCCCGGGCCTCTCCCCGTGAATCTCCCCGGGCCTCTCCCCGTGAATCTCCCCGTGCCTCTCCCCGTGCCTCTCCCCGTGCCTCTCCCCGTGCCTCTCCCCATGCCTCTCCCCGGGCCTCTTCCTGGGCCTCTCTCCGTGAATCTCCCCATGCCTGTCCCCGTGCGTCTCCCCGTGCCTCTCCCCGTGAATCTCCCTGTGCCTCTCCCCATGCTTCTCCCTGTGCCTCTCCCCGTGCCTCTCCCCAGGCCTCTCCCCGGGCCTCTCCCCGTGCCTCTCTCCATGAATCTCCCCGGGCTTCTCCCCGAGCCTTTTCCCATGCCTCTCCCCATGATTCTCCCCGTGCCTCTCCCCGTGCCTCTCCCCGTGCCTCTCCCCGGGCCTCTCCCCGGGCCTCTCCCCGTACCTCTCTCCATGAATCTCCCCGGGCTTCTCCCCGAGCCTTTCCCCGTGCCTTTCTCCATGAATCTCACCGGGCCTCTCCCCATGCCTCTCTCCGTGAATCTCCCCGTGCCTCTCCCCGTGCCTCTCTCCGTGAATCTCCCCGGGCCTCACCCCGTGTATCTCCCCGGGCCTCTCCCCGTGAATCTCCCCGGGCCTCTCCCCGTGCCTCTCCCCGTGCCTCTCCCCGTGCCTCTCCCCATGCCTCTCCCCGTGCGTCTCCCCATGCCTCTCCCCGGGCCTCTTCCTGGGCCTCTCTCCGTGAATCTCCCCGGGCCTCTCCCCGTGCCTCTCTTCGTGAATCTCCCCGGGCCTCTCCCCGAGCCTCTCTCCGTGAATCTCCCCCGGGTCTCTCCCCAGGCCTCTCCCCGTGCCTCTCTCCGTGAATCTCCCCGGGCCTCTCCCTGTGCCTCTCCCTGGGCCTCTCCCCATGCCTTTCTCTGGGCCTCTCTCCGTGTATCTCCTCGGGCCTCTCCCCGTGCCTCTCTCCGTGTATCTCCCCAGGCCTCTCCCCGTGCCTCTCCCCGTGAATCTCCCGTGCCTCTCCCCGTGCCTCTCTCCGTGAATCTCCCCGTGCCTCCCCCCGTGCCTCTCCCCGTGCCTCGCCCCGTGCCTCTCCCATGGCCTCTCCCCGGGCCTCTCTCCGTGAATCTCCCCGGGTCTCTCCCCGTGAATCTCCCCATGCCTCTGCCCGTCCCTCTCCCCGTGAATCTCCCCATGCCTCTCCCCGTGCGTCTCCCCGTGCCTCTCCCCGTGCCTCTCTCCGTGCCTCTCCCCGGGCCTCTCCCCGTGTATGTCCCCATGCCTCTCTCCGTGAATCTCCCCGTGCCTCTCCCCGTGCCTCTCTCCGTGAATCTCCCCGGGCCTCACCCCGTGTATCACCCCGGGCCTCTCCCCGGGCCTCTCCCCGTGAATCTTCCCGGGCCTCTCCCCGTGAATCTCCTCGTGCATCTCCCCGTGCATCTCCCCGTGCCTCTCCCCGTGCCTCTCCCCGTGCCTCTCCCCGTGCGTCTCCCCGTGCGTCTCCCCGTGCGTCTCCCCGTGCCTCTCCCCGTGAATCTCCCCGTGCCTCTCCTCGTGCTTCTCCCCGTGCCTCTCCCCGTGCCTCTCCCCGGGCCTCTCTCCGTGAATCTCCCCAGGCCTCTCCCCGTGCCTCTCTTCGTGAATCTCCCCGGGCCTCTCCCCGAGCCTCTCTCCGTGAATCTCCCCGAGTCTCTCCCCAGGCCTCTCCCCCTGCCTTTCCCCGTGCCTCTTTCCGTGAATCTCCCTGGGCCTCTCTCCATGAATCTCCCTGGGCCTCTCCCCGTGCCTCTCCCCGTGCCTCTCCCCGGGCCTCTCCCCGGGCCTCTCCCCGGGCCTCTCCCCGTACCTCTCTCCATGAATCTCCCCGGGCTTCTCCCCGAGCCTTTCCCCGTGCCTCTCTCCATGAATCTCACCGGGCCTCTCACTATGCCTCTCCCCGGGCCTCTCCCCGGGCCTCTCCCCGTGTATCTCCCCATGCCTCTCTCCGTGAATCTCCCCGTGCCTCTCCCCGTGCCTCTCTCCGTGAATCTCCCCGGGCCTCACCCCGTGTATCTCCCCGGGCCTCTCCCCGGGGCTCTCCCCGTGAATCTCCCCGGGCCTCTCCCCGTGAATCTCCCCGTGCCTCTCCCCGTGCCTCTCCTCGTGTGTCTCCCCGTGCGTCTCCCCGTGCGTCTCCCCGTGCGTCTCCCCGTGCCTCTCCCCGTGCCTCTCCCCGTGCCTCTCCCCATGCCTCTCCCCGGGCCTCTTCCTGGGCCTCTCTCCGTGAATCTCCCCGGGCCTCTCCCCGAGCCTCTCTCCGTGAATCTCCCCCGGGTCTCTCCCCAGGCCTCTCCCCGTGCCTCTCTCCGTGTATCTCCCCGGGCCTCTCCCTGTGCCTCTCCTTGGGCCTCTCCCCATGCCTTTCTCTGGGCCTCTCTCCGTGTATCTCCTCGGGCCTCTCCCCGTGCCTCTCTCCGTGTATCTCCCCAGGCCTCTCCCCGTGCCTCTCCCCGTGCCTCTCCCCGTGAATCTCCCGTGCCTCTCCCCGTGCCTCTCTCCGTGAATCTCCCCGTGCCTCTCCCCGTGCCTCGCCCCGTGCCTCTCCCATGGCCTCTCCCCGGGCCTCTCTCCGTGAATCTCCCCGGGTCTCTCCCCAGACCTCTCCCCGTGCCTCACTCCGTGTATCTCCCCGGGCCTCTCCCCGTGAATCTCCCCATGCCTCTGCCCGTCCCACTCCCCGTGAATCTCCCCGTGCCTCTCCCCGTGCGTCTCCCCGTGCCTCTCCCCGTGCCTCTCTCCGTGAATCTCCCCGTGCCTCTCCCCGTGCCTCTCCCCGTGCTTCTCCCCGTGCTTCTCCCCGTGCCCCTCCCCGTGCCTCTCCCCGGGCCTCTCCCCGGGCCTCTCCCCGGCCCTCTCTCCGTGAATCTCCCCGGGCCTCTCCCTGGGCCTCTCCCCGTGCTTCTCCCCGTGCCTCTCCCCGTGCCTCTCCCTGGGCCTCTCCCCGGGCCTCTCCCCGGCCCTCTCTCCGTGAATCTCCCCGGGCCTCTCCCCGGCCCTCTCTCCGTGAATCTCCCCGTGCTTCTCCCCTTGCTTCTCCCCGTGCTTCTCCCCGTGCCTCTCCCCGGGCCTCTCCCCGGGCCTCTCCCCGGCCCTCTCTCCGTGAATCTCCCCGGGCCTCTCCCTGAGCCTCTCCCCGGGCCTCTCTCCATGAATCTCCCCGGGTCTCTCCCCGGGCCACTCCCCGTGCCTCTCCCTGTGCGTCTCCCAGGGCCTCTCTCCGTGAATCTCCCCGGGTCTCTCCTCAGGCCTCTCCCCGTGCCTCTCTCCGTGTATCTCCCCGTCCCTCTCCCCGGGAATCTCCCCATGCCTCTCCCCGTGCGTCTCCCCGTGCCTCTCCCCTTGCCTCTCCCCGTGCCTCTCTCCGTGAATCTCCCTGTGCCTCTCCCCGTGTCTCTCCCCGTGCCTCTCCCCGGGCCTCTCCCCGGCCCTCTCTCCGTGAATCTCCCCGTGCCTCTCCCCGTGCTTCTCCCTGTGCCTCTCTCTGTGAATCTCCCCGTGCCGCTCCCCATGCTTCTCCCCGTGAATCTCCCCGGGCCTCTCCCTGGGCCTCTCCATTTGCCTCTCTCCGTGAATCTCCCCTGGCCTCTCCCCGAGCCTCTCCCCGGGCCTCTCTCCGTGAATCTCCCCGGGTCTCTCCCCGGGCCACTCCCCGTGCCTCTCTCCGTGAATCTCCCCGGGCCTCTCCCTGTGCCTCTCCCTGGGCCTCTCCGCATGCCTTTCTCTGGGCCTCTCGGTGTATCTCCCTGGGCCTCTCCCCGTGCCTCTCTCCGTGTATCTCCCCGTGCCTCTCTCCGTGTATCTCCCCGTGCCTCTCCCCATGAATCTCCCCGTGCCTCTCCCCGGGCCTCTCTCCATGAATCTCCCCGGGTCTCTCCCCGGGCCACTCCCCGTGCCTCTCCCTGTGCGTCTCCCCGGGCCTCTCTCCGTGAATCTCCCCGGGTCTCTCCCCAGGCCTCTCCCCGTGCCTCTCTCTGTGAATCTCCCCGAGCCTCTCCCCGAGCCTCTCCCCGTGCCTCTCTCCGTGAATCTCCCCGTGCCTCTCCCCGAGCCTCTCCCCGTGCCTCTCTCCGTGAATCTCCCCGGGCCTCTCCCCGTGCCTTTCCCCGTGCCTCTCTCCATGAATCTCCCTGGGCCTCTCTCCATGAATCTCCCGGGCCTCTCCCCGTGCCTCTCCCCGTGCCTCTCTCCGTGAATCTCCCCGTGCCTCTCCCCAGGCCTTTCCCTGTGCCGCTCTCTGTGAATCTCCCCGAGCCTCACCCAGAGCCTCTCCCCGTGCCTCTCTCCGTGAATCTCCCCGGGCCTCTCCCCGGGCCTCTCCCCGAGCCTCTCCCCGTGCCTCTCTCCCCGGGCTTCTCCCCGAGCCTTTCCCCGTGCCTCTCTCCATGAATCTCCCTGGGCCTCTCACCATGCCTCTCCCCGGGCCTCTCCCTGTGCCTCTCCCTGGGCCTCTCCGCATGCCTTTCTCTGGGCCTCTCGGTGTATCTCCCTGGGCCTCTCCCCGTGCCTCTCTCCGTGTATCTCCCCGTGCCTCTCCCCATGAATCTCCCCGTGCCTCTCCCCGTGCCGCTCCCCGTGCCTCTCCCCGGGCCTCTCTCCATGAATCTCCCCGGGTCTCTCCCCGGGCCACTCCCCGTGCCTCTCCCTGTGCGTCTCCCCGGGCCTCTCTCCGTGAATCTCCCCGGGTCTCTCCCCAGGCCTCTCCCCGTGCCTCTCTCTGTGAATCTCCCCGAGCCTCTCCCCGAGCCTCTCCCCGTGCCTCTCTCCGTGAATCTCCCCGTGCCTCTCCCCGAGCCTCTCCCCGTGCCTCTCTCCGTGAATCTCCCCGGGCCTCTCCCCGTGCCTTTCCCCGTGCCTCTCTCCATGAATCTCCCTGGGCCTCTCTCCATGAATCTCCCGGGCCTCTCCCCGTGCCTCTCCCCGTGCCTCTCTCCGTGAATCTCCCCGTGCCTCTCCCCAGGCCTTTCCCTGTGCCGCTCTCTGTGAATCTCCCCGAGCCTCACCCAGAGCCTCTCCCCGTGCCTCTCTCCGTGAATCTCCCCGGGCCTCTCCCCGGGCCTCTCCCCGAGCCTCTCCCCGTGCCTCTCTCCCCGGGCTTCTCCCCGAGCCTTTCCCCGTGCCTCTCTCCATGAATCTCCCTGGGCCTCTCACCATGCCTCTCCCCGGGCCTCTCCCCGTGTATCTCCCCGTGAATCTCCCCGTGCCTCTCCCTGTGCCTCTCTCCGTGAATCTCCCCGGGCCTCACCCCGTGTATCTCCCCGGGCCTCTCCCCGGGCCTCTCCCCGTGAATCTCCCCGGGCCTCTCCCCGTGAATCTCCTCGTGCCTCTCCCCGTGAATCTCCCCGTGCCTCTCCCCGTGCCTCTCCCCGTGCGTCTCCCCGTGCCTCTCCCCGTGAATCTCCCCGTGCCTCTCCTCGTGCTTCTCCCCGTGCCTCTCCCCGTGCCTCTCCCCGGGCCTCTCTCCGTGAATCTCCCCAGGCCTCTCCCCGTGCCTCTCTTCGTGAATCTCCCCGGGCCTCTCCCCGAGCCTCTCTCCGTGAATCTCCCCGGGTCTCTCCCCAGGCCTCTCCCCCTGCCTTTCCCCGTGCCTCTTTCCGTGAATCTCCCTGGGCCTCTCTCCATGAATCTCCCTGGGCCTCTCCCCGTGCCTCTCCCCGTGCCTCTCCCCGGGCCTCTCCCCGGGCCTCTCCCCGTGCCTCTCTCCATGAATCTCCCCGGGCTTCTCCCCGAGCCTTTCCCCGTGCCTCTCTCCATGAATCTCACCGGGCCTCTCACTATGCCGCTCCCCGGGCCTCTCCCCGGGCCTCACCCCGTGTATCTCCCCGGGCCTCTCCCCGTGAATCTCCCCGGGCCTCTCCCCGTGCCTCTCCCCGTGAATCTCCCCGTGCCTCTCCCCGTGCCTCTCCCCGTGCGTCTCCCCGTGCCTCTCCCCGTGCCTCTCCCCGTGCCTCTCCCCGTGCCTCTCCCCGTGCCTCTCCCCGTAAATCTCCATGTGCCTCTCCCCATGCTTCTCCCCGTGCCTCTCCCCGTGCCTCTCCCTGTGCCTCTCCCCATGCCTCTCCCCGGGCCTCTTCCTGGGCCTCTCTCCGTGAATCTCCCCGGGCCTCTCCCCGTGCCTCTCTTCGTGAATCTCCCCGGGCCTCTCCCCGAGCCTCTCTCCGTGAATCTCCCACGGGTCTCTCCCCAGGCCTCTCCCCGTGCCTCTCTCCATGAATCTCCCCAGGCCTCTCCTCGTGCCTCTCCCCGTGCCTCTCCCCGTGAATCTCCCCGTGCCTCTCCCCGTGCCTCTCTCCGTGAATCTCCCCGTGCCTCTCCCCGTGCCTCTCACCGTGCCTCTCCCATGGCCTCTCCCCGGGCCTCTCTCCTTGAATCTCCCCGGGTCTCTCCCCAGGCCTCTCCCCGTGCCTCTCCCCGTGAATCTCCCCGTGCCTCTCCCCGTGCCTCTCCCCGTGCCTCTCCCCGTGCCTCTCCCCTAGCGTCTCCCCGTGCCTCTCCCCGTGAATCTCCCCGTGCCTCTCCCCGTGAATCTCCCCGTGCCTCTCCCCGTGCCTCTCTTCGTGAATCTCCCCGGGCCTCTCCCCGAGCCTCTCTCCGTGAATCTCCCCGGGTCTCTCCCCAGGCCTCTCCCCCTGCCTTTCCCCGTGCCTCTTTCCGTGAATCTCCCTGGGCCTCTTCCCGTGCCTCTCTCCATGAATCTCCCCGGGCTTCTCCCCGAGCCTTTCCCCGTGCCTCTCTCCATGAATCTCACCGGGCCTCTCACTATGCCGCTCCCCGGGCCTCTCCCCGGGCCTCACCACGTGTATCTCCCCGGGCCTCTCCCCGTGAATCTCCCCGGGCCTCTCCCCGTGCCTCTCCCCGTGAATCTCCCCGTGCCTCTCCCCGTGCCTCTCCCCGTGCGTCTCCCCGTGCCTCTCCTCGTGCCTCTCCCCGTGAATCTCCCCGTGCCTCTCCCCGTGCCTCTCTCCGTGAATCTCCCCGTGCCTCTCCCCGTGCCTCTCCCCGTGCCTCTCCCCGTGCCTCTCACCGTGCCTCTCCCATGGCCTCTCCCCGGGCCTCTCTCCTTGAATCTCCCCGGGTCTCTCCCCAGGCCTCTCCCCGTGCCTCTCCCCGTGAATCTCCTCGTGCCTCTCCCCGTGAATCTCCCCGTGCCTCTCCCCGTGCCTCTCCCCGTGCGTCTCCCCGTGCCTCTCCCCGTGAATCTCCCCGTGCCTCTCCTCGTGCTTCTCCCCGTGCCTCTCCCCGTGCCTCTCCCCGGGCCTCTCTCCGTGAATCTCCCCAGGCCTCTCCCCGTGCCTCTCTTCGTGAATCTCCCCGGGCCTCTCCCCGAGCCTCTCTCCGTGAATCTCCCCGGGTCTCTCCCCAGGCCTCTCCCCCTGCCTTTCCCCGTGCCTCTTTCCGTGAATCTCCCTGGGCCTCTCTCCATGAATCTCCCTGGGCCTCTCCCCGTGCCTCTCCCCGTGCCTCTCCCCGGGCCTCTCCCCGTGCCTCTCTCCATGAATCTCCCCGGGCTTCTCCCCGAGCCTTTCCCCGTGCCTCTCTCCATGAATCTCACCGGGCCTCTCACTATGCCGCTCCCCGGGCCTCTCCCCGGGCCTCTCCCCGTGTATCTCCCCATGCCTCTCTCCGTGAATCTCCCCGTGCCTCTCCCCGTGCCTCTCTCCGTGAATCTCCCCGGGCCTCACCCCGTGTATCTCCCCGGGCCTCTCCCCGTGAATCTCCCCGGGCCTCTCCCCGTGCGTCTCCCCGTGCCTCTCCCCGTAAATCTCCCCGTAAATCTCCCTGTGCCTCTCCCCGTGCTTCTCCCCGTGCCTCTCCCCGTGCCTCTCCCCATGTCTCTCCCCGGGACTCTTCCTGGGCCTCTCTCCGTGAATCTCCCCGGGCCTCTACCCGTGCCTCTCTTCGTGAATCTCCCCGGGCCTCTCCCCGAGCCTCTCTCCGTGAATCTCCCACGGGTCTCTCCCCAGGCCTCTCCCCGTGCCTCTCTCCGTGAATCTCCCCAGGCCTCTCCTCGTGCCTCTCCCCGTGCCTCTCCCCGTGAATCTCCCCGTGCCTCTCCCCGTGCCTCTCTCCGTGAATCTCCCCGTGCCTCTCCCCGTGCCTCTCCCCGTGCCTCTCCCCGTGCCTCTCCCATGGCCTCTCCCCGGGCCTCTCTCCTTGAATCTCCCCGGGTCTCTCCCCAGGCCTCTCCCCGTGCCTCTCTCCGTGTATCTCCCCAGGCCTCTCCCCGTGAATCTCCCCATGCCTCTGCCCGTCCCTCTCCCCGTGAATCTCCCCGTGCCTCTCCCCGTGCGTCTCCCCGTGCCTCTCCCTGTGCCTCTCCCCGTGCCTCTCCCCGTGCCTCTCTCCGTGAATCTCCCCGTGCCTCTCCCCGTTCTTCTCCCCGTGCTTCTCCCCGTGCTTCTCCCCGTGCCTCTCCCCGTGCCTCTCCCCGGGCCTCTCCCCGGGCCTCTCCCCGGCCCTCTCTCCGTGAATCTCCCCGGGCATCTCCCTGGGCGTCTCCCCGTGCCTTTCTCCGTGAATCTCCCCGGGCCTCTCCCCGAGTCTCTCCCCGGGCCTCTCTCCGTGAATCTCCCCGGGTCTCTCCCCGGGCCACTCCCCGTGCCTCTCCCTGGGCCTCTCCCCGTGCCTCTCTCCGTGTATCTCCCCGGGCCTCTCCCCATGAATCTCCCCGTGCCTCTCCCCGTGCCGCTCCCCGTGCCTCTCCCCGGGCCTCTCGCCGTGAATCTCCCCGTGCCTCTCCCCGTGTCGCTCCCCGTGCCTCTCCCCGGGCCTCTCTCCATGAATCTCCCTGGGCCTCTGCCCGTGCCTCTCCCCGTGCCTCTCCCCGGGCCTCTCCCCGGGCCTCTCCCCGTGCCTCTCCCCGTGCCTCTCCCCGTAAATCTCCCCGTGCCTCTCCCCGTGCTTCTCCCCGTGCCTCTCCCCGTGCCTCTCCCCGTGCCTCTCCCCGTGCCTCTCCCCGTGCCTCTCCCCGTGCCTCTCCCCGTGCCTCTCCCCGTGCCTCTCCCCGTGCCTCTCCCCATACCTCTCCCCGGGCCTCTTCCTGGGCCTCTCTCCGTGAATCTCCCCGGGCCTCTCCCCGTGCCTCTCTTCGTGAATCTCCCCGGGCCTCTCCCCGAGCCTCTCTCCGTGAATCTCCCCCGGGGTCTCTCCACAGGCCTCTCCCCGTGCCTCTCTCCGTGAATCTCCCCGGGTCTCTCCCTGTGCCTCTCCCTGGGCCTCTCCCCATGCCTTTCTCTGGGCCTCTCTCCGTGTATCTCCTCGGGCCTCTCCCCGTGCCTCTCTCCGTGTATCTCCCCAGGCCTCTCCTCGTGCCTCTCCCCGTGCCTCTCCCCGTGAATCTCCCCGTGCCTCTCCCCGTGCCTCTCTCCGTGAATCTCCCCGTGCCTCTCCCCGTGCCTCTCCCCGTGCCTCTCCCCGTGCCTCTCCCATGGCCTCTCCCTGGGCCTCTCTCCTTGAATCTCCCCGGGTCTCTCCCCAGGCCTCTCCCCGTGCCTCTCTCCGTGTATCTCCCCGGGCCTCTCCCCGTGAATCTCCCCGTGCCTCTCCCCGTGCCTCTCTCCGTGAATCTCCCCGTGCCTCTCCCCGTGCCTCTCCCCGTGCCTCTCCCCGTGGCTCTCCCATGGCCTCTCCCCGGGCCTCTCTCCTTGAATCTCCCCGGGTCTCTCCCCAGGCCTCTCCCCGTGCCTCTCTCCGTGTATCTCCCCGGGCCTCTCCCCGTGAATCTCCCCATGCCTCTGCCCGTCCCTCTCCCCGTGAATCTCCCCGTGCCTCTCCCCGTGCGTCTCCCCGTGCCTCTCCCTGTGCCTCTCCCCGTGCCTCTCTCTGTGAATCTCCCCGTGCCTCTCCCCGTGCTTCTCCCCGTGCTTCTCCCCGTGCCTCTCCCCGTGCCTCTCCCCGGGCCTCTCCCCGGCCCTCTCTCCGTGAATCTCCCCGGGCATCTCCCTGGGCCTCTCCCCGTGCCTCTCTCCGTGAATCTCCCCGGGCCTCTCCCCGAGCCTCTCCCCGGGCCTCTCTCCGTGAATCTCCCCGGGTCTCTCCCCGGGCCACTCTCCGTGCCTCTCCCTGTGCGTCTCCCCGGGCCTCTCTCCGTGAATCTCCCCGGGCCTCTCCCTGTGCCTCTCCCTGGGCATCTCCGCATGCCTTTCTCTGGGCCTCTCGGTGTATCTCCCTGGGCCTCTCCCCGTGCCTCTCTCCGTGTATCTCCCCGGGCCTCTCCCCATGAATCTCCCCGTGCCTCTCCCCGTGCCGCTCCCCGTGCCTCTCCCCGGGCCTCTCTCCGTGAATCTCCCCGTGCCTCTCCCCGTGCCGCTCCCCGTGCCTCTCCCCGGGCCTCTCTCCATGAATCTCCCTGGGCCTCTGCCCGTGCCTCTCCCCGGGCCTCTCCCCGGGCCTCTCCCCGTGCCTCTCCCCGTAAATCTCCCCGTGCCTCTCTCCGTGCTTCTCCCCGTGCCTCTCCCCGTGCCTCTCCCTGTGCCTCTCCCCGTGCTTCTCCCCGTGCCTCTCCCCGTGCCTCTCCCCGTGCCTCTCCCCATGCCTCTTCCCGGGCCTCTTCCTGGGCCTCTCTCCGTGAATCTCCCCGGGCCTCTCCCCGTGCCTCTCTTCGTGAATCTCCCCGGGCCTCTCCCCGAGCCTCTCTCCGTGAATCTCCCCCGGGTCTCTCCACAGGCCTCTCCCCGTGCCTCTCTCCGTGAATCTCCCCGGGTCTCTCCCTGTACCTCTCCCTGGGCCTCTCCCCATGCCTTTCTCTGGGCCTCTCTCCGTGTATCTCCTCGGGCCTCTCCCCGTGCCTCTCTCTGTGTATCTCCCCAGGCCTCTCCTCGTGCCTCTCCCCGTGCCTCTCCCCGTGAATCTCCCCGTGCCTCTCCCCGTGCCTCTCCCCGTGCCTCTCTCCGTGAATCTCCCCGTGCCTCTCCCCGTGCCTTTCCCCGTGCCTCTCCCCGTGCCTCTCCCATGGCCTCTCCCCGGGCCTCTCTCCTTGAATCTCCCCGGTTCTCTCCCCAGGCAACTCTCCCCGTGCCTCTCTCCGTGTATCTCCCCGGGCCTCTCCCCGTGAATCTCCCCATGCCTCTGCCCGTCCCTCTCCCCGTGAATCTCCCCGTGCCTCTCCCCGTGCGTCTCCCCGTGCCTCTCCCCGTGCCTCTCACCGTGCCTCTCTCCGTGAATCTCCCCGTGCCTCTCCCCGTTCTTCTCCCCGTTCTTCTCCCCGTGCCTCTCCCCGTGCCTCTCCCCGGGCCTCTCCCCGGTCCTCTCCCCGGCCCTCTCTCCGTGAATCTCCCCGGGCATCTCCCTGGGCCTCTCCCCGTGCCTATCTCCGTGAATCTCCCCGGGCCTCTCTCCGAGCCTCTCCCCGGGCCTCTCTCCATGAATCTCCCTGGGCCTCTCCCCGTGCCTCTCCCCGTGCCTCTCCCCGTGCCTCTCCCCGTGGCTCTCCCATGGCCTCTCCCCGGGCCTCTCTCCTTGAATCTCCCCGGGTCTCTCCCCAGGCCTCTCCCCGTGCCTCTCTCCGTGTATCTCCCCGGGCCTCTCCCCGTGAATCTCCCCATGCCTCTGCCCGTCCCTCTCCCCGTGAATCTCCCCGTGCGTCTCCCCGTGCATCTCCCTGTGCCTCTCCCCGTGCCTCTCTCCGTGAATCTCCCCATGCCTCTCCCCGTTCTTCTCCCCGTGCCTCTCCCCGTGCCTCTCCCCGGGCCTCTCCCCGGCCCTCTCTCCGTGAATCTCCCCGGGCATCTCCCTGGGCCTCTCCCCGTGCCTCTCTCCGTGAATCTCCCCGGGCCTCTCCCCGAGCCTCTCCCCGGGCCTCTCTCCGTGAATCTCCCCGGGCCTCTCCCTGTGCCTCTCCCTGGGCATCTCCGCATGCCTTTCTCTGGGCCTCTCGGTGTATCTCCCTGGGCCTCTCCCCGTGCCTCTCTCCGTGTATCTCCCCGGGCCTCTCCCCATGAATCTCCCCGTGCCTCTCCCCGTGCCGCTCCCCGTGCCTCTCCCCGGGCCTCTCTCCGTGAATCTCCCCGTGCCTCTCCCCGTGCCGCTCCCCGTGCCTCTCCCCGGGCCTCTCTCCATGAATCTCCCTGGGCCTCTGCCCGTGCCTCTCCCCGTGCCTCTCCCCGTGCCTCTCCCCGTGCCTCTCCCCGTGCCTCTCCCCGTGCCTCTCCCCGTGCCTCTCCCCGTAAATCTCCCCGTGCCTCTCCCCGTGCCTCTCCCCGTGCCTCTCCCCGTGCCTCTCCCCGTGCCTCTCCCCGTGCCTCTCCCCGTGCCTCTCCCCGTGCTTCTCCCCGTGCCTCTCCCCGTGCCTCTCCCCGTGCCTCTCCCCATGCCTCTTCCCGGGCCTCTTCCTGGGCCTCTCTCCGTGAATCTCCCCGGGCCTCTCCCCGTGCCTCTCTTCGTGAATCTCCCCGGGCCTCTCCCCGAGCCTCTCTCCGTGAATCTCCCCCGGGTCTCTCCACAGGCCTCTCCCCGTGCCTCTCTCCGTGAATCTCCCCGGGTCTCTCCCTGTACCTCTCCCTGGGCCTCTCCCCATGCCTTTCTCTGGGCCTCTCTCCGTGTATCTCCTCGGGCCTCTCCCCGTGCCTCTCTCCGTGTATCTCCCCAGGCCTCTCCTCGTGCCTCTCCCCGTGCCTCTCCCCGTGAATCTCCCCGTGCCTCTCCCCGTGCCTCTCTCCGTGAATCTCCCCGTGCCTCTCCCCGTGCCTCTCCCCGTGCCTCTCCCCGTGCCTCTCCCATGGCCTGTCCCCGGGCCTCTCTCCTTGAATCTCCCCGGTTCTCTCCCCAGGCAACTCTCCCCGTGCCTCTCTCCGTGTATCTCCCCGGGCCTCTCCCCGTGAATCTCCCCATGCCTCTGCCCGTCCCTCTCCCCGTGAATCTCCCCGTGCCTCTCCCCGTGCGTCTCCCCGTGCCTCTCCCCGTGCCTCTCACCGTGCCTCTCTCCGTGAATCTCCCCGTGCCTCTCCCCGTTCTTCTCCCCGTTCTTCTCCCCGTTCTTCTCCCCGTGCCTCTCCCCGGGCCTCTCCCCGGGCCTCTCCCCGTGCCTCTCCCCGGGCCTCTCTCCGTGAATCTCCCCAGGCCTCTCCCCGTGCCTCTCTTCGTGAATCTCCCCGGGCCTCTCCCCGAGCCTCTCTCCGTGAATCTCCCCGGGTCTCTCCCCAGGCCTCTCCCCCTGCCTTTCCCCGTGCCTCTTTCCGTGAATCTCCCTGGGCCTCTCTCCATGAATCTCCCTGGGCCTCTCCCCGTGCCTCTCCCCGTGCCTCTCCCCGGGCCTCTCCCCGTGCCTCTCTCCATGAATCTCCCCGGGCTTCTCCCCGAGCCTTTCCCCGTGCCTCTCTCCATGAATCTCACCGGGCCTCTCACTATGCCGCTCCCCGGGCCTCTCCCCGGGCCTCTCCCCGTGTATCTCCCCATGCCTCTCTCCGTGAATCTCCCCGTGCCTCTCCCCGTGCCTCTCTCCGTGAATCTCCCCGGGCCTCACCCCGTGTATCTCCCCGGGCCTCTCTCCGTGAATCTCCCCGGGCCTCTCCCCGTGCGTCTCCCCGTGCCTCTCCCCGTAAATCTCCCCGTAAATCTCCCTGTGCCTCTCCCCGTGCTTCTCCCCGTGCCTCTCCCCGTGCCTCTCCCCGTGCCTCTCCCCATGCCTCTCCCCGGGACTCTTCCTGGGCCTCTCTCCGTGAATCTCCCCGGGCCTCTACCCGTGCCTCTCTTCGTGAATCTCCCCGGGCCTCTCCCCGAGCCTCTCTCCGTGAATCTCCCACGGGTCTCTCCCCAGGCCTCTCCCCGTGCCTCTCTCCGTGAATCTCCCCAGGCCTCTCCTCGTGCCTCTCCCCGTGCCTCTCCCCGTGAATCTCCCCGTGCCTCTCCCCGTGCCTCTCTCCGTGAATCTCCCCGTGCCTCTCCCCGTGCCTCTCCCCGTGCCTCTCCCCGTGCCTCTCCCATGGCCTCTCCCCGGGCCTCTCTCCTTGAATCTCCCCGGGTCTCTCCCCAGGCCTCTCCCCGTGCCTCTCTCCGTGTATCTCCCCAGGCCTCTCCCCGTGAATCTCCCCATGCCTCTGCCCGTCCCTCTCCCCGTGAATCTCCCCGTGCCTCTCCCCGTGCGTCTCCCCGTGCCTCTCCCTGTGCCTCTCCCCGTGCCTCTCCCCGTGCCTCTCTCCGTGAATCTCCCCGTGCCTCTCCCCGTTCTTCTCCCCGTGCTTCTCCCCGTGCCTCTCCCCGTGCCTCTCCCCGGGCCTCTCCCCGGGCCTCTCCCCGGCCCTCTCTCCGTGAATCTCCCCGGGCATCTCCCTGGGCGTCTCCCCGTGCCTTTCTCCGTGAATCTCCCCGGGCCTCTCCCCGAGCCTCTCCCCGGGCCTCTCTCCGTGAATCTCCCCGGGTCTCTCCCCGGGCCACTCCCCGTGCCTCTCCCTGTGTGTCTCCCCGGGCCTCTCTCCGTGAATCTCCCCGGGCCTCTCCCTGTGCCTCTCCCTGGGCCTCTCCGCATGCCTTTCTCTGGGCCTCTCGATGTATCTCCCTGGGCCTCTCCCCGTGCCTCTCTCCGTGTATCTCCCCGGGCCTCTCCCCATGAATCTCCCCGTGCCTCTCCCCGTGCCGCTCCCCGGGCCTCTCGCCGTGAATCTCCCCGTGCCTCTCCCCGTGTCGCTCCCCGTGCCTCTCCCCGGGCCTCTCTCCATGAATCTCCCTGGGCCTCTGCCCGTGCCTCTCCCCGTGCCTCTCCCCGTAAATCTCCCCGTGCCTCTCCCCGTGCTTCTCCCCGTGCCTCTCCCCGTGCCTCTCCCCGTGCCTCTCCCCGTGCCTCTCCCCGTGCCTCTCCCCGTGCCTCTCCCCGTGCCTCTCCCCGTGCCTCTCCCCGTGCCTCTCCCCGTGCCTCTCCCCGTGCCTCTCCCCGTGCCTCTCCCCATACCTCTCCCCGGGCCTCTTCCTGGGCCTCTCTCCGTGAATCTCCCCGGGCCTCTCCCCGTGCCTCTCTTCGTGAATCTCCCCGGGCCTCTCCCCGAGCCTCTCTCCGTGAATCTCCCCCGGGGTCTCTCCACAGGCCTCTCCCCGTGCCTCTCTCCGTGAATCTCCCCGGGTCTCTCCCTGTGCCTCTCCCTGGGCCTCTCCCCATGCCTTTCTCTGGGCCTCTCTCCGTGTATCTCCTCGGGCCTCTCCCCGTGCCTCTCTCCGTGTATCTCCCCAGGCCTCTCCTCGTGCCTCTCCCCGTGCCTCTCCCCGTGAATCTCCCCGTGCCTCTCCCCGTGCCTCTCTCCGTGAATCTCCCCGTGAATCTCCCCGTGCCTCTCCCCGTGCCTCTCCCCGTGCCTCTCCCCGTGCCTCTCCCATGGCCTCTCCCTGGGCCTCTCTCCTTGAATCTCCCCGGGTCTCTCCCCGTGCCGCTCCCCGTGCCTCTCCCCGGGCCTCTCTCCGTGAATCTCCCCGTGCCTCTCCCCGTGCCGCTCCCCGTGCCTCTCCCCGGGCCTCTCTCCATGAATCTCCCTGGGCCTCTGCCCGTGCCTCTCCCCGTGCCTCTCCCCGGGCCTCTCCCCGGGCCTCTCCCCGTGCCTCTCCCCGTGCCTCTCCCCGTGCCTCTCCCCGTAAATCTCCCCGTGCCTCTCCCCGTGCTTCTCCCCGTGCCTCTCCCCGTGCCTCTCCCCGTGCCTCTCCCCGTGCCTCTCCCCGTGCTTCTCCCCGTGCCTCTCCCCGTGCCTCTCCCCGTGCCTCTCCCCATGCCTCTTCCCGGGCCTCTTCCTGGGCCTCTCTCCGTGAATCTCCCCGGGCCTCTCCCCGTGCCTCTCTTCGTGAATCTCCCCGGGCCTCTCCCCGAGCCTCTCTCCGTGAATCTCCCCCGGGTCTCTCCACAGGCCTCTCCCCGTGCCTCTCTCCGTGAATCTCCCCGGGTCTCTCCCTGTACCTCTCCCTGGGCCTCTCCCCATGCCTTTCTCTGGGCCTCTCTCCGTGTATCTCCTCGGGCCTCTCCCCGTGCCTCTCTCTGTGTATCTCCCCAGGCCTCTCCTCGTGCCTCTCCCCGTGCCTCTCCCCGTGCCTCTCCCCGTGCCTCTCCCCGTGCCTCTCCCCGTGCCTCTCCCCGTGCCTCTCCCCGTGCCTCTCCCCGTGCCTCTCCCATGGCCTCTCCCCGGGCCTCTCTCCTTGAATCTCCCCGGTTCTCTCCCCAGGCAACTCTCCCCGTGCCTCTCTCCGTGTATCTCCCCGGGCCTCTCCCCGTGAATCTCCCCATGCCTCTGCCCGTCCCTCTCCCCGTGAATCTCCCCGTGCCTCTCCCCGTGCGTCTCCCCGTGCCTCTCCCCGTGCCTCTCACCGTGCCTCTCTCCGTGAATCTCCCCGTGCCTCTCCCCGTTCTTCTCCCCGTTCTTCTCCCCGTTCTTCTCCCCGTGCCTCTCCCCGTGCCTCTCCCCGGGCCTCTCCCCGGGCCTCTCCCCGGGCCTCTCCCCGGCCCTCTCTCCGTGAATCTCCCCGGGCATCCCCCTGGGCCTCTCCCCGTGCCTATCTCCGTGAATCTCCCCGGGCCTCTCTCCGAGCCTCTCCCCGGGCCTCTCTCCATGAATCTCCCTGGGCCTCTCCCCGTGCCTCTCCCCGTGCCTCTCCCCGTGCCTCTCCCCGTGGCTCTCCCATGGCCTCTCCCCGGGCCTCTCTCCTTGAATCTCCCCGGGTCTCTCCCCAGGCCTCTCCCCGTGCCTCTCTCCGTGTATCTCCCCGGGCCTCTCCCCGTGAATCTCCCCATGCCTCTGCCCGTCCCTCTCCCCGTGAATCTCCCCGTGCCTCTCCCCGTGCGTCTCCCCGTGCATCTCCCTGTGCCTCTCCCCGTGCCTCTCTCCGTGAATCTCCCCATGCCTCTCCCCGTTCTTCTCCCCGTGCTTCTCCCCGTGCCTCTCCCCGTGCCTCTCCCCGGGCCTCTCCCCGGCCCTCTCTCCGTGAATCTCCCCGGGCATCTCCCTGGGCCTCTCCCCGTGCCTCTCTCCGTGAATCTCCCCGGGCCTCTCCCCGAGCCTCTCCCCGGGCCTCTCTCCGTGAATCTCCCCGGGTCTCTCCCCGGGCCACTCCCCGTGCCTCTCCCTGTGCCTCTCCCCGGGCCTCTCTCCGTGAATCTCCCCGGGCCTCTCCCTGTGCCTCTCCCTGGGCATCTCCGCATGCCTTTCTCTGGGCCTCTCGGTGTATCTCCCTGGGCCTCTCCCCGTGCCTCTCTCCGTGTATCTCCCCGGGCCTCTCCCCATGAATCTCCCCGTGCCTCTCCCCGTGCCTCTCCCCGTGCTGCTCCCCGTGCCTCTCCCCGGGCCTCTCTCCGTGAATCTCCCCGTGCCTCTCCCCGTGCCGCTCCCCGTGCCTCTCCCCGGGCCTCTCTCCATGAATCTCCCTGGGCCTCTGCCCGTGCCTCTCCCCGTGCCTCTCCCCGGGCCTCTCCCCGTGCCTCTCCCCGTGCCTCTCCCCGTGCCTCTCCCCGTAAATCTCCCCGTGCCTCTCCCCGTGCTTCTCCCCGTGCCTCTCCCCGTGCCTCTCCCCGTGCCTCTCCCCGTGCCTCTCCCCGTGCTTCTCCCCGTGCCTCTCCCCGTGCCTCTCCCCGTGCCTCTCCCCATGCCTCTTCCCGGGCCTCTTCCTGGGCCTCTCTCCGTGAATCTCCCCGGGCCTCTCCCCGTGCCTCTCTTCGTGAATCTCCCCGGGCCTCTCCCCGAGCCTCTCTCCGTGAATCTCCCCCGGGTCTCTCCACAGGCCTCTCCCCGTGCCTCTCCCCGTGCCTCTCTCCGTGAATCTCCCCGGGTCTCTCCCTGTACCTCTCCCTGGGCCTCTCCCCATGCCTTTCTCTGGGCCTCTCTCCGTGTATCTCCTCGGGCCTCTCCCCGTGCCTCTCTCCGTGTATCTCCCCAGGCCTCTCCTCGTGCCTCTCCCCGTGCCTCTCCCCGTGAATCTCCCCGTGCCTCTCCCCGTGCCTCTCTCCGTGAATCTCCCCGTGCCTCTCCCCGTGCCTCTCCCCGTGCCTCTCCCCGTGCCTCTCCCATGGCCTGTCCCCGGGCCTCTCTCCTTGAATCTCCCCGGTTCTCTCCCCAGGCAACTCTCCCCGTGCCTCTCTCCGTGTATCTCCCCGGGCCTCTCCCCGTGAATCTCCCCATGCCTCTGCCCGTCCCTCTCCCCGTGAATCTCCCCGTGCCTCTCCCCGTGCGTCTCCCCGTGCCTCTCCCCGTGCCTCTCACCGTGCCTCTCTCCGTGAATCTCCCCGTGCCTCTCCCCGTTCTTCTCCCCGTTCTTCTCCCCGTTCTTCTCCCCGTTCTTCTCCCCGTGCCTCTCCCCGGGCCTCTCCCCGGGCCTCTCCCCGGCCCTCTCTCCGTGAATCTCCCCGGGCATCTCCCTGGGCCTCTCCCCGTGCCTATCTCCGTGAATCTCCCCGGGCCTCTCTCCGAGCCTCTCCCCGGGCCTCTCTCCATGAATCTCCCTGGGCCTCTCCCCGTGCCTCTCCCCGTGCCTCTCCCCGTGCCTCTCCCCAGGCCTCTCCCCGGGCCTCTCCCCGGGCCTCACCCCGTGCCTCTCTCCATGAATCTCCCCGGGCTTCTCCCCGAGCCTTTCCCCATGCCTCTCACTGGGCCTCTCACTATGACTCTCCCCGGGCCTCTCTCCATGAATCTCCCTGGGCCTCTCCTCGTGCCTCTCCCCGTGCCTCTCCCCGGGCCTCTCCCCGGGCCTCTCCCCGAGTATCTCCCCATGCCTCTCTCCGTGAATCTCCCTGTGCCTCTCCCCGTGCCTCTCTCCGTGAATCTCCCCGGGCCTCACCCCGTGCCTCTCCCCGTGCGTCTCCCCGTGCGTCTCCCCGTGCCTCTCCCCGTGCCTCTCCCCGTAAATCTCCCCATGCCTCTCCCCGTGCTTCTCCCCGTGCCTCTCCCCGTGCCTCTCCCCGTGCCTCTCCCCGTGCCTCTCCCCATGCCTCTCCCCGGGCCTCTTCCTGGGCCTCTCTCCGTGAATCTCCCCGGGCCTCTCCCCGTGCCTCTCTTCGTGAATCTCCCCGGGCCTCTCCCCGAGCCTCTCTCCGTGAATCTCCCCCGGGTCTCTCCCCAGGCCTCTCCCCGTGCCTCTCTCCGTGAATCTCCCTGGGCCTCTCACTGTGCCTCTCCCTGGGCCTCTCACCATGCCTTTCTCTGGGCCTCTCTCCGTGTATCTCTTCGGGCCTCTCCCCGTGCCTCTCTCCGTGTATCTCCCCAGGATTCTCCCCGTGCCTCTCCCCGTGAATCTCCCCGTGCCTCTCCCCGTGCCTCTCTCCGTGAATCTCCCCGTGCCTCTCCCCGTGCCTCTCCCCATGCCTCTCCCAAGGCCTCTCCCCGGGCCTCTCCCCGTGTATCTCCCCATGCCTCTCTCCGTGAATCTCCCCGTGCCTCTCCCCGTGCCTCTCTCCGTGAATCTCCCCGGGCCTCACCCCGTGTATCTCCCCGGGCCTCTCCCCGTGAATCTGCCCGGGCCTCTCTCCATGAATCTCCCCGGGTCTCTCCCCGGGCCACTCCCCGTGCCTCTCCCTGTGCGTCTCCCCGGGCCTCTCTCCGTGAATCTCCCCGGGTCTCTCCGCAGGCCTCTCCCCGTGCCTCTCTCCGTGTATCTCCCCGTCCCTCTCCCCGTGAATCTCCCCATGCCTCTCCCCGTGCGTCTCCCCGTGCCTCTCCCCGTGCCTCTCCCCATGCCTCTCTCCGTGAATCTCCCTGTGCCTCTCCCCGTGCTTCTCCCTGTGCCTCTCCCCATGCTTCTCCCTGTGCCTCTCCCCGTGCCTCTCCCCGTGCCTCTCCCCGTGCCTCTCCCCGGGCCTCTCCCCGGGCCTCTCTCCGTGAATCTCCCCGTGCCTCTCCCCGTGCTTCTCCCTGTGCCTCTCTCCGTGAATCTCCCCGTGCTGCTCCCCATGCTTCTCCCCGTGAATCTCCCCGGGCCTCTCCCTGGGCCTCTCCACGTGCCTCTCTCCGTGAATCTCCCCTGGCCTCTCCCCGAGCCTCTCCCCGGGCCTCTCTCCGTGAATCTCCCCGGGTCTCTCCCCGGGCCACTCCCCATGCCTCTCTCCGTGAATCTCCCCGGGCCTCTCCCTGTGCCTCTCCCTGGGCCTCTCCGCATGCCTTTCTCTGGGCCTCTCGGTGTATCTCCCTGGGCCTCTCCCCGTGCCTCTCTCCGTGTATCTCCCCGGGCCTCTCCCCATGAATCTCCCCGTGCCTCTCCCCGTGCCGCTCCCCGTGCCTCTCCCCGTGCCTCTCCCCGGGCCTCTCTCCGTGAATCTCCCCGTGCCTCTCCCCGTGCCTCTCCCCGTGAATCTCCCCGTGCCTCTCTCCGTAAATTTCTCCGTGAATCACCCCGTGCCTCTCCCCAGGCCTTTCCCCGTGCCTCTCTCCGTGAATCTCCCCGTGCCTCTCCCCGAGCCTCTCCCCGTGCCTCTCTCCGTGAATCTCCCCGGGCCTCTCCCCGTGCCTTTCCCCGTGCCTCTCTCCGTGAATCTCCCTGGGCCTCTCTCCATGAATCTCCCCGGGCCTCTCCCCGTGCCTCTCCCCGTGCCTCTCTCCGTGAATCTCTCCGTGAATCTCCCCGTGCCTCTCCCCGAGCCTCTCCCCGTGCCTCTCTCCATGAATCTCCCCGGGCTTCTCCCCGAGCCTTTCCCCGTGCCTCTCTCCATGAATCTCCCTGGGCCTCTCACCATGCCTCTCCCCGGGCCTCTCCCCGTGTATCTCCCCATGCCTCTCTCCGTGAATCTCCCCGTGCCTCTCCCCGTGCCTCTCTCCGTGAATCTCCCCGGGCCTCACCCCGTGTATCTCCCCGAGCCTCTCCCCGGGCCTCTCCCCGTGAATCTCCCCGGGCCTCTCCCCGTGAATCTCCTCGTGCCTCTCCCCGTGAATCTCCCCGTGCCTCTCCCCGTGCCTCTCCCCGTGCGTCTCCCCGTGCCTCTCCCCGTGAATCTCCCCGTGCCTCTCCCCGTGCCTCTCCTCGTGCTTCTCCCCGTGCCTCTCCCCGTGCCTCTCCCCGGGCCTCTCTCCGTGAATCTCCCCAGGCCTCTCCCCGTGCCTCTCTTCGTGAATCTCCCCGGGCCTCTCCCCGGGCCTCACCCCGTGCCTCTCTCCATGAATCTCCCCGGGCTTCTCCCCGAGCCTTTCCCCATGCCTCTCACTGGGCCTCTCACTATGACTCTCCCCGGGCCTCTCTCCATGAATCTCCCTGGGCCTCTCCTCGTGCCTCTCCCCGTGCCTCTCCCCGGGCCTCTCCCCGGGCCTCTCCCCGAGTATCTCCCCATGCCTCTCTCCGTGAATCTCCCCGTGCCTCTCCCCGTGCCTCTCTCCGTGAATCTCCCCGTGCCTCACCCCGTGCCTCTCCCCGTGCGTCTCCCCGTGCGTCTCCCCGTGCCTCTCCCCGTGCCTCTCCCCATGCCTCTCCCCGTGCTTCTCCCCGTGCCTCTCCCCGTGCCTCTCCCCGTGCCTCTCCCCGTGCCTCTTCCTGGGCCTCTCTCCGTGAATCTCCCCGGGCCTCTCCCCGTGCCTCTCTTCGTGAATCTCCCCGGGCCTCTCCCCGAGCCTCTCTCCGTGAATCTCCCCCGGGTCTCTCCCCAGGCCTCTCCCCGTGCCTCTCTCCGTGAATCTCCCTGGGCCTCTCACTGTGCCTCTCCCTGGGCCTCTCACCATGCCTTTCTCTGGGCCTCTCTCCGTGTATCTCTTCGGGCCTCTCCCCGTGCCTCTCTCCGTGTATCTCCCCAGGATTCTCCCCGTGCCTCTCCCCGTGAATCTCCCCGTGCCTCTCCCCGTGCCTCTCTCCGTGAATCTCCCCGTGCCTCTCCCCGTGCCTCTCCCCATGCCTCTCCCAAGGCCTCTCCCCGGGCCTCTCCCCGTGTATCTCCCCATGCCTCTCTCCGTGAATCTCCCCGTGCCTCTCCCCGTGCCTCTCTCCGTGAATCTCCCCGGGCCTCACCCCGTGTATCTCCCCGGGCCTCTCCCCGTGAATCTGCCCGGGCCTCTCTCCATGAATCTCCCCGGGTCTCTCCCCGGGCCACTCCCCGTGCCTCTCCCTGTGCGTCTCCCCGGGCCTCTCTCCGTGAATCTCCCCGGGTCTCTCCGCAGGCCTCTCCCCGTGCCTCTCTCCGTGTATCTCCCCGTCCCTCTCCCCGTGAATCTCCCCATGCCTCTCCCCGTGCGTCTCCCCGTGCCTCTCCCCGTGCCTCTCCCCATGCCTCTCTCCGTGAATCTCCCTGTGCCTCTCCCCGTGCTTCTCCCTGTGCCTCTCCCCATGCTTCTCCCCGTGCTTCTCCCTGTGCCTCTCCCCGTGCCTCTCCCCGTGCCTCTCCCCGGGCCTCTCCCCGGGCCTCTCTCCGTGAATCTCCCCGTGCCTCTCCCCGTGCTTCTCCCTGTGCCTCTCTCCGTGAATCTCCCCGTGCTGCTCCCCATGCTTCTCCCCGTGAATCTCCCCGGGCCTCTCCCTGGGCCTCTCCACGTGCCTCTCTCCGTGAATCTCCCCTGGCCTCTCCCCGAGCCTCTCCCCGGGCCTCTCTCCGTGAATCTCCCCGGGTCTCTCCCCGGGCCACTCCCCATGCCTCTCTCCGTGAATCTCCCCGGGCCTCTCCCTGTGCCTCTCCCTGGGCCTCTCCGCATGCCTTTCTCTGGGCCTCTCGGTGTATCTCCCTGGGCCTCTCCCCGTGCCTCTCTCCGTGTATCTCCCCGGGCCTCTCCCCATGAATCTCCCCGTGCCTCTCCCCGTGCCGCTCCCCGGGCCTCTCTCCGTGAATCTCCCCGTGCCTCTCCCCGTGCCTCTCCCCGTGAATCTCCCCGTGCCTCTCTCCGTAAATTTCTCCGTGAATCACCCCGTGCCTCTCCCCAGGCCTTTCCCCGTGCCTCTCTCCGTGAATCTCCCCGTGCCTCTCCCCGAGCCTCTCCCCGTGCCTCTCTCCGTGAATCTCCCCGGGCCTCTCCCCGTGCCTTTCCCCGTGCCTCTCTCCGTGAATCTCCCTGGGCCTCTCTCCATGAATCTCCCCGGGCCTCTCCCCGTGCCTCTCCCCGTGCCTCTCTCCGTGAATCTCTCCGTGAATCTCCCCGTGCCTCTCCCCGAGCCTCTCCCCGTGCCTCTCTCCATGAATCTCCCCGGGCTTCTCCCCGAGCCTTTCCCCGTGCCTCTCTCCATGAATCTCCCTGGGCCTCTCACCATGCCTCTCCCCGGGCCTCTCCCCGTGTATCTCCCCATGCCTCTCTCCGTGAATCTCCCCGTGCCTCTCCCCGTGCCTCTCTCCGTGAATCTCCCCGGGCCTCACCCCGTGTATCTCCCCGAGCCTCTCCCCGTGAATCTCCCCGGGCCTCTCCCCGTGAATCTCCTCGTGCCTCTCCCCGTGAATCTCCCCGTGCCTCTCCCCAGGCCTTTCCCCGTGCTTCTCTCCGTGAATCTCCCCGTGCCTCTCCCCGAGCCTCTCCCCGTGCCTCTCTCCGTGAATCTCCCCGGGCCTCTCCCCGTGCCTTTCCCCGTGCCTCTCTCCGTGAATCTCCCTGGGCCTCTCTCCATGAATCTCCCCGGGCCTCTCCCCGTGCCTCTCCCCGTGCCTCTCTCCGTGAATCTCTCCGTGAATCTCCCCGTGCCTCTCCCCGAGCCTCTCCCCGAGCCTCTCCCCGTGCCTCTCTCCATGAATCTCCCCGGGCTTCTCCCCGAGCCTTTCCCCGTGCCTCTCTCCATGAATCTCCCTGGGCCTCTCACCATGCCTCTCCCCGGGCCTCTCCCCATGCCTCTCTCCGTGAATCTCCCCGTGCCTCTCCCCGTGCCTCTCTCCGTGAATCTCCCCGGGCCTCACCCCGTGTATCTCCCCGAGCCTCTCCCCGGGCCTCTCCCCGTGAATCTCCCCGGGCCTCTCCCCGTGAATCTCCTCGTGCCTCTCCCCGTGAATCTCCCCGTGCCTCTCCCCGTGCCTCTCCCCGTGCCTCTCCCCGTGCGTCTCCCCGTGCCTCTCCCCGTGAATCTCCCCGTGCCTCTCCTCGTGCTTCTCCCCGTGCCTCTCCCCGTGCCTCTCCCCGGGCCTCTCTCCGTGAATCTCCCCAGGCCTCTCCCCGTGCCTCTCTTCGTGAATCTCCCCGGGCCTCTCCCCGAGCCTCTCTCCGTGAATCTCCCCGGGTCTCTCCCCAGGCCTCTCCCCCTGCCTTTCCCCGTGCCTCTTTCCGTGAATCTCCCTGGGCCTCTCTCCATGAATCTCCCTGGGCCTCTCCCCGTGCCTCTCCCCGTGCCTCTCCCCGGGCCTCTCCCCGTGCCTCTCCCCAGGCCTCTCCCCGGGCCTCTCCCCGTGCCTCTCTCCATGAATCTCCCCGGGCTTCTCCCCGAGCCTTTCCCCGTGCCTCTCTCCATGAATCTCACCGGGCCTCTCACTATGCCGCTCCCCGGGCCTCTCCCCGGGCCTCTCCCCGGGCCTCTCCCCGTGTATCTCCCCATGCCTCTCTCCGTGAATCTCCCCGTGCCTCTCCCCGTGCCTCTCTCCGTGAATCTCCCCGGGCCTCACCCCGTGTATCTCCCCGGGCCTCTCCCCGGGCCTCTCCCCGGGCCTCTCCCCGTGCCTCTCCCCGTGAATCTCCCCGTGCCTCTCCCCGTGCCTCTCCCCGTGCCTCTCCCCGTGCGTCTCCCCGTGCCTCTCCCCGTGCCTCTCCCCGTAAATCTCCCCGTGCCTCTCCCCGTGCTTCTCCCCGTGCCTCTCCCCGTGCCTCTCCCTGTGCCTCTCCCCATGCCTCTCCCCGGGCCTCTTCCTGGGCCTCTCTCCGTGAATCTCCCCGGGCCTCTCCCCGTGCCTCTCTTCGTGAATCTCCCCAGGCCTCTCCCCGTGCCTCTCTCCGTGAATCTCCCCAGGCCTCTCCTCGTGCCTCTCCCCGTGCCTCTCCCCGTGAATCTCCCCGTGCCTCTCCCCGTGCCTCTCTCCGTGAATCTCCCCGTGCCTCTCCCCGTGCCTCTCCCCGTGCCTCTCCCATGGCCTCTCCCCGGGCCTCTCTCTTTGAATCTCCCTGGGTCTCTCCCCAGGCCTCTCCCCGTGCCTCTCTCCATGTATCTCCCCGGGCCTCTCCCCGTGAATCTCCCCATGCCTCTGCCCGTCCCTCTCCCCGTGAATCTCCCCGTGCCTCTCCCCGTGCCTCTCCCCGTGCCTCTCCCTGTGCCTCTCCCCGTGCCTCTCTCCGTGAATCTCCCCGTGCCTCTCCCCGTTATTCTCCCCGTGCTTCTCCCCGTGCTTCTCCCCGTGCCTCTCCCCGTGCCTCTCCCCGGGTCTCTCCCCGGGCCTCTCCCCGGCCCTCTCTCCGTGAATCTCCCCGGGCATCTCCCTGGGCCTCTCCCCGTGCCTCTCTCCGTGAATCTCCCCGGGCCTCTCCCCGAGCTTCTCCCCGGGCCTCTCTCCGTGAATCTCCCCGGGTCTCTCCCCGGGCCACTTCCCGTGCCTCTCCCTGTGCGTCTCCCCGGGCCTCTCTCCGTGAATCTCCCCGGGCCTCTCTCCGTGTATCTCCCCGGGCCTCTCCCCATGAATCTCCCCGTGCCTCTCCCCGTGCCGCTCCCCATGCCTCTCCCCGGGCCTCTCTCCGTGAATCTCCCCGTGCCTCTCCCCGTGCCGCTCCCCGTGCCTCTCCCCGGGCCTCTCTCCATGAATCTCCCTGGGCCTCTGCCCGTGCCTCTCCCCGTGCCTCTCCCCGGGCCTCTCCCCGTGCCTCTCCCCGTGCCTCTCCCCGTGCCTCTCCCCGTGCCTCTCCCCGTGCCTCTCCCCGTAAATCTCCCCGTGCCTCTCCCCGTGCTTCTCCCCGTGCCTCTCCCCGTGCCTCTCCCCGTGCCTCTCCCCGTGCCTCTCCCCGTGCTTCTCCCCGTGCCTCTCCCCGTGCCTCTCCCCGTGCCTCTCCCCATGCCTCTCCCCGGGCCTCTTCCTGGGCCTCTCTCCGTGAATCTCCCCGGGCCTCTCCCCGTGCCTCTCTTCGTGAATCTCCCCGGGCCTCTCCCCGAGCCTCTCTCCGTGAATCTCCCCCGGGTTACTCCACAGGCCTCTCCCCGTGCCTCTCTCCGTGAATCTCCCCGGGTCTCTCCCTGTGCCTCTCCCTGGGCCTCTCCCCATGCCTTTCTCTGGGCCTCTCTCCGTGTATCTCCTCGGGCCTCTCCCCGTGCCTCTCTCCGTGAATCTCCCCGGGCCTCACCCCGTGTATCTCCCCGGGCCTCTCCCCGTGAATCTCCCCGGGCCTCTCCCCGTGCCTCTCCCCGTGAATCTCCCCGTGCCTCTCCCCGTGCCTCTCCCCGTGCCTCTCCCCGTGCGTCTCCCCGTGCCTCTCCCCGTGCCTCTCCCCGTAAATCTCCCTGTGCCTCTCCCCGTGCTTCTCCCCGTGCCTCTCCCCGTGCCTCTCCCTGTGCCTCTCCCCATGCCTCTCCCCGGGCCTCTTCCTGGGCCTCTCTCCGTGAATCTCCCCGGGCCTCTCCCCGTGCCTCTCTTCGTGAATCTCCCCAGGCCTCTCCCCGTGCCTCTCTCCGTGAATCTCCCCAGGCCTCTCCTCGTGCCTCTCCCCGTGCCTCTCCCCGTGCCTCTCCCCGTGCCTCTCCCATGGCCTCTCCCCGGGCCTCTCTCTTTGAATCTCCCCGGGTCTCTCCCCAGGCCTCTCCCCGTGCCTCTCTCCATGTATCTCCCCGGGCCTCTCCCCGTGAATCTCCCCATGCCTCTGCCCGTCCCTCTCCCCGTGAATCTCCCCGTGCCTCTCCCCGTGCGTCTCCCCGTGCCTCTCCCTGTGCCTCTCCCCGTGCCTCTCTCCGTGAATCTCCCCGTGCCTCTCCCCGTTATTCTCCCCGTGCTTCTCCCTTGCCTCTCCCCGTGCCTCTCCCCGGGCCTCTCCCCGGGCCTCTCCCCGGGCCTCTCCCCGGCCCTCTCTCCGTGAATCTCCCCGGGCATCTCCCTGGGCCTCTCCCCGTGCCTCTCTCCGTGAATCTCCCCGGGCCTCTCCCCGAGCCTCTCCCCGGGCCTCTCTCCGTGAATCTCCCCGGGTCTCTCCCCGGGCCACTTCCCGTGCCTCTCCCTGTGCGTCTCCCCGGGCCTCTCTCCGTGAATCTCCCCGGGCCTCTCTCCGTGTATCTCCCCGGGCCTCTCCCCATGCCTCTCCCCGTGCCGCTCCCCATGCCTCTCCCCGGGCCTCTCTCCGTGAATCTCCCCGTGCCTCTCCCCGTGCCGCTCCCCGTGCCTCTCCCCGGGCCTCTCTCCATGAATCTCCCTGGGCCTCTGCCCGTGCCTCTCCCCGGGCCTCTCCCCGGGCCTCTCCCCGGGCCTCTCCCCGTGCCTCTCCCCGTGCCTCTCCCCGTAAATCTCCCCGTGCCTCTCCCCGTGCTTCTCCCCGTGCCTCTCCCCGTGCCTCTCCCCGTGCCTCTCCCCGTGCTTCTCCCCGTGCCTCTCCCCGTGCCTCTCCCCGTGCCTCTCCCCATGCCTCTCCCCGGGCCTCTTCCTGGGCCTCTCTCCGTGAATCTCCCCGGGCCTCTCCCCGTGCCTCTCTTCGTGAATCTCCCCGGGCCTCTCCCCGAGCCTCTCTCCGTGAATCTCCCCCGGGTTACTCCACAGGCCTCTCCCCGTGCCTCTCTCCGTGAATCTCCCCGGGTCTCTCCCTGTGCCTCTCCCTGGGCCTCTCCCCATGCCTTTCTCTGGGCCTCTCTCCGTGTATCTCCTCGGGCCTCTCCCCGTGCCTCTCTCCGTGTATCTCCCCAGGCCTCTCCTCGTGCCTCTCCCCGTGCCTCTCCCCGTGAATCTCCCCGTGCCTCTCCCCGTGCCTCTCTCCGTGAATCTCCCCGTGCCTCTCCCCGTGCCTCTCCCCGTGCCTCTCCCCGTGCCTCTCCCATGGCCTCTCCCCGGGCCTCTCTCCTTGAATCTCCCCGGGTCTCTCCCCAGGCCTCTCCCCGTGCCTCTCTCCGTGTATCTCCCCGTGAATCTCCCCATGCCTCTGCCCGTCCCTCTCCCCGTGAATCTCCCCGTGCCTCTCCCCGTGCGTCTCCCCGTGCCTCTCCCCGTGCCTCTCCCCGTGCCTCTCCCCGTGAATCTCCCCGTGCCTCTCCCCGTTCTTCTCCCCGTTCTTCTCCCCGTGCCTCTCCCCGTGCGTCTCCCCGTGCCTCTCCCCGTGCCTCTCCCCGTGCCTCTCTCCGTGAATCTCCCCGTGCCTCTCCCCGTTCTTCTCCCCGTTCTTCTCCCCGTGCCTCTCCCCGTGCCTCTCCCCGGGCCTCTCCCCGGGCCTCTCCCCGGCCCTCTCTCCGTGAATCTCCCCGGGCCTCTCTCCGAGCCTCTGCCCGTCCCTCTCCCCGTGAATCTCCCCGTGCCTCTCCCCGTGCGTCTCCCCGTGCGTCTCCCCGTGCCTCTCCCCGTGCCTCTCTCCGTGAATCTCCCCGTGCCTCTCCCCGTTCTTCTCCCCGTTCTTCTCCCCGTGCCTCTCCCCGTGCCTCTCCCCGGGCCTCTCCCCGGGCCTCTCCCCGGGCCTCTCCCCGGGCCTCTCCCCGAGTATCTCCCCATGCCTCTCTCCGTGAATCTCCCCGTGCCTCTCCCCGTGCCTCTCTCCGTGAATCTCCCCGGGCCTCACCCCATGTATCTCCCCGGGCCTCTCCCCGGGCCTCTCCCCGTGAATCTCCCCGGGCCTCTCCCCGTGAATCTCCCCGTGAATCTCCCCGTGCCTCTCCCCGTGCCTCTCCCCGTGCCTCTCCCCGTGCCTCTCCCCGTGCGTCTCCCCGTGCGTCTCCCCGTGCCTCTCCCCGTGCCTCTCCCCGTAAATCTCCCCGTGCCTCTCCCCGTGCCTCTCCCCGTGCTTCTCCCCGTGCCTCTCCCCGTGCCTCTCCCCGTGCCTCTCCCCGTGCCTCTCTTCGTGAATCTCCCCGGGCCTCACCCCGTGTATCTCCCCGGGCCTCTCCCCGTGAATCTCCCCGGGCCTCTCTCCATGAATCTCCCCGGGTCTCTCCCCGGGCCACTCCCCGTGCCTCTCCCTGTGCGTCTCCCCGGGCCTCTTCCTGGGCCTCTCTCCGTGAATCTCCCCGGGCCTCTCCCCGTGCCTCTCTTCGTGAATCTCCCCGGGCCTCTCCCCGAGCCTCTCTCCGTGAATTTCCCCCGGGTCTCTCCCCAGGCCTCTCCCCGTGCCTCTCTCCGTGAATCTCCCTGGGCCTCTCACTGTGCCTCTCCCTGGGCCTCTCCCCATGCCTTTCTCTGGGCCTCTCTCCGTGTATTTCCTCGGGCCTCTCCCCGTGCCTCTCTCCGTGTATCTCCCCAGGCCTCTCCCCGTGCCTCTCCCCGTGAATCTCCCCGTGCCTCTCCCCGTGCCTCTCTCCGTGTATCTCCCCATGCCTCTCTCCGTGAATCTCCCCGTGCCTCTCCCCGTGCCTCTCTCCGTGAATCTCCCCGGGCCTCACCCCGTGTATCTCCCCGGGCCTCTCCCCGTGAATCTCCCCGGGCCTCTCTCCATGAATCTCCCCGGGTCTCTCCCCGGGCCACTCCCCGTGCCTCTCCCTGTGCGTCTCCCCGGGCCTCTCTCCGTGAATCTCCCCGGGTCTCTCCCCAGGCCTCTCCCCGTGCCTCTCTCCGTGTATCTCCCCGTCCCTCTCCCCGTGAATCTCCCCATGCCTCTCCCCGTGCGTCTCCCCGTGCCTCTGCCCGTGCCTCTCCCCGTGCCTCTCTCCGTGAATCTCCCTGTGCCTCTCCCCGTGCTTCTCCCTGTGCCTCTCCCCATGCTTCTCCCTGTGCCTCTCCCCATGCCTCTCCCCGTGCCTCTCCCCGTGCCTCTCCCCGTGCCTCTCCCCGGGCCTCTCCCCGGGCCTCTCTCCGTGAATCTCCCCGTGCCTCTCCCCGTGCTTCTCCCTGTGCCTCTCTCCGTGAATCTCCCCGTGCCGCTCCCCATGCTTCTTCCCGTGAATCTCCCCGGGCCTCTCCCTGGGCCTCTCCACGTGCCTCTCTCCGTGAATCTCCCCTGGCCTCTCCCCGAGCCTCTCCCCGGGCCTCTCTCCGTGAATCTCCCCGGGTCTCTCCCCGGGCCACTCCCCGTGCCTCTCTCCGTGAATCTCCCCGGGCCTCTCCCTGTGCCTCTCCCTGGGCCTCTCCGCATGCCTTTCTCTGGGCCTCTCGGTGTATCTCCCTGGGCCTCTCCCCGTGCCTCTCTCCGTGTATCTCCCCGGGCCTCTCCCCATGAATCTCCCCGTGCCTCTCCCCGTGCCGCTCCCCGTGCCTCTCCCCGGGCCTCTCTCCGTGAATCTCCCCGTGCCTCTCCCCGTGCCTCTCCCCGTGAATCTCCCCGTGCCTCTCTCCGTAAATTTCTCCGTGAATCACCCCGTGCCTCTCCCCAGGCCTTTCCCCGTGCCTCTCTCTGTGAATCTCCCCGAGCCTCTCCCCGAGCCTCTCCCCGTGCCTCTCTCCGTGAATCTCCCCGGGCCTCTCCCCGTGCCTTTCCCCGTGCCTCTCTCCGTGAATCTCCCTGGGCCTCTCTCCATGAATCTCCCCGGGCCTCTCCCCGTGCCTCTCCCCGTGCCTCTCTCCGTGAATCTCCCCGTGCCTCTCCCCAGGCCTTTCCCTGTGCCTCTCTCTATGAATCTCCCCGAGCCTCACCCAGAGCCTCTCCCCGTGCCTCTCTCCGTGAATCTCCCCGGGCCTCTCCCCGGGCCTCTCCCCGAGCCTCTCCCCGTGCCTCTCTCCATGAATCTCCCCGGGCTTCTCCCCGAGCCTTTCCCCGTGCCTCTCTCCATGAATCTCCCTGGGCCTCTCACCATGCCTCTCCCCGGGCCTCTCCCCGTGTATCTCCCCATGCCTCTCTCCGTGAATCTCCCCGTGCCTCTCCCCGTGCCTCTCTCCGTGAATCTCCCCGGGCCTCACCCCGTGTATCTCCCCGGGCCTCTCCCCGGGCCTCTCCCCGTGAATCTCCCCGAGCCTCTCCCCGTGAATCTCCTCGTGCCTCTCCCCGTGCCTCTCCCCGTGCGTCTCCCCGTGCCTCTCCCCGTGAATCTCCCCGTGCCTCTCCTCATGCTTCTCCCCGTGCCTCTCCCCGGGCCTCTCTCCGTGAATCTCCCCAGGCCTCTCCCCGTGCCTCTCTTCGTGAATCTCCCCGGGCCTCTCCCCAGGCCTCTCCCCCTGCCTTTCCCCGTGCCTCTTTCCGTGAATCTCCCTGGGCCTCTCTCCATGAATCTCCCTGGGCCTCTCCCCGTGCCTCTCCCCGTGCCTCTCCCCGGGCCTCTCCCCGAGCCTTTCCCCGTGCCTCTCTCCATGAATCTCACCGGGCCTCTCACTATGCCGCTCCCCGGGCCTCTCCCCGGGCCTCTCCCCGTGTATCTCCCCATGCCTCTCTCCGTGAATCTCCCCGTGCCTCTCCCCGTGCCTCTCTCCGTGAATCTCCCCGGGCCTCACCCCGTGTATCTCCCCGGGCCTCTCCCCGTGAATCTCCCCGGGCCTCTCCCCGTGCCTCTCCCCGTGAATCTCCCCGTGCCTCTCCCCGTGCCTCTCCCCGTGCCTCTCCCCGTGCCTCTCCCCGTGCCTCTCCCCGTGCCTCTCCCCGTGCCTCTCCCCGTAAATCTCCCCGTAAATCTCCCTGTGCCTCTCCCCGTGCTTCTCCCCGTGCCTCTCCCCGTGCCTCTCCCTGTGCCTCTCCCCATGCCTCTCCCCGGGCCTCTTCCTGGGCCTCTCTCCGTGAATCTCCCCGGGCCTCTCCCCGTGCCTCTCTTCGTGAATCTCCCCGGGCCTCTCCCCGAGCCTCTCTCCGTGAATCTCCCACGGGTCTCTCCCCAGGCCTCTCCCCGTGCCTCTCTCCGTGAATCTCCCCAGGCCTCTCCTCGTGCCTCTCCCCGTGCCTCTCCCCGTGAATCTCCCCGTGCCTCTCCCCGTGCCTCTCTCCGTGAATCTCCCCGTGCCTCTCCCCGTGCCTCTCCCCGTGCCTCTCCCCGTGCCTCTCCCATGGCCTCTCCCCGGGCCTCTCTCCTTGAATCTCCCCGGGTCTCTCCCCAGGCCTCTCCCCGTGCCTCTCTCCGTGTATCTCCCCGGGCCTCTCCCCGTGAATCTCCCCATGCCTCTGCCCGTCCCTCTCCCCGTGAATCTCCCCGTGCCTCTCCCCGTGCGTCTCCCCGTGCCTCTCCCCGTGCCTCTCCCCGTGCCTCTCCCCGTGCCTCTCTCCGTGAATCTCCCCGTGCCTCTCCCCGTGCTTCTCCCCGTGCCTCTCCCCGTGCCTCTCCCCGGGCCTCTTCCCGGGCCTCTCCCCGGCCCTCTCTCCGTGAATCTCCCCGGGCATCTCCCTGGGCCTCTCCCTGTGCCTCTCTCCGTGAATCTCCCCGGGCCTCTCCCCGAGCCTCTCCCCGGGCCTCTCTCCGTGAATCTCCCCGGGCCTCTCCCTGTGCCTCTCCCTGGGCCTCTCCGCATGCCTTTCTCTGGGCACCTCGGTGTATCTCCCTGGGCCTCTCCCCGTGCCTCTCTCCGTTTATCTCCCCGGGCCTCTCCCCATGAATCTCCCCGTGCCTCTCCCCATGCCGCTCCCCGTGCCTCTCCCCGGACCTCTCTCCGTGAATCTCCACGTGCCTCTCCCCGTGCCTCTCCCCGTGCCGCTCCCCGTGCCTCTCCCCGGGCCTCTCTCCATGAATCTCCCTGGGCCTCTCCCCGTGCCTCTCCCCGGGCCTCTCCCCGTGCCTCTCCCCGTGCCTCTCCCCGTAAATCTCCCCGTGCCTCTCCCCGTGCTTCTCCCCGTGCCTCTCCCCGTGCCTCTCCCCGTGCCTCTCCCCGTGCCTCTCCCCGTGCCTCTCCCCATGCCTCTCCCCGGGCCTCTTCCTGGGCCTCTCTCCGTGAATCTCCCCGGGCCTCTCCCCGTGCCTCTCTTCGTGAATCTCCCCGGGCCTCTCCCCGAGCCTCTCTCCGTGAATCTCCCCCGGGTCTCTCCACAGGCCTCTCCCCGTGCCTCTCTCCGTGAATCTCCCCGGGTCTCTCCCTGTGCCTCTCCCTGGGCCTCTCCCCATGCCTTTCTCTGGGCCTCTCTCCGTGTATCTCCTCGGGCCTCTCCCCGTGCCTCTCTCCGTGTATCTCCCCAGGCCTCTCCTCGTGCCTCTCCCCGTGCCTCTCCCCGTGAATCTCCCCGTGCCTCTCCCCGTGCCTCTCCCCGTGCCTCTCCCCGTGCCTCTCTCCGTGAATCTCCCCGTGCCTCTCCCCGTGCCTCTCCCCGTGCCTCTCCCCGTGCCTCTCCCATGGCCTCTCCCCGGGCCTCTCTCCTTGAATCTCCCCGGGTCTCTCTCCAGGCCTCTCCCCGTGCCTCTCTCCGTGTATCTCCCCGGGCCTCTCCCCGTGAATCTCCCCATGACTCTGCCCGTCCCTCTCCCCGTGAATCTCCCCGTGCCTCTGCCCGTCCCTCTCCCCGTGAATCTCCCCGTGCCTCTCCCCGTGCCTCTCCCCGTGCGTCTCCCCGTGCCTCTCCCCGTGCCTCTCCCCGTGCCTCTCTCCGTGAATCTCCCCGTGCCTCTCCCCGTGCCTCTCCCCGTTCTTCTCCCCGTTCTTCTCCCCGTGCCTCTCCCCGTGCCTCTCCCCGGGCCTCTCCCCGGGCCTCTTCCTGGGCCTCTCTCCGTGAATCTCCCCGGGCCTCTCCCCGTGCCTCTCTTCGTGAATCTCCCCGGGCCTCTCCCCGAGCCTCTCTCCGTGAATCTCCCCCGGGTCTCTCCCCAGGCCTCTCCCCGTGCCTCTCTCCGTGAATCTCCCTGGGCCTCTCACTGTGCCTCTCCCTGGGCCTCTCCCCATGCCTTTCTCTGGGCCTCTCTCCGTGTATCTCCTCGGGCCTCTCCCCGTGCCTCTCTCCGTGTATCTCCCCAGGCCTCTCCCCGTGCCTCTCCCCGTGAATCTCCCCGTGCCTCTCCCCGTGCCTCTCTCCGTGAATCTCCCCGTGCCTCTCCCCGTGCCTCTCCCCATGCCTCTCCCAAGGCCTCTCCCCGGGCCTCTCCCCGTGTATCTCCCCATGCCTCTCTCCGTGAATCTCCCCGTGCCTCTCCCCGTGCCTCTCTCCGTGAATCTCCCCGGGCCTCACCCCGTGTATCTCCCCGGGCCTCTCCCCGTGAATCTCCCCGGGCCTCTCCCCGTGAATCTCCCCGGGTCTCTCCCCGGGCCACTCCCCGTGCCTCTCCCTGTGCGTCTCCCCGGGACTCTCTCCGTGAATCTCCCCGGGTCTCTCCCCAGGCCTCTCCCCGTGCCTCTCTCCGTGTATCTCCCCGTCCCTCTCCCCGTGCCTCTCCCCGTGCCTCTCCCCGTGCCTCTCTCCGTGAATCTCCCTGTGCCTCTCCCCGTGCTTCTCCCTGTGCCTCTCCCCGTGCCTCTCCCCGTGCCTCTCCCCGGGCCTCTCCCTGGGCCTCTCCCCGGGCCTCTCTCCGTGAATCTCCCCGGGTCTCTCCCCGGGCCACTCCCCATGCCTCTCTCCGTGAATCTCCCCGGGCCTCTCCCCGGGCCTCTCCGCATGCCTTTCTCTGGGCCTCTCGGTGTATCTCCCCGGGCCTCTCCCCGGCCCTCTCCCCATGAAGCTCCCCGTGCCTCTCTCCGTGCCTCTCTCCGTGCTTCTCCCCGTGCCTCTCCCCGTGCCTCTCCCCGTGCCTCTCCCCGTGCCTCTCCCCGTGCCTCTCCCCGGGCCTCTCCCCGTGCCTCTCACCGGGCCTCTCTACGTGAATCTCCCCGGGTCTCTCCCCATGCCTCTCCCCGTGCCTCTCTCCGTGCCTCTCCCCGGGCCTCTCCCCGGGCCTCTCCCCGTGCCTCTCCCCGTGCCTCTCCCCGTGCGTCTCCCCGTGCCTCTCCCCGTGCCTCTCCCCGTGCCTCTCTCCGTGAATCTCCCCGTGCCTCTCCCCATGCCTCTCCCCGGGCCTCTCCCCGGGCCTCTCCCCGGCCTCTCTCCGTGAATCTCCCCGTGCCTCTCCCCGTGCTTCTCCCTGTGCTTCTCCCTGTGCTTCTCCCCGTGCTTCTCCCCGTGCATCTCCCCGTGCCTCTCCCCGTGCCTCTCCCCGGGCCTCTCCCCAGGCCTCTCTCCGTGAATCTCCCCGGGCCTCGCCCTGGGCCTCTCCCCGTGCCTCTCTCCGTGAATCTCCCCGGGCCTCTCCCCGAGCCTCTCCCCGGGCCTCTCTCCGTGAATCTCCCCGTGTCTCTCCCCGGGCCACTCCCCGTGCCTCTCTCCGTGAATCTCCCCGGGCCTCTCCCTGGGCCTCTCCGCATGCCTATCTCTGGGCCTCTCAGTATATATCCCCGGGCCTCTCCCCGGACCTCTCCCCATGAATCTCCCCGTGCCTCTCTCCGTGAATCTCCCCGTGCTTCTCCCCGTGCCTCTCCCCGTGCCTCTCCCCGTGCCTCTCCCCGTGCCTCTCCCC
The DNA here is from genome assembly GCF_044704955.1 of Pristiophorus japonicus. Classification (NCBI taxonomy): domain Eukaryota; kingdom Metazoa; phylum Chordata; class Chondrichthyes; family Pristiophoridae; genus Pristiophorus; species Pristiophorus japonicus. Next base: position 50,600,926 of record NC_091997.1, read on the forward strand.
GTGCCTCTCCCCGTGCCTCTCCCCGTGCCTCTCCCCGTGCCTCTCCCCGTGCCTCTCACCGGGCCTCTCCCCGGGCCTCTCTCCGTGAATCTCCCCGGGTCTCTCCCCAGGCCTCTCTCTCCGTGCCTCTCTCCGTGTATCTCCGCGGGCCTCTCCCCGTGAATCTCCCCGTGCCTCTGCCCGTGCTTCTCCCCGTGCCTCTCCCCGTGCCTCCCCCCGGGCCTCCCCCCGGGCCTCTCCCCGGCCCTCTCTCCGTGAATCTCCCCGGGCATCTCCCTGGGCCTCTCCCCGTGCCTCTCTCCGTGAATCTCCCCGGGCCTCTCCCCGAGCCTCTCCCCGGGCCTCTCTCCGTGAATATCCCCGGGTCTCTCCCCGGGCCACTCCCCGTGCCTCTCCCTGTGCGTCTTCCCGGGCCTCTCTCCGTGAATCTCCCCGGGCCTCTCCCTGTGCCTCTCCCTGGGCCTCTCCGCATGCCTTTCTCTGGGCCTCTCGGTGTATCTCCCTGGGCCTCTCCCCGTGCCTCTCTCCGTTTATCTCCCCGGGCCTCTCCCCATGAATCTCCCCGTGCCTCTCCCCATGCCGCTCCCCGTGCCTCTCCCCGGGCCTCTCTCCGTGAATCTCCCCGTGCCTCTCCCCGTGCCGCTCCCCGTGCCTCTCCCCGGGCCTCTCTCCATGAATCTCCCTGGGCCTCTCCCCGTGCCTCTCCCCGTGCCTCTCCCCGGGCCTCTACCCGTGCCTCTCCCCGTGCCTCTCCCCGTAAATCTCCCCGTGCCTCTCCCCGTGCTTCTCCCCGTGCCTCTCCCCGTGCCTCTCCCCGTGCCTCTCCCCGTGCCTCTCCCCGTGCCTCTCCCCGTGCCTCTCCCCGAGCCTCTCTCCGTGAATCTCCCCCGGGTCTCTCCACAGGCCTCTCCCCGTGCCTCTCTCCGTGAATCTCCCCGGGTCTCTCCCTGTGCCTCTCCCTGGGCCTCTCCCCATGCCTTTCTCTGGGCCTCTCTCCGTGTATCTCCTCGAGCCTCTCCCCGTGCCTCTCTCCGTGTATCTCCCCAGGCCTCTCCTCGTGCCTCTCCCCGTGCCTCTCCCCGTGAATCTCCCCGTGCCTCTCCCCGTGCCTCTCTCCGTGAATCTCCCCGTGCCTCTCCCCGTGCCTCTCCCATGGCCTCTCCCCGGGCCTCTCTCCTTGAATCTCCCCGTGTCTCTCCCCAGGCCTCTCCCCGTGCCTCTCTCCGTGTATCTCCCCGGGCCTCTCCCCGTGAATCTCCCCATGCCTCTGCCCGTCCCTCTCCCCGTGAATCTCCCCGTGCCTCTCCCCGTGCGTCTCCCCGTGCCTCTCCCCGTGCCTCTCCCCGTGCCTCTCCCCGTGCCTCTCCCCGTGCCTCTCTCCGTGAATCTCCCCGTGCCTCTCCCCGTTCTTCTCCCCGTTCTTCTCCCCGTGCCTATCTCCGAGAATCTCCCCGGGCCTCTCTCCGAGCCTCTCCCCGGGCCTCTCTCCATGAATCTCCCTGGGCCTCTCCCCGTGCCTCTCCCCGTGCCTCTCCCCGTGCCTCTCCCCGTGCCTCTCCCCGTGCCTCTCCCCGTGCCTCTCCCCGGGCCTCTCCCCGGGCCTCTCCCCGGGCCTCTCCCCGTGCCTCTCTCCATGAATCTCCCCGGGCTTCTCCCCGAGCCTTTCCCCATGCCTCTCACTGGGCCTCTCACTATGCCTCTCCCCGGGCCTCTCCCCGGGCCTCTCCCCGAGTATCTCCCCATGCCTCTCTCCGTGAATCTCCCCGTGCCTCTCCCCGTGCCTCTCTCCGTGAATCTCCCCGGGCCTCACCCCGTGTATCTCCCCGGGCCTCTCCCCGTGAATCTCCCCGGGCCTCTCCCCGTGAATCTCCCCGGGTCTCTCCCCGGGCCACTCCCCGTGCCTCTCCCTGTGCGTCTCCCCGGGACTCTCTCCGTGAATCTCCCCGGGTCTCTCCCCAGGCCTCTCCCCGTGCCTCTCTCCGTGTATCTCCCCGTCCCTCTCCCCATGCCTCTCCCCGTGCCTCTCCCCGTGCCTCTCCCCGTGCCTCTCTCCGTGAATCTCCCTGTGCCTCTCCCCGTGCTTCTCCCTGTGCCTCTCCCCGTGCCTCTCCCCGTGCCTCTCCCCGGGCCTCTCCCTGGGCCTCTCCCCGGGCCTCTCTCCGTGAATCTCCCCGGGTCTCTCCCCGGGCCACTCCCCATGCCTCTCTCCGTGAATCCCCCCGGGCCTCTCCCCGGGCCTCTCCGCATGCCTTTCTCTGGGCCTCTCGGTGTATCTCCCCGGGCCTCTCCCCGGCCCTCTCCCCATGAAGCTCCCCGTGCCTCTCTCCGTGCTTCTCCCCGTGCCTCTCCCCGTGCCTCTCCCCGTGCCTCTCCCCGTGCCTCTCCCCGTGCCTCTCCCCGGGCCTCTCCCCGTGCCTCTCACCGGGCCTCTCTACGTGAATCTCCCCGGGTCTCTCCCCATGCCTCTCCCCGTGCCTCTCTCCGTGCCTCTCCCCGGGCCTCTCCCCGTGCCTCTCCCCGTGCCTCTCCCCGTGCATCTCCCCGTGCCTCTCCCCGTGCCTCTCCCCGTGCCTCTCTCCGTGAATCTCCCCGTGCCTCTCCCCATGCCTCTCCCCGGGCCTCTCCCCGGGCCTCTCCCCGGCCTCTCTCCGTGAATCTCCCCGTGCCTCTCCCCGTGCTTCTCCCTGTGCTTCTCCCTGTGCTTCTCCCCGTGCTTCTCCCCGTGCATCTCCCCGTGCCTCTCCCCGTGCCTCTCCCCGGGCCTCTCCCCAGGCCTCTCTCCGTGAATCTCCCCGGGCCTCGCCCTGGGCCTCTCCCCGTGCCTCTCTCCGTGAATCTCCCCGGGCCTCTCCCCGAGCCTCTCCCCGGGCCTCTCTCCGTGAATCTCCCCGTGTCTCTCCCCGGGCCACTCCCCGTGCCTCTCTCCGTGAATCTCCCCGGGCCTCTCCCTGGGCCTCTCCGCATGCCTATCTCTGGGCCTCTCAGTATATATCCCCGGGCCTCTCCCCGGACCTCTCCCCATGAATCTCCCCGTGCCTCTCTCCGTGAATCTCCCCGTGCTTCTCCCCGTGCCTCTCCCCGTGCCTCTCCCCGTGCCTCTCCCCGTGCCTCTCCCCGTGCCTCTCCCCGTGCCTCTCCCCGTGCCTCTCCCCGTGCCTCTCCCCGGGCCTCTCCCCGGGCCTCTCTCCGTGAATCTCCCCGGGTCTCTCCCCAGGCCTCTCTCCGTGCCTCTCTCCGTGTATCTCCCCGGGCCTCTCCCCGTGAATCTCCCCGTGCCTCTGCCCGTGCCTCTCCCCGTGCCTCTCCCCGTGCCTCTCCCCGGGCCTCCCCCCGGGCCTCTCCCCGGCCCTCTCTCCGTGAATCTCCCCGGGCATCTCCCTGGGCCTCTCCCCGTGCCTCTCTCCGTGAATCTCCCCGGGCCTCTCCCCGAGCCTCTCCCCGGGCCTCTCTCCGTGAATATCCCCGGGTCTCTCCCCGGGCCACTCCCCGTGCCTCTCCCTGTGCGTCTTCCCGGGCCTCTCTCCGTGAATCTCCCCGGGCCTCTCCCTGTGCCTCTCCCTGGGCCTCTCCGCATGCCTTTCTCTGGGCCTCTCGGTGTATCTCCCTGGGCCTCTCCCCGTGCCTCTCTCCGTTTATCTCCCCGGGCCTCTCCCCATGAATCTCCCCGTGCCTCTCCCCATGCCGCTCCCCGTGCCTCTCCCCGGGCCTCTCTCCGTGAATCTCCCCGTGCCTCTCCCCGTGCCGCTCCCCGTGCCTCTCCCCGGGCCTCTCTCCATGAATCTCCCTGGGCCTCTCCCCGTGCCTCTCCCCGGGCCTCTCCCCGGGCCTCTACCCGTGCCTCTCCCCGTGCCTCTCCCCGTAAATCTCCCCGTGCCTCTCCCCGTGCCTCTCCCCGTGCTTCTCCCCGTGCCTCTCCCCGTGCCTCTCCCCGTGCTTCTCCCCGTGCTTCTCCCCGTGCCTCTCCCCGTGCCTCTCCCCGTGCCTCTCCCCATGCCTCTCCCCGGGCCTCTTCCTGGGCCTCTCTCCGTGAATCTCCCCGGGCCTCTCCCCGTGCCTCTCTTCGTGAATCTCCCCGTGCCTCTCCCCGAGCCTCTCTCCGTGAATCTCCCCCGGGTCTCTCCACAGGCCTCTCCCCGTGCCTCTCTCCGTGAATCTCCCCGGGTCTCTCCCTGTGCATCTCCCTGGGCCTCTCCCCATGCCTTTCTCTGGGCCTCTCTCCGTGTATCTCCTCGGGCCTCTCCCCGTGCCTCTCTCCGTGTATCTCCCCAGGCCTCTCCTCGTGCCTCTCCCCGTGCCTCTCCCCGTGAATCTCCCCGTGCCTCTCCCCGTGCCTCTCTCCGTGAATCTCCCCGTGCCTCTCCCCGTGCCTCTCCCCGTGCCTCTCCCCGTGCCTCTCCCCGTGCCTCTCCCATGGCCTCTCCCCGGGCCTCTCTCCTTGAATCTCCCCGGGTCTCTCCCCAGGCCTCTCCCCGTGCCTCTCTCCGTGTATCTCCCCGGGCCTCTCCCCGTGAATCTCCCCATGCCTCTGCCCGTCCCTCTCCCCGTGAATCTCCCCGTGCCTCTCCCCGTGCGTCTCCCCGTGCCTCTCCCCGTGCCTCTCCCCGTGCCTCTCTCCGTGAATCTCCCCGTGCCTCTCCCCGTTCTTCTCCCCGTTCTTCTCCCCGTGCCTATCTCCGAGAATCTCCCCGGGCCTCTCTCCGAGCCTCTCCCCGGGCCTCTCTCCATGAATCTCCCTGGGCCTCTCCCCGTGCCTCTCCCCGTGCCTCTCCCCGTGCCTCTCCCCGGGCCTCTCCCCGGGCCTCTCCCCGTGCCTCTCTCCATGAATCTCCCCGGGCTTCTCCCCGAGCCTTTCCCCATGCCTCTCACTGGGCCTCTCACTATGCCTCTCCCCGGGCCTCTCCCCGGGCCTCTCCCCGAGTATCTCCCCATGCCTCTCTCCGTGAATCTCCCCGTGCCTCTCCCCGTGCCTCTCTCCGTGAATCTCCCCGGGCCTCACCCCATGTATCTCCCCGGGCCTCTCCCCGGGCCTCTCCCCGTGAATCTCCCCGGGCCTCTCCCCGTGAATCTCCCCGTGAATCTCCCCGTGCCTCTCCCCGTGCCTCTCCCCGTGCGTCTCCCCGGGCCTCTTCCTGGGCCTCTCTCCGTGAATCTCCCCGGGCCTCTCCCCGTGCCTCTCTTCGTGAATCTCCCCGGGCCTCTCCCCGAGCCTCTCTCCGTGAATCTCCCCCGGGTCTCTCCCCAGGCCTCTCCCCGTGCCTCTCTCCGTGAATCTCCCTGGGCCTCTCACTGTGCCTCTCCCTGGGCCTCTCCCCATGCCTTTCTCTGGGCCTCTCTCCGTGTATCTCCTCGGGCCTCTCCCCGTGCCTCTCTCCGTGTATCTCCCCGTGCCTCTCCCCGTGCCTCTCCCCGTGAATCTCCCCGTGCCTCTCCCCGTGCCTCTCTCCGTGAATCTCCCCGTGCCTCTCCCCGTGCCTCTCCCCATGCCTCTCCCCGGGCCTCTCCCCGTGTATCTCCCCATGCCTCTCTCCGTGAATCTCCCCGTGCCTCTCCCCGTGCCTCTCTCCGTGAATCTCCCCGGGCCTCACCCCGTGTATCTCCCCGGGCCTCTCCCCGTGAATCTCCCCGTGAATCTCCCCGGGCCTCTCCCCGTGAATCTCCCCGGGTCTCTCCCCGGGCCACTCCCCGTGCCTCTCCCTGTGCGTCTCCCCGGGCCTCTCTCCGTGAATCTCCCCGGGTCTCTCCCCAGGCCTCTCCCCGTGCCTCTCTCCGTGTATCTCCCCGTCCCTCTCCCCGTGAATCTCCCCATCCCACTCCCCGTGCCTCTCCCCGTGCCTCTCTCCGTGAATCTCCCTGTGCCTCTCCCCGTGCTTCTCCCTGTGCCACTCCCCGTGCCTCTCCCCGTGCCTCTCCCCGGGCCTCTCCCTGGGCCTCTCCCCGGGCCTCTCTCCGTGAATCTCCCCGGGTCTCTCCCCGGGCCACTCCCCATGCCTCTCTCCGTGAATCTCCCCGGGCCTCTCCCCGGGCCTCTCCGCATGCCTTTCTCTGGGCCTCTCGGTGTATCTCCCCGGGCCTCTCCCCGGCCCTCTCCCCATGAAGCTCCCCGTGCCTCTCTCCGTGCTTCTCCCCGTTCCTCTCCCTGTGCCTCTCCCCGTGCCAACCCCGTGCCTCTCCCCGGGCCTCTCCCCGTGCCTCTCACCGGGCCTCTCTACGTGAATCTCCCCGGGTCTCTCCCCATGCCTCTTCCTGTGCCTCTCTCCGTGCCTCTCCCCGGGCCTCTCCCCGGGCCTCTCCCCGTGCCTCTCCCCGTGCCTCTCCCCGTGCGTCTCCCCGTGCCTCTCCCCGTGCCTCTCCCCGTGCCTCTCTCCGTGAATCTCCCCGTGCCTCTCCCCATGCCTCTCCCCGGGCCTCTCCCCGGGCCTCTCCCCGGCCTCTCTCCGTGAATCTCCCCGTGCTTCTCCCCGTGCTTCTCCCCGTGCTTCTCCCCGTGCATCTCCCCGTGCCTCTCCCCGGGCCTCTCCCCGGGCCTCTCCCCAGGCCTCTCTCCGTGAATCTCCCCGGGCCTCTCCCTGGGCCTCTCCCCGTGCCTCTCTCCGTGAATCTCCCCGGGCCTCTCCCCGGGCCTCTCTCCGTGAATCTCCCCGTGTCTCTCCCCGGGCCACTCCCCGTGCCTCTCTCCGTGAATCTCCCCGGGCCTCTCCCTGGGCCTCTCCGCATGCCTATCTCTGGGCCTCTCAGTGTATATCCCCGGGCCTCTCCCCGGACCTCTCCCCATGAATCTCCCCGTGCCTCTCTCCGTGAATCTCCCCGTGCTTCTCCCCGTGCTTCTCCCCGTGCCTCTCCCCGTGCCTCTCCCCGTGCCTCTCCCCATGCCTCTCCCCGTGCCTCTCACCGGGCCTCTCCCCGGGCCTCTCTCCGTGAATCTCCCCGGGTCTCTCCCCAGGCCTCTCTCCGTGCCTCTCTCCGTGTATCTCCCCGGGCCTCTCCCCGTGAATCTCCCCGTGCCTCTGCCCGTCCCTCTCCCCGTGAATCTCCCCATGCCTCTCCCCGTGCGTCTCTCCGTGCCTCTCCCCGTGCCTCTCCCCGTGAATCTCCCCGTGCCTCTCCCCGGGCCTCTCCCCGTGCTTCTCCCCGTGAATCTCCCCGGGCCTCTCCCTGGGCTTCTCCATGTGCCTCTCTCCTTGAATCTCCCCGGGCCTCTCCCCGAGCCTCTCCCCGGGCCTCTCTCCGTGAAACTCCCTGGCTCTCTCCCCGGGCCTCTCCCTGTGCCTCTCCCTGGGCCTCTCCGCATGCCTTTCTCTGGACCTCTCGGTGTATCTCCCCGGGCCTCTCCCCGTGCCTCTCTCCGTGTATCTCCCCGGGCCTCTCCCCATGAATCTCCCCGTGCCTCTCCCCGTGCCTCTCCCCGTGCCTCTCCCCGGGCCTCTCTCCGTGAATCTCCCCGTGCCTCTCCCCGTGAATCTCCCCGTGCCTCTCTCCGTAAATTTCTCCGTGAATCTCCCCGTGCCTCTCCCCAGGCCTTTCCCCGTGCCTCTCTCTGTGAATCTCCCCGAGCCTCTCCCCGAGCCTCTCCCCGTGCCTCTCTCCGTGAATCTCCCCGTGCCGCTCCCCGAGCCTCTCCCCGTGCCTCTCTCCGTGAATCTCCCCGGGCCTCTCCCCGTGCCTTTCCCCGTGCCTCTCTCCGTGAATCTCCCTGGGCCTCGCTCCATGAATCTCCCTGGGCCTCTCCCCGTGCCTCTCCCCGGGCCTCTCCCCGTGCCTCTCCCCATGCCTCTCTCCGTGAATCTCCCCGTGCCTCTCCCCGTGCCTCTCTCCGTGAATCTCCCCGGGCCTCACCCCGTGTATCTCCCCGGGCCTCTCCCCGTGAATCTCCCCGGGCCTCTCCCCGTGAATCTCCCCGGGTCTCTCCCCGGGCCACTCCCCGTGCCTCTCCCTGTGCGTCTCCCCGGGCCTCTCTCCGTGAATCTCCCCGGGTCTCTCCCCAGGCCTCTCCCTGTGCCTCTCTCCGTGTATCTCCCCGTCCCTCTCCCCGTGAATCTCCCCATCCCACTCCCCGTGCCTCTCCCCGTGCCTCTCTCCGTGAATCTCCCCGTGCCTCTCCCCGTGCTTCTCCCTGTGCTTCTCCCCGTGCTTCTCCCCGTGCATCTCCCCGTGCCTCTCCCTGTGCTTCTCCCCGTGCTTCTCCCCGTGCATCTCCCCGTGCCTCTCTCCGGGCCTCTCCCCGGGCCTCTCCCCAGGCCTCTCTCCGTGAATCTCCCCGGGCCTCTCCCTGGGCCTCTCCCCGTGCCTCTCTCCGTGAATCTCCCCGGGCCTCTCCCCGAGCCTCTCCCCGGGCCTCTCTCCGTGAATCTCCCCGTGTCTCTCCCCGGGCCACTCCCCGTGCCTCTCTCCGTGAATCTCCCCGGGCCTCTCCCTGGGCCTCTCCGCATGCCTATCTCTGGGCCTCTCAGTGTATATCCCCGGGCCTCTCCCCGGACCTCTCCCCATGAATCTCCCCGTGCCTCTCTCCGTGAATCTCCCCGTGCTTCTCCCCGTGCCTCTCCCCGTGCCTCTCCCCGTGCCTCTCCCCGTGCCTCTCCCCGTGCCTCTCCCCGTGCCTCTCACCGGGCCTCTCCCCGGGCCTCTCTCCGTGAATCTCCCCGGGTCTCTCCCCAGGCCTCTCTCCGTGCCTCTCTCCGTGTATCTCCCCGGGCCTCTCCCCGTGAATCTCCCCGTGCCTCTGCCCGTCCCTCTCCCCGTGAATCTCCCCATGCCTCTCCCCGTGCGTCTCTCCGTGCCTCTCCCCGTGCCTCTCCCCGTGAATCTCCCCGTGCCTCTCCCCGGGCCTCTCCCCGGGCCTCTCCCCGTGCTTCTCCCCGTGAATCTCCCCGGGCCTCTCCCTGGGCTTCTCCACGTGCCTCTCTCCTTGAATCTCCCCGGGCCTCTCCCCGAGCCTCTCCCCGGGCCTCTCTCCGTGAAACTCCCTGGCTCTCTCCCCGGGCCTCTCCCTGTGCCTCTCCCTGGGCCTCTCCGCATGCCTTTCTCTGGACCTCTCGGTGTATCTCCCCGGGCCTCTCCCCGTGCCTCTCTCCGTGTATCTCCCCGGGCCTCTCCCCATGAATCTCCCCGTGTCTCTCCCCGTGCCTCTCCCCGTGCCTCTCCCCGGGCCTCTCTCCGTGAATCTCCCCGTGCCTCTCCCCGTGAATCTCCCCGTGCCTCTCTCCGTAACTTTCTCCGTGAATCTCCCCGTGCCTCTCCCCAGGCCTTTCCCCGTGCCTCTCTCTGTGAATCTCCCCGAGCCTCCCCCCGAGCCTCTCCCCGTGCCTCTCTCCGTGAATCTCCCCGTGCCGCTCCCCGAGCCTCTCCCCGTGCCTCTCTCCGTGAATCTCCCCGGGCCTCTCCCCGTGCCTTTCCCCGTGCCTCTCTCCGTGAATCTCCCTGGGCCTCGCTCCATGAATCTCCCTGGGCCTCTCCCCGTGCCTCTCCCCGGGCCTCTCCCCGTGCCTCTCCCCATGCCTCTCTCCGTGAATCTCCCCGTGCCTCTCCCCGTGCCTCTCTCCGTGCCTCTCTCCGTGAATCTCCCCGGGTCTCTCCCCGTGTATCTCCCCGGGCCTCTCCCCGTGAATCTCCCCGGGCCTCTCCCCGTGAATCTCCCCGGGTCTCTCCCCGGGCCACTCCCCGTGCCTCTCCCTGTGCGTCTCCCCGGGCCTCTCTCCGTGAATCTCCCCGGGTCTCTCCCCAGGCCTCTCCCCGTGCCTCTCTCCGTGAATCTCCCCGTGCCTCTCCCCGTGCTTCTCCCTGTGCTTCTCCCCGTGCTTCTCCCCGTGCATCTCCCCGTGCCTCTCCCTGTGCTTCTCCCCGTGCTTCTCCCCGTGCATCTCCCCGTGCCTCTCTCCGGGCCTCTCCCCGGGCCTCTCCCCAGGCCTCTCTCCGTGAATCTCCCCGGGCCTCTCCCTGGGCCTCTCCCCGTGCCTCTCTCCGTGAATCTCCCCGGGCCTCTCCCCGAGCCTCTCCCCGGGCCTCTCTCCGTGAATCTCCCCGTGTCTCTCCCTGGGCCACTCCCCGTGCCTCTCTCCGTGAATCTCCCCGGGCCTCTCCCTGGGCCTCTCCGCATGCCTATCTCTGGGCCTCTCAGTGTATATCCCCGTGCCTCTCCCCGGACCTCTCCCCATGAATCTCCCCGTGCCTCTCTCCGTGAATCTCCCCGTGCTTCTCCCCGTGCCTCTCCCCGTGCCTCTCCCCGTGCCTCTCCCCGTGCCTCTCCCCGTGCCTCTCCCCGTGCCTCTCCCCGTGCCTCTCCCCGGGCCTCTCCCCGGGCCTCTCCCTGGGCCTCTCCGCATGCCTATCTCTGGGCCTCTCAGTGTATATCCCCGGGCCTCTCCCCGGACCTCTCCCCATGAATCTCCCCGTCCCTCTCTCCGTGAATCTCCCCGTGCTTCTCCCCGTGCCTCTCCCCAGGCCTTTCCCCGTGCCTCTCTCTGTGAATCTCCCCGAGCCTCTCCCCGAGCCTCTCCCCGTGCCTCTCTCCGTGAATCTCCCCGTGCCGCTCCCCGAGCCTCTCCCCGTGCCTCTCTCCGTGAATCTCCCCGGGCCTCTCCCCGTGCCTTTCCCCGTGCCTCTCTCCGTGAATCTCCCTGGGCCTCGCTCCATGAATCTCCCTGGGCCTCTCCCCGTGCCTCTCCCCGGGCCTCTCCCCGTGCCTCTCCCCATGCCTCTCTCCATGAATCTCCCCGTGCCTCTCCCCAGGCCTTTCCCTGTGCCTTTCCCCGTGCCTCTCTCTGTGAATCTCCCCGAGCCTCTCCCGAGCCTCTCTCCGTGAATCTCCCCGGGCCTCTCCCCGAGCCTCTCCCCGTGCCTCTCTCCGTGCCTCTCTCCGTGCTTCTCCCCGGCCTCTCTCCGTGAATCTCCCCGTGCCTCTCCCCGTGCTTCTCCCTGTGCTTCTCCCCGTGCTTCTCCCCGTGCATCTCCCCGTGCCTCTCCCCGGGCCTCTCCCCGGGCCTCTCCCCAGGCCTCTCTCCGTGAATCTCCCCGGGCCTCTCCCTGGGCCTCTCCCCGTGCCTCTCTCCGTGAATCTCCCCGGGCCTCTCCCCGAGCCTCTCCCCGGGCCTCTCCCCGGGCCTCTCTCCGTGAATCTCCCCGTGTCTCTCCCCGGGCCACTCCCCGTGCCTCTCTCCGTGAATCTCCCCGGGCCTCTCCCTGGGCCTCTCCGCATGCCTATCTCTGGGCCTCTCAGTGTATATCCCCGGGCCTCTCCCCGGACCTCTCCCCATGAATCTCCCCGTGCCTCTCTCCGTGAATCTCCCCGTGCTTCTCCCCGTGCCTCTCCCCGTGCCTCTCCCCGTGCCTCTCCCCGTGCCTCTCCCTGTGCCTCTCACCGGGCCTCTCCCCGGGCCTCTCTCCGTGAATCTCCCCGGGTCTCTCCCCAGGCCTCTCTCCGTGCCTCTCTCCGTGTATCTCCCCGGGCCTCTCCCCGTGAATCTCCCCGTGCCTCTGCCCGTCCCTCTCCCCGTGAATCTCCCCATGCCTCTCCCCGTGCGTCTCTCCGTGCCTCTCCCCGTGCCTCTCCCCGTGAATCTCCCCGTGCCTCTCCCCGGGCCTCTCCCCGGGCCTCTCCCCGGGCCTCTCCCCGGGCCTCTCCCCGGGCCTCTCTCCGTGAATCTCCCCGTGCCTCTCTCCGTGAATCTCCCCGTGCCTCTCCCCGTGCTTCTCCCCGTGAATCTCCCCGGGCCTCTCCCTGGGCTTCTCCACGTGCCTCTCTCCTTGAATCTCCCCGGGCCTCTCCCCGAGCCTCTCCCCGGGCCTCTCTCCGTGAAACTCCCTGGCTCTCTCCCCGGGCCTCTCCCTGTGCCTCTCCCTGGGCCTCTCCGCATGCCTTTCTCTGGACCTCTCGGTGTATCTCCCCGGGCCTCTCCCCGTGCCTCTCTCCGTGTATCTCCCCGGGCCTCTCCCCATGAATCTCCCCGTGTCTCTCCCCGTGCCTCTCCCCGGGCCTCTCTCCGTGAATCTCCCCGTGCCTCTCCCCGTGAATCTCCCCGTGCCTCTCTCCGTAAATTTCTCCGTGAATCTCCCCGTGCCTCTCCCCAGGCCTTTCCCCGTGCCTCTCTCTGTGAATCTCCCCGAGCCTCTCCCCGAGCCTCTCCCCGTGCCTCTCTCCGTGAATCTCCCCGTGCCGCTCCCCGAGCCTCTCCCCGTGCCTCTCTCCATGAATCTCCCCGGGCCTCTCCCCGTGCCTTTCCCCGTGCCTCTCTCCGTGAATCTCCCTGGGCCTCGCTCCATGAATCTCCCTGGGCCTCTCCCCGTGCCTCTCCCCGGGCCTCTCCCCGTGCCTCTCCCCATGCCTCTCTCCATGAATCTCCCCGTGCCTCTCCCCAGGCCTTTCCCCGTGCCTCTCTCTGTGAATCTCCCCGAGCCTCTCCCCGAGCCTCTCTCCGTGAATCTCCCCGGGCCTCTCCCCGAGCCTCTCCCCGTGCCTCTCTCCGTGAAACTCCCCGGGCCTCTCCCCGTGCCTTTCCCCGTGCCTCTCTCCGTGAATCTCCCTGGGCCTCTCTCCATGAATCTCCCTGGGCCTCTCCCCGTGCCTCTCCCCGTGCCTCTCCCCGTGCCTCTCCCCGGGCCTCTCCCCGGGCCTCTCCCCGGGCCTCTCCCCGGGCCTCTCCCCGGGCCTCTCCCCGGGCCTCTCCCCGGGCCTCTCCCCGGGCCTCTCCCCGGGCCTCTCCCCGGGCCTCTCCCCGTGCCTCTCTCCATGAATCTCCCCGGGCTTCTCCCCGAGCCTTTCCCCTTGCCTCTCTCCATGAATCTCCCTGGGCCTCTCACCATGCCTCTCCCCGGGCCTCTACCCGGGCCTCTCCCCGTGCCTCTCCCCGTCTAACCTGCCTCCATTGGAGCAGGAGGTCAAGTGCCAAGACAACCCCCATGAAACGATTTAAATGTTGCCCTTTCAAACCTGCCCTCAATGAAACACAGGAATGGTTAAGAGGCAGAACATTCCACTGAAACTCGCTGAAATCTGTCCAACAGCCCATGTGTTTGCAAGCTCCAAACAGTAGTGACCGACAAAAATGATTTCTAAAAATGGCGCCTTTAAATAGCACTCCTCCAGCCAACTCCCGACTGAAGCCCGACAACTGAAGCTTTTGTTGTCAGCACCAGGCGGAATCAGCGCACTGCGCACGGTGATGGTGTCATCGTCGCCATGCTACCTCTTGGCACCTCCGCAAAACCCTTGCCAATTTCATAGGGGGCACCGTTCTCGCCACATTTGTCTTCGTGCTCACAGGCGCGAACAGGAGGCACAAAGTACCCGAATTTCGCCCCCTAAATGTTCCAAATGTTCACATCTGGCGAAGGCACTGTCTCACTGCCTGGTCACCTTGTGTGGTGTCTCCTATCCTGTATCTCTGCGTCAGACCGGGAGGCAGTGGTCTGGGCCTTTTACCAAGAGATGTTATATAAACAGACTATAGATATACTCTCTATGTAGTCACGGTATAGTTACACAAGATGGAGACTTGTTTACCTGATGTACCATCAATAAAGTTTACACTGTCTATATACATGCTGGTACCATTAGAGGGTGCAACTGGTGGAGACTGGGGTTTCCTGCCCTGGTGTCAGGGGCTGTATAAAAGGGGAGCCACCATGCAGCTGCCTCACTCTGGAGTTACGAATAAAGGACCAAGGTCACTACAGTTTGAGTACAACATATTGCCTCGTGGAGTCATTCATTGGTACATTACAGACATAATAAAAAGTTTCACCTGCTTAAGCGGCAGGTGAAGGAATGGCTCTCGTGACAGAAGCATGAGCTGGTGGATTATTCTCACATGTAAACTTTACATGGAACAGTGCGCACGCTGTAAGGGGTTTTCTCAGGGAGTGTTGTTGTGCCTTGGGTGTCTCTCTCTGGGCTTCTGCCCTCACAGCTTATGCCTGGCCTGTGAGGTACCCTGAGTGCTGTAAGAGCACCCCCGGAGAGACTGTGTCCACAGCTTATGAAGGGGGTTTTGAGACTCGTGCGTCCCCACAGCTTATGCCTAGCCTGTGAGGCACCTGTGAGTGTCAAACACTCCTAACCCCTTCTTCCCTAGCCTGTGACACACAGTTGAGCGTTTTCAAGGCGCTCCTAGCTTCCCTTACACTGTTCTGACATAAGACTCACGATCAGGAGATGTAATACAATAGAACTGAGACAAGGTGATTCCAAGAGGAACTTAGGCTTCCAATTTATTTGACAAGGTGTATCTCAACAAACAGCAATACACCAACAAAACAATCCCCCTAAATCCCACTAAACGGACACAATGAAAATCTTTACACAAGTTTAGCAGTACAATGCCCAACCTCCCACCTTTCCTGGCCTAACTGAGTTGGGAGTTCTGGGGACCAGAGGTTATACTCACTACTGTGCCTTCTGCAGTCTAGTGGCTTGTTTCTTCTATCTTTGGTGTCTTCGGACACTGGTTTTCCTTCAGTGTCGAGAGGCTTGCTGGTTGTGGTTGTTGGATGACGAGGGCAGGGAACCACCCACATTACGTCAGAAACCCCTTTTTATAGCCAGATTATCCAGTCCGCCTCTCCTGCTGAAATCGATTCTTCCCATTGGTGGGCTTTGTGATTTTGAAAAATGCAGCAGTTTTAGATTATTGCGGGTTTTTTCCACTGATGTTAATCTACTCAAGGTTTGAGTGGGTGTTGATTGCATTGGCCTCCTGTAGCCATTGTGTAGGCCCTTGGGTTGTTTTGGGTTCCCTGGTTTCTAAAGGTCTTCATAATTTTCCTTCAATTCAGTTTTTCTAACCTACTCAAGGTTTGAGTCGGTGTTAATTGCGTTGGCCTCCTGTACCCATTGTGTAGGTGCTTGGTTTGTTTTGGGTTCCCTAGTTTTCTGAAGATCTGCATAATTTCCTTCCATAGTGTAAACATGGGGAAGACAATAGTCCGATAATGACTGTGAGTCAGTCCCACAGTTTGAGCAAGTGCTCTCCCATTGGCTTGAAAGCCCCATGCTTCGGGCTGACTCTGTCTCACCATTGGCCCTCCAGTGTCCTCCCTCGTCCAATCACTGCTCTGCCACGGTCAAACTGTATCGGTTTCAATTCACAGCACAGACTGATCCCACAGCCCTTTTCCTTCTGGGTAAAATGAGGGGGTTTTCGTCCTCCCCTACATAATCCCCCATCTGACACAGTCAGACACCACTCGAGTGTGTCAAAGTTCAGGGTGGTGAGAAAACCCTAGGTCTCCCAAATTGCCCAACTTTCCCCAGTTTAACTCTAAACTGATCCCGTCGATATATATCGTAATTCCTTTTAGCGGGGTACAAAACACAGAATCCAATCGGTTACAATATACGACAGCAATATACATATATGTACTTAAGGTTACAGCAGCAATTGTACATTGAGTCTTATTTCAGTCTTAACGGTAAAACAAAGAAACCTGCCCTGCAAACTCCCCAGGGGCCATGTATGAAAACGCAGTCATCCCTGGGAATAACAAAGCCGCCTAAGTGTCGCGGTCAAGCTTTGTTTACACGCCTTGAGTGTTTAGCAACGGCTCTCCTGGCTTTGTAGTAGCCTGAGGAACTGCTTTCTTTTTCTCCTGAGCTTACAGCTTGTAACTAGCAGATAAGCTACAATCAGGAGTTGGCCGATTGCTAAGGCATGCGATCCCACCCGGATCCACGAAGGTATGTCTGCCCGTATCCCCAAATCCCACCATGCTGGGGGTTTAATCTGGGCAATCACCCCTGCTAGAATTTCAGTTTTCTGCTCCATGGTGTAAAAATGTTTTTGAGACAAATCCACTGCCTGGAGGAGGGCTGTAAGTTTCTCAGGTAGTGGGGCAATGGGATAGCCAAACTGGGCGACATATTGTTGTAGGTGGCTGAGGTTGTTTTGTACCGTGAGGTGAATCGTGGAAGGTTCAGGGATGGGTGTGATTCTGGTGTGTGCCACTTGAACCTCTGCCCTGGGTTTAAAGCAAAAGCTGCTGTACGGTATTGGACACCACCTTCCCAGTCCGTGTTCATACCGTTGGGCACTTGTGGTGACACAATATGTCCCACCGCCTACATATGCTACCTGTGGAGGCAATTGGTTCGGAGCCATTACCTCCATTGTGCAATTGATAGGCTCTGCCCCAGCAGTGCTGAACCCGCATTGTGGCCTTGCAAAAGCATTCAAGTGCTGGGGGCACAGGATTACCTGTGCTCCCCTGCTCCTACAACCCGAGAGGTCTGTACCTGTCACAGTGTGCTCCCACATTGTGACATAAGGTGGGACCTCTTGGAATCAAACATGCATCCCTCCACGAATGACTCCCACATTCTCCACTCGGTACAGGGGTGCTGGTCGTGGGGACGCCCCCATCACGGGCATCCTGACCACCACACCCATGATGGTATGATTTGACTTTCCACAGTCCACCGGTACCGGGTAGGCTTCCGACGCTACACGAAGTTGGCAAGGACTCAAAACATTATCATAAGGGTGCAGTGCTGCTAAGTGCTGGTTGCTGATCCAGGAGGGGACCTGTCCCTGTCTCAGATCCTCGAGGTTACTCCGTCCCTCTCCCAGCAACCAGGCCCCATAGAGCACACACACCTCATTTTGGGCGGCTTGATCGGAGGCGTCTCTATCCTGCGCCTCCAATTGAGAGATAATCTCCTTTAAGTGAACTGTCATTGCCACCTCTTCGTGGAGCGCGGATCCCACTACGGTATTCTCGTCTCCCAGGATTTTGAGCAGCTGATTCTTTAACCCATTTATCTGGAGGGCCAGCTGCATGTTATCCAAACTGTTAAACCCGGTGAAAATGTCATTTAAAGTGCCACGCCTCTGCCTGCCCAGTTCGGCCCTATCCCACTGTTTATACAAGTCTGTCACTCTCATTCTGGAAGTGGCTACAGTGATCTTCAGGCAGGGGATGGAGGCCTCTCCGTAGGTAAAGTTCTTATGGTTGGAGTACTTGGTGGAGTTCGATCCCAACCACCCAGGCCATCTCCCCTCGTGGGAGTAGGTGACCCGGCCATCTGCCGCCGGAGTCCCTTCTCCTGTGGTCACTGTCGGCGCTCTGCCCCCGGAGCATCCGAAAACCAGGGAGTCCTCGGTGTCCCCTCGGTGCCCGGTGCAGATCCTTAGCGATACCAGCATCACTAACGTCCAGTAGGGAGGTATTGACATCTGAAAGGCAAGAAGAACATGGCCTTGCCTTGAGAGACCTCTCCAGGCTCGGCCCACTTAACATGTTCCAAACACAAAAATGCTGTACCCAACCGTCACTGCCTTACCTAAACATATATACTCACAACACAAAGTAACAAAACAGGAAGGGGAAATATATACACCGCCACCCGTCCCCGGGTGGCCAGGCTATATCCTGTCACTGTACAGGCGTCGTCGACCACTCGGCTGACCGTACCCTGGGGACCAGGAAGCCCTCCGCTGAGGGGCTCGTATAGTCCCCCTTAATGGGTCTGGTGCTGCCCTCCAAGGCCCTCCCGAGCCCCGGATAATCGGTGGGAGACCCTTGTGAGCGCAACAGAGCACCCTCCCTGTTGTCTTTCGCCTTCTTGGTCTGGGGCGGGGAGCTAAGTAAACAGGGGACCACGGCGCCCTGGGCTGTGGCACTCTGTTACTCCTCCTTACTGTCGGTGCAGAGTCCCATGTTATGGACTGCAATGCTATCTCCTCCACCTCTTGGGCTAGCCCCAGCTGATCCACCATGGGAGGTTCAGCTTCCCCTTGGACCTTGCTAATGGTAGAGCCTTTCTCCCTACTTCTGTTAGTGGGCTGGGAACCTCTACCCAGTGGTGGGATAGCCTTACAGGAGCAGTGAACCATCCCTGGCTGTAGAGCTTCGGGGCCTGCTGCCTCCTCCGGAGCCTCCAAATCCACCGGGGCCTGTTCTTCCCCCAGTGCCTGATTCCCTTCCCTTGCTCGTCCCCTCTGTTTTTTATATCTTTTGGGGTCAAACAATTTACACTGATTAATATGATACCACTTCACCCGGCGAGGCAGTCGAACCGCATAGACCATAGGGCTGGCCTTGTCGACTATGCTGTATGGTCCCATAATACAGTGGTTCAAATACCCCGACCCGGGTGAAGCTTCTCACCATCACCTGGTCGCCCACCTCCCAATCATGGTGACTGCGGGGTTCCAGCAGCAGCCGATTGGCACGGTGCTGTTTACCCATGTTGTTGGCCGCCTGCCAGTGAATGTGTTGAAGCTGTTCAAACAGATTCCTGATGAAGCGGTCCCAGTTCACCTCTCGGAGCTGCCCTTCGGTGAGAACCGGCGCCAACACATGCACTGGGGTTCTCATGATCCGACCCGTCATCAGCTCATGGGGTGAGTACCCTGTGCTCTTTGACTGACTGGCCCAGATTCCCATGAGGACCAACGGTAAGACCTCCACCCACTTGTTCGGTGAGTCTCCCGTCTCCTTGTGCAGCCTTTCCTTTAGGGTCCGGTTCAGGCGTTCTACAGGGCCTGAGGACTGAGGGTTGTAGGCGACATGCCATTTGGCTCTTATCCCCAGCACCTTTAGGGTGGCCTGCATCACCTGGCCGGTGAAGTGGCTTCCCCGGTCGGACTCCACAATTTGAGGTAGACCTCACCGAGAGAACACCTCACTCACCATGATTTTTGCAGTCCCCACCGCGGTAGCTGTTCGGCAAGGGAAGGCTTCCACCCACTTGGAAAACACATCCACCAGGACGAGGCAGTATTTATAACCTCCCTGGGCGGCCGGTAGGGGTCCGATGTAGTCGATCTGGATCGACTGCCATGGCCCCTCTACCCGCCTGACGTGTCCCATAGACACCTTCCTTTTCGAATGGTCTGGGTTGTTTGCAGCACAAACCAGACAGCCCTCACAGAAGTTGCGGACGTCTTCCCGGAGGCCTGGCCACCACCCTGCCTTTTCTACCCGTTGCCAGGTAGATTCCGGCCCAGGGTGTCCCGCACCTGGACCCTCATGGGCCAGCTGAAGGAATTCCCTCCGGTGTTGTGGCGGCACTACCCATTTGTCCCCTTTAAACAACATGCCTTCCCGCACAGCAATATCTGCAGCACTGTATGGGCCCTCCGCCTTTTCCCCCTTTTTGATAGCAGCTAAGGCAGCCTTCAGGACCGGATCCTGCATCTGGACTACTTTAAGGTCCAGGGCCACAGCCGCCCCTACGCTCCCTTGTGTCCCTGGCTTGCTTCTTGCTGCTGCTATCCTGCCTGCCTCGTATGGGTCCCATGGGCGACCTGTACAAGCACCTTCCCTTGCCAGCAGGTCTGCCTGCTGGTTATCTTCCCCCCGTGGCTCAGTTTTGGAGTGGGCCTTTCCCTTATGGATATATACATCCCCGGTTTCTCCCACTGCAGCCACGATCTTTTCTAGCAGGGGTTTGGTCACAAGGGGCTTCCCATCCGCAGAGGTGTACCTCCGGCGTGACCAAGTCGCCAGATACTCTGTACAAGCATTGCAAGTGAACATGCTGTCCGAGCAAATCGTGTATGGGGTAGGGAATTCCTCGGGGTGTGTGACCACATACATCACCGCCGAGAGTTCCGCCTGCTGGGCGCTCAGGGGGCATGGAAGTTTAAGAGCCAAGGCAATCCCTGCCTTGGGATCCCCAACTCCGCAGCCCGTGAGTCTTGTACCGTAGACACTGAACTGGAGCCATCAACGTAGATCTCGCGGCCTGTGGGGTGTATCCCTGCCCGAAATCCAAAGTTGATGTCCCATACCCCCTCCACAGAGCATCTATGCGGCTGCCCTGGATAGATTAAATTTGCTGCGAGCCTGGACTCGCAGAGGCCCTTGACCTTTAAAGTCATTTGGGAGAGGAGGAGGGTCCAGCGAGTGATTCTAGCACTGCTCACTGTCCCATCCTTAATCCTCCCATCCAACAGCATCTGCGTCGGGGTATGATGGGTGAGGAGTGTAATGGGGGATATTCCGGTAAAGATCTGAGCTCTCTTTACTGCCCAGTGGGTGGCAAGCAAGTGCCTCTCACAATTGGAGTATCCCTTTTCTACTTCCGTGAGGACCCTGGAGGAGTACACCACTGGTCTCAGCTGACCGTTTCGCCCCTGGAGCAACACTGCACTTAAGCTGTCACCATTGGCTGCCACCTCCAGAAAGAATTCCTCCCCCGCATCAATTGCCCCTAGGGCTGGTGCTACCTGCAGGTCTCTCTTAAGACGGACAAATGCTGCCTCACAGTCCTTGTCCCATTCCCACTCGACCCCCTTATGTAGGAGTCTGAGCAGAGGGGCGTCAGTGGCTGCATAGTCCTCGATGAAGTCCCTACAGTAGCCGGTGATTCCCAGGAAAGACCTTACCCCCGACATATCCATAGGGACAGGGAGTTCCTGCACTGCCTTTCTTCTCGCCTCATCAATGGCCCTTTCTCCTGCCCTTATCATCAGGCCCAGGAATTTTACCTCTCCTAGACCTATCTGGGCTTTCTTGGGGTTAACTTTAAAACCCCCTTCCTTCAGTAAAACCAGCAGTTCGGCCAGCAGTGGACCGTGTTCCTCACTGCTGTCTGTGAACAACAACAGGTCGTCCACATACTGGACCAGCTGGTGTGGCTGGCTGAAGCCTTTTAAGCAGTTCGCCATGCATTGGTGAAAGATGCTGGGACTATTATGAAAGCCCTGTGTGAGGCAGCTCATGTATACTGCTGTTCCCGGAAGGTGAAGGCAAACTTGTACTGGTCTTCCCTCCGTACAGGGATAGACCAGAACCCGTTGGATATGTCCAACACTGTGAGCGTGGTTGCGGATGCAGGGATTTCCCCTATCAGATCTGCAACCGCCGCTACAGTGGGGGCACAAGCTGGGATGTTTTTATTGAGCACCCGATAATCCACCGTAGCCCTCCAAGAATTATCCGGTTTCCTAACCGGCCAAAGCGGGGAGTTGACATGGGTGGCTATGGGTCTCAAAACACCCTGCTCGACAAGCGAGCTTAAAGCTGTCTCCAAGTCTGCTTCTGGCTCTCGGGGAAAGCCATACTGCTTTTGTGGGCGGGACATAGGATCCCCATCGATTCTAACCTCCACTCCTGTGACTCTCCCACAATTGTGTTTATGGGTGGCAAATGCTGCAAGATTTGCTTACACATAGGCCCGGTACTCGTGGGGTGTTACCGACCAGTCTCTCCAGGTCGTAACCCACTTTTGGCTTCATTGTACACAGAGTCCCTTTTCCCTGTTTCTTATCAATAACCATGACTTCTCCCTCTGCTCCCGTGCCCACTGTGCCCCATAGACAGTGATTCCTCAAGTCTACTAGGATCTGGCGAGCGATGATGAAATCAGCCCCCAAGATCCCTTTTCCCACCTGCTCCCAGTTCATTAGGACGCACTTCCATTGTGTTTGGAGTGCTCCTAAACGAACTGCGAGCGGGACTGAGAAAAACCCAGCCTTCTCATTACCTGTGAACCCAACTAGTTGATACGGCACCCCGTTTGATAGAGGTGAGGTTGCGGGGTCCTCCGAATGGACTATCATGCTGGAAGCACCAGTGTCCAAAAGGTAAGTACCCAATACACCCTCAACCTCCATCTTGACCCAGGGTCGTCCCCAGGGGTCGTATTCTAGTGGTACCACAGGTATGCAGGCTGGGTCTGGGCTAGTCACGGCCTCTGTACTGGCAGGGTTGCTGGTGCTTCCCTGCCTGTTGCTGTGGCTACCTTCCCAGTCCCATCCAAAGCTGTCCTCACTGCAGCTACTAACTCATCAAGGGATGGTGAGGAGCTCGCTCCACTTCCCCCACTCTGGGCGGCTTCCCCCATATCTCTTTACTGGGCTCCTGCAATCCCTTTTAAAATGCCCAGCTTTCCCACGCCCGTAGCACACTCCCTCCTTATCAATCGAGCGGCCACCCTCCTGGTGCCAATCCCTTTTGGGAATCGAGTTGGGTTTTACTTCATTTACCCGACCTTTGGAGGTTTTCTCCTCCTCCCCTCCTCCATTCCGTTGGACCAGTGCCAGTTGCCTGACCACTGCTTCCTCGGTGAGATTGGGGTCCCGGGAATCGAACCACAGTTCTGCCCTGGCCTTGAGCCGGGGCAAGCAGTTTGCCACCAGCATCCTCAGCCAGTGGCAGTCTGTACCGCGGAAAGACTCGCCAGGTCGAGGAACTCCCCATTCGAAAGGACTGCCGTCATCGAAGCCCATAGCCTCAAGGATGGCTCTCTGGACCTCAGTAAATGTACGCTGTCCCCTCCGGCATTCTGCCGGTAGGGCCTGGTACAATTTGCTGTCCAGAGAGAAGAGCAGCAGCTTGGCTGTCTCTTCCTCGTCGCACCCATTAATTTCCCCTGCCTGCATCACCTCCATGAAGTGGATAGACGGGTCCCCGCTGCGAGTGAGTTTGGCCAAATGGGCCACCATGGCCCTGAGTGATTGAACTCCATGGGGAATAATAAAGTCGCTCTCCAGCGCTCTCCGACCTTGGCCACCTCCCTGTGGAGGACCGTACTTGCGCTGCCTGACCGGGCACATCCGCCCTGGTTCAGGATCTTTCTGTGCTGGTCCCTCTACCTCTGGCTGTCCCACCATACCTGGTGCAGCAGACAGTGCCTGGATGCCTGATCCAGCCCTTAACTAACCCTCAGCGGGAGCCTCACATCCCTGCTGCCAAGCGGGACACATTGGTCCTGCCCCCAGCCCTGGGTATGCTACTACCCGCGCGCCCCGCTCCTCCTGGTATCCCACCGGACAAACCACCGGTGCCTCAGGAGGTGGTCGGGCATCTCTTGCCTTTGGATTCTTCTCTACCCCCCAATACTCTCCTTTGTCCCCTGTGGACCCTCCGGGTCCTATCAGGGCGACCATCCCCTTTGCCTGGGATAGAGCGTGGGTGAGAGTTTTAATTCTCTCCTGGCAGGGACCGTGATCTGCAAACTTACTGCTACTGGCCACTTTATAGGCTGCCTGTACGTCTTTTAATTTATTCTCTCGTTCCCAAATTTTCTGGGTGTACCGAGAGTTCTGTTCCCGGAGGGACCCCTCACTACTCTTGGCCTCAGTGACCTGACACTGAAGATAGTCCCGGCTATTTCGGAAGGTCTCCTCCAACTGCCGGTTCCTTTGCTGGTCATCAGCTAATTCGGCCAGCAGGTTGTCCCCAACCGCAGCCCGAATAGCAGAGAGCTCCTCTGATTTCTGAAGACTCTGTTCCAAGTCCTTCACCCGCTGGTTGAGCTTTCGGACTTGGCGGGTGAGGCAGATGAGCCAGATGGCCTTTTCCACCCTGCGGTTGTGGGCCTTCCCTGCTGTCCACTGGGCAGCAGCATCCACTGGGCGCTCTGCCCGAGTGAGGGCTTGCACCCAAGGTTTGGTGAGGTTCACCTTGCCAAAAATGTATGAGGAAATTCTCTCCTCCATTTTAGTTTCCTCTCTTATCACCTCATCTGTTATATTAACATCTCCTATTTGCTTATGTCCTGCCGCGGTCACCATGTTCTGTAAGGGGTTTTCTCAGGGAATGTTGTTGTGCCTTGGGTGTCTCTCTCTGGGCTTCTGCCCTCACAGCTTATGCCTGGCCTGTGAGGTACCCTGAGTGCTGCAAGAGCACCCCTGGAGAGACTGTGTCCACAGCTTATGAAGGGGGTTTTGAGACTCGTGCGTCCCCACAGCTTATGCCTAGCCTGTGAGGCACCTGTGAGTGTCAAACACTCCTAACCCCTTCTTCCCTAGCCTCTGACACACAGTTGAGCGTTTTCGAGGCGCTCCTAGCTTCCCTTACACTATTCTGACATGAGACTCACAATCAGGAGATGTAATACAATAGAACTGAGACAAGGTGATTCCAAGAGGAACTTTAGGCTTCCAATTTATTTGACAAGGTGTATCTCAACAAACAGCAATACACCAACAAAACAATCCTCCTAAATCCCACTAAATGGACACAACGAAAATCTTTACACAAGTTTAGCAGTACAATGCCCAACCTCCCACCTTTCCTGGCCTAACTGTGTTGGGAGTTCTGGGGACCAGAGGTTATACTCACTACTGTGCCTTCTGCAGTCTAGTGGTTTGTTTCTTCTATCTTTGGTGTCTTCGGACACTGGTTTTCCTTCAGTGTCGAGAGGCTTGCTGGTTGTGGTTGTTGGATGACGAGGGCAGGGAACCACCCACATTACGTCAGAAACCCCTTTTTATAGCCAGATTATCCAGTCCGCCTCTCCTGCTGAAATCGATTCTTCCCATTGGTGGGCTTTGTGATTTTGAAAAATGCAGCAGTTTTAGATTATTGCGGGTTTTTTCCACTGATGTTAACCTACTCAAGGTTTGAGTGGGTGTTGATTGCATTGGCCTCCTGTAGCCATTGTGTAGGCCCTTGGGTTGTTTTGTGTTCCCTGGTTTCTGAAGATCTGCATAATTTCCTTCCATAATGTAAACATGGGGAAGACAATAGTCCGATAATGGCTGTGAGTCAGTCCCACAGTTTGAGCAAGTGCTCTCCCATTGGCTTGAAAGCCCCATGCTTCGGGCTGACTCTGTCTCACCATTGGCCCTCCGGTGTCCTCCCTCGTCCAATCACTGCTCTGCCACGGTCAAACTGTATCGGTTTCAATTCACAGCACAGACTGATCCCACAGCCCTTTTCCTTCTGGGTAAAATGAGGGGGTTTTCGTCCTCCCCTACAACACGTTTGTTTGTCTGAGACTGTGTGTCTCTACACATGTGTGATCCTGCGTGTGGGTGTGCGTCTTTGTGTATCTGTGACTGTGTCTGTCTATCAGTCCTAGTGTTTGTGCCCAGAGAAATGAAGCGTGTGTTGAAATCAAAGTTCAATCTGAAGCAGGCTGGCACTGAGGCAACACTATGTCCATATCCCTGCCTAACCCAAGGTCTCGATTGGAGACCCCCCTCCCAGACCTCTGACCCACCACCCACCCCCAGCTCCTCCGACCCGGTCTGTGATCGCGATCGTCTGGATAAACTCCTGTAAGATGCATGATTAATACAACCGACACTTTCGGTATCTTTTGCAGTTATAAAAACCAAGCAGTAAGTTGATGTTTTTTTTAACATCAGCCCAGTATTAAAATAAATCAATTTCTGTCTTTATTTCTTGCCGGGATGTGCTGATTTCCCAATGCTGGTGCATTTACTTAGCTTGAAGATGTGCATCTTTGATTTGAATACGTGTTTTCTTTAAACCTGCATGGCTTAAGGAGCCTGTAATCAGATAGAAACCCTGTGCAGTGAGTAATCCGCAGGTTTAGTCGGATCCCGCTAGCTGCACTTTCTGTTCGAATCTGCCTCGATTGCAAAAGCCATACCTGAGTCGTGGCAAACAGCCACTTTAAGCAATGCTTCACGCTTACTCCGCAGGTCAAACTACAAACATTTGTGTCATTTCTCAGCACCGTGGCTTCAGCAGGAAAGGTCTCAGTCTCCGTATAATGGATCGCTCAGCATATTGCAAAGTTTGATTATTCACTTCAACTCTGGTGGATTTTCGAACAAAAAGGGGGAGATATCAAATGATGAGCAGGTTAGACAGACTGCAATATTCGAGAGCTTAGTGAGCTGTGTGCAATGAAACCTTAAAGAGAACCGGCCAGATTCCATTCATCAGCTCATCATCATCATCATAGGCAGTCCCTCGGAAACGAGGAAGACTTGCTTCCACTCCTGAAGTCAGTCCTTCGGTGGCTGAACAGTCCAACACGAGAACCACAGTCCCTGTCACAGGTGGGACAGACAGTGGTTGAGGGAAAGGGTGGGTGGGACTGGTTTGCTGCATGCTCTTTCCACTGCCTGCGCTTGATTTCTGCATGCTCTCGGCGACGAGACTCGAGGTGCTCAGTGCCCTCCCGGATGCACTTCCTCCACTTAGGGCGGTCTTTGGCCTGGGACTCCCAGGTGTCAGTGGGGATGTTGCACTTTATCAGGGAGGCTTTAAGGGGGTCCTTGAAACGTTTCCGCTGCCCACCTGGGGCTCATTTGCTGTGAAGGAGCTCCGAGTAGAGCACTTGCTTTGGGAGTCTCGTGTCTGGCATGTGGACAATGTGCCCTGCCCAACTGCATCTCAAAATCTCTCACCTCACTTCAATGGCCAGCATTTTCCAACTGCTCAATGATGGAATTAAATGAATGGAGACTGATTAGGAATGAAAAATGCACCGTGATATCACCACACGATTAGGTGCTTCCTGTGCACGCTTCCCAATGCTGCTATGCTACATTTTACAGGTTAAATATTTAACAGGGGCTTGGCTTCGCATTGACGGAGCTACTATATATAAAGAGTGTGTCACACTGACAGCACTCTCCTGCACACTCCAGTTTTCATGTGACAGAGCAGCTAGTTCTTTGTAGCTCCTTCATCGGCACTGGGTCAAAATCCTGGAACACTCTACGTAACAATACCATGGGAGCACCTTCACCACCACATGGCTCAGCAATCCTGGGAAGGGGCACCCAGGGTCTCACACGTAGCACTCCAGCTTTGTGCGGAGGATCAACACTGAAGCGGGGTCCTCTACCCACAGGGGCCAGGAGGCCCTCCAGAAAAAAGGATGTGGGCCAGATCACCGAGACCGTCACTGCCAACAGTGTTGCCCCACCACCTGGCTGTGGTGCCCAAAGAGGCTCCATGACCTCCGACCCAGTGGTCAAGGTCAGTGAATGTTTCTTCAAAAGCCGTCTCCTACCAACTGCACCACTAGCCTCACGCACTGCTCAACCCACTACCAATCACTCACCTAACAACAATCTGCACCAATCACAAGGCATATCTCCTATTCCTAGCCTCACCTCACCCCCTTGGAGGAGACGATGCAGGCCATTCTTGGCAGGGGCATGGCTGAGCCCTTGGCCAACGGTGGGGCTGAAAGGATACAAGATGCTGGTATCCTCACATGTTATCCTCCTTCTGGCATGCACCTCTTGCTTTCTTACCCAGTAGCAGAGGGAAGGGAAGGTGTGGGACAAATATTGAAAGGGAAATTGGGGTTGTGGTCACTGGTACCACAGGTGGATAATTCTTTCTCAGATATCCCGGCCAGAAATATGCAGTCTGGGTTGTATCCTTCCCTTCTGCTTCCTCATCTTCTCCGTCTTCCTCTTCCCTCGGCGAGCGGACGCTGTAAATCTGAAATAAAAGCATCAAATGTTGGAAATACTCAGCAGGTCAGGCAACATTTGGACTTGAGACGTGAACTCTCTTTCTCTCTCTGCAGATGCTGCCTGACCAGCTAAGTGTTTGCAGCATTTTTCTGTCTTCTCCGTGACCTTCCTTTACCAAGGCCATGAAAGCATCCAGCAGCATTCCCGGCACACTTCAAAAACTTTTCTCATCGATTGCACCAAGCCACTACTTCAATAAAATATTATGGGCTAGAAATTCATTATAGCACAGGAATGGGCGGTATCATTAGAAAAGTTGAAGAATTAGCGGCAGACGCTAATGCTTCAGACTGCACACAAAATTCGTACTCACTGCTCAAAGAAATGATTGGAGACCTAATTCAAGTCTTTAAGCCCAAGCTCATTGGTGTTACACTCAAAGGGTGGACCAATATCAGGTGCAGTCTAATCGCAAGTCATGATTGCCACAGGCTTTTTCCAGTTCTTAAAGGGGAGGTGCATTGATGCTGCAGAACCTCATTCTCAGCATTGCTGGCTGTGCAGCTACCTCAGCAAGCGGCGACAGAACAAGGAGAAGGAGCTGGAGAACTGGAGCTGCAGTATTCATGGCAGATCCACGCCCCAGGGAGAGAGCCCGCAGATTCTGCGATGAAACATTGAAGGCGGTGGTGTTCGCTGTGGGGAGACGGGGACAAGTGGCAGGAGGCCCTCATCACAAGTCTACCGCACCATATGGGGGGACGGAGGACAGAACGTCTCGGGCAGCACGTCTCGGGCCCTCGGGCAGTGTGTCTCGGGGCCCTCGGGCAGCGTGTCCCGGGCAGCGTGTCGCGAGCCCTAGGGCAGTGTGTCTCGGACAGTGTGTCTCAGATCCTCGGGCAGTGAGTCTCGTGCAGCGTGTCTCAGACCCTCGGGCAGCGTGTCTCGGGCAGTGTGTCTCGGACAGTGTGTCTCGGGCAGTGTGTCTCGGACAGTGTGTCTCGGGCAGTGTGTCTCAGATCCTCGGGCAGTGAGTCTCGTGCAGCGTGTTGTCTCGGGCAGTGTTTCTCGGGCAGCGTGTCTCGGGCAGTGTGTCTCGGGCAGTGTCGGGCAGCGTGCCTCAGACCCTTGGACAGTGTGTCTCCGACAGTGTATCTCGGACAGTGTATCTCGGGCCGTGTGTCTCGGACCCTCGGACAGTGTGTCTCGGACCCTCGGACGGTATGTCTCGGACAGTGTGTCTCGGGCCCTCGGGCAGTGTGTCTCGGGCAGCGTGTCTCAGACCCTCGGGCAGCATGTCTCGGGCAGCGTGTCTCGGGCAGTGTGTCTCGGACAGTGTGTCTCAGACCCTCGGGCAGTGAGTCTCGTGCAGCGTGTCTCAGACCCTCGGGCTGTGTGTCTCGGGAAGTGTTTCTCGGGCAGCGTGGCTCGGGCAGCATGTCTCGGGCAGTGTGTCTCAGACCCTCGGGCAGTGAGTCTCGTGCAGCGTGTCTCGGACAGTGTGTCTCGGACAGTGTGTCTCAGGCAGTGTGTCTCGGGCAGCGTGCCTCAGACCCTTGGACAGTGTGCCTCCGACAGTGTATCTCGGTCAGTGTGTCTTGGGCAGTGTGTCTCGGGCAGTGTATCTCGGGCAGTGTGTCTCGGACCCTCGGACAGTGTGTCTCGGACAGTGTGTCTCGGGCAGTGTATCTCGGGCAGTGTGTCTCGGACCCTCGGACAGTGTGTCTCGGACAGTGTATCTCGGACAGTGTGTCTCGGGCAGTGTATCTCGGGCAGTGTGTCTCGGACCCTCGGACAGTGTGTCTCGGACAGTGTGTCTCGGACAGTGTGTCTCGGGCAGTGTGTCTCGGGCCCTCGGGCAGTGTGTTTCGGGCAGTGTGTCTCGAGCAGTGGGTGTCTCAGGCAGTGTGTCTCTGACCCTTGGGCAGTCTCGGGCAGTGTGTCTCGGGCAGTGTGTCTCAGGCAGTGTATCTCAGGCAGTGTGTCTCGGACTCTTGGGCAGTGTGTCTCGGGCAGTGTGTCTCGGGCAGTGTGTCTCAGTCAGTGTGTCTCGGGCAGTGTATCTCAGGCCGAGTGTCTCGGGCAGTGTATCTCAGGCAGTGTGTCTTGGACCCTCGGGCAGTGTGTCTCGGACAGTGTGTCTCGGACAGCGTGTCTCGGGCAGTGTGTCTCGGACCCTCGGGCAGTGAGTCTCGTGCAGCGTGTCTCGGACAGTGTGTCTCGGGCAGTGTGTCTCGGGCAGCATGCCTCAGACCCTTGGACAGTGTGTCTCCGACAGTGTATCTCGGACAGTGTGTCTCCGGCAGTGTGTCTTGGGCAGTGTATCTCGGGCAGTGTGTCTCGGACCCTCGGACAGTGTGTCTCGGACAGTGTGTCTCGGACAGTGTTTCTCGGGCAGTGTGTCTCGGGCCATCGGGCAGTGTGTCTCGGGCAGTGTGTCTCGGGCAGTGTGTCTTGGGCAGTGTGTCTCGGGCCGTGTCTTGGGCAGTGTGTCTCGGACAGTGTGTCTCGGGCAGTGTGTCTCTGACCCTTGGGCAGTCTCGGGCAGTGTGTCTCGGGCAGTGTGTCTCGGGCAGTGTGTCTCGGACAGTGTGTCTCTGACCCTTGGGCAGTCTCGGGCAGTGTGTCTCGGGCAGTGTGTCTCGGGCAATGTGTCTCGGGCAGTTTGTCTCGGGCAGTGTGTCTCTGACCCTTGGGCAGTCTCGGGCAGTGTGTCTCGGGCAGTGTGTCTCGGGCAGTGTGTCTCGGGCAGTTTGTCTCGGGCAGTGTATCTTAGGCAGTGTGTCTCGGGCAGTGTGTCTCGGACAGTGTATCTCGGACAGTGTGTCTCGGGCAGTTTGTCTCGGGCAGTGTGTCTCGGACAGTGTATCTCGGACAGTGTGTCTCAGGCAATGTGTCTCGGGCAGTGTGTCTCGGACAGTGTATCTCGGACAGTGTGTCTCAGGCAGTGTGTTTCGGGCAGTTTGTCTCGGGCAGTTTATCTCGGGCAGTGTGCCTCGGGCAGTCGTGCCTCGGGCAGTGTATCTCAGGCAGTGTATCTCAGGCAGTGTGTCTCGGACAGTGTATCTTGGACAGTGTGTCTCGGGCAGTGTGTCTCGGGCAGTGTGTCTCTGACCCTTGGGAGGTCTCGGGCAGTGTGTCTCGGGCAGTTTGTCTCGGGCAGTGTATCTCAGGCAGTGTGTCTCAAGCAGTGTATCTCAGGCAGTGTGTCTCTGACCCTTGGGCAGTGTGTCTCGGGCAGTGTGTCTCGGACAGTGTGTCTCGGGCAGTGTGTCTCGGACCCTCGGGCAGTGTGTCTCGGACAGTGTGTCTCAGGCAGTGTGTCTCGGACCCTCGGACAGTGTGTCTCGGACAGTGTAGCTCGGACAGTGTGTCTCGATAGTGTGTCTCGGGCAGTGTGTCTCGGGCAGTGTGTCTCGGGCAGTGTGTCTCGGGCCCTCGGGCAGTGTGTCTCGGGCAGTGTATCTCGGGCAGTGTGTCTCAGGCAGTGTATCTCAGGCAGTGTGTCTCTGACCCTTGGGCAGTGTGTCTCGGGCCCTCGGGCAGTGTGTCTCAGGCAGTGTATCTCAGGCAGTGTGTCTCAGGCAGTGTATCTCAGGCAATGTGTCTCTGACCATTGGGCAGTGTGTCTCGGATAGTGTGTCTCGGGCAGTGTATCTCAGGCTGTGTGTCTCAGTCAGTGTGTCTCGGGCAGTGTATCTCGGACAGTGTGTCTCGGGCAGTGTGTCTCGGACCCTCGGGCAGTGTGTCTCGGACAGTGTGTCTCAGGCAGTGTGTCTCGGACTCTCGGACAGTGTGTCTCGGACAGTGTAGCTCGGACAGTGTGTCTCGGGCAGTGTGTCTTCGGCAGTGTGTCTCGGGCCCTCGGGCAGTGTGTCTCGGGCAGTGTATCTCGGGCAGTGTGTCTTGGGCAGTGTGTCTCGGGCCCTCGGGCAGTGTGTCTCGGGCAGTGTGTCTCAGGCAGTGTGTCTCTGACCCTTGGGCAGTGTGTCTTAGACCCTTGGGCAGTGTGTCTCGGGCCCTCGGGCAGTGTGTCTCAGGCAGTGTATCTCAGGCAGTGTGTCTCGGACAGTGTGTCTCAGGCAGTGTGTCTCTGACCCTTGGGCAGTGTGTCTCGGACAGTGTGTCTCAGGCAGTGTGTCGCGGACCCTCGGGCAGTGTGTCTCGGACAGTGTGTCTCAGGCAGTGTGTCTCGGACTCTCGGACAGTGTGTCTCAGGCAGTGTGTCTCTGACCCTTGGGCAGTGTGTCTCGGACAGTGTGTCTCGGGCAGTGTGTCTCGGACCCTCGGGCAGTGTGTCTCGGACAGTGTGTCTCAGGCAGTGTGTCTCGGACTCTCGGACAGTGTGTCTCGGACAGTGTAGCTCGGACAGTGTGTCTCGGGCAGTGTGTCTTCGGCAGTGTGTCTCGGGCCCTCGGGCAGTGTGTCTCGGGCAGTGTATCTCGGGCAGTGTGTCTTGGGCAGTGTGTCTCGGGCCCTCGGGCAGTGTGTCTCGGGCAGTGTGTCTCAGGCAGTGTGTCTCTGACCCTTGGGCAGTGTGTCTTAGACCCTTGGGCAGTGTGTCTCGGGCCCTCGGGCAGTGTGTCTCAGGCAGTGTATCTCAGGCAGTGTGTCTCGGACAGTGTGTCTCAGGCAGTGTGTCTCTGACCCTTGGGCAGTGTGTCTCGGACAGTGTGTCTCAGGCAGTGTGTCGCGGACCCTCGGGCAGTGTGTCTCGGGCAGTGTGTCTCGGGCAGTGTGTCTCGGGCAGTGTGTCTTGGGCAGTGTGTCTCGGGCCCTCGGGCAGTGTGTCTCGGGCAGTGTATCTCAGGCAGTGTGTCTTGGGCAGTGTGTCTCGGGCCCTCGGGCAGTGTGTCTCGGGCAGTGTATCTCAGGCAGTGTGTCTTGGGCAGTGTGTCTCGGGCCCTCGGGCAGTGTGTCTCGGGCAGTGTGTCTCAGGCAGTGTGTCTCGGACCCTCGGACAGTGTGTCTCGGACAGTGTAGCTCGGACAGTGTGTCTCGATAGTGTGTCTCGGGCAGTGTGTCTCGGGCAGTGTGTCTTGGGCAGTGTGTCTCGGGCCCTCGGGCAGTGTGTCTCGGGCAGTGTATCTCGGGCAGTGTGTCTCAGGCAGTGTATCTCAGGCAGTGTGTCTCTGACCCTTGGGCAGTGTGTCTCGGGCCCTCGGGCAGTGTGTCTCAGGCAGTGTATCTCAGGCAGTGTGTCTCAGGCAGTGTGTCTCGGGCAGTGTGTCTTGGGCAGTGTGTCTCGGGCCCTCGGGCAGTGTGTCTCGGGCAGTATGTCTCGGACAGTGTGTCTCGGGCAGTGTATCTCAGGCAGTGTGTCTCAGTCAGTGTGTCTCGGGCAGTGTATCTCAGGTAGTGTGTCTCGGGCAGTGTGTCTTGGACCCTCGGGCAGTGTGTCTCGGACAGTGTGTCTCGGGCAGAGTGTCTCGGAGCCTCGGGCTGTGTGTCTCGGACAGTGTGTCTCAGGCAGTGTGTCTTGGACTCTCGGACAGTGTGTCTCGGACAGTGTAGCTCGGACAGTGTGTCTCGGGCAGTGTGTCTTGGGCAGTGTGTCTCGGGCCCTCGGGCAGTGTGTCTCGGGCAGTGTATCTCAGGCAGTGTGTCTTGGGCAGTGTGTCTCGGGCCCTCGGGCAGTGTGTCTCGGGCAGTGTGTCTCAGGCAGTGTGTCTCTGACCCTTGGGCAGTGTGTCTCGGGCCCTCGGGCAGTGTGTCTCAGGCAGTGTATCTCAGGCAGTGTGTCTCGGACAGTGTGTCTCTGGCAGTGTGTCTCTGACCCTTGGGCAGTGTGTCTCGGACAGTGTGTCTCAGGCAGTGTGTCTCGGACCCTCGGACAGTGTGTCTCGGACAGTGTAGCTCGGACAGTGTGTCTCGGGCAGTGTGTCTCGGGCAGTGTGTCTTGGGCAGTGTGTCTCGGGCCCTCGGGCAGTGTGCCTCGAGCAGTGTATCTCGGGCAGTGTGTCTCAGGCAGTGTATCTCAGGCAGTGTGTCTCTGACCCTTGGGCAGTGTGTCTCGGGCCCTCGGGCAGTGTGTCTCAGGCAGTGTGTCTCAGGCAGTGTGTCTCAGGCAGTGTATCTCAGGCAGTGTGTCTCTGACCCTTGGGCAGTGTGTCTCGGGCCCTCGGGCAGTGTGTCTCGGGCAGTGTGTCTCGGACAGTGTGTCTCGGGCAGTGTATCTCAGGCAGTGTGTCTCGGGCAGTGTGTCTCGGACCCTCGGGCAGTGTGTCTCGGGCAGTGTGTCTCGGACCCTCGGGCAGTGTGTCTCGGACAGTGTGTCTCAGGCAGTGTGTCTCGGACCCTCGGACAGTGTGTCTCGGACAGTGTAGCTCGGACAGTGTGTCTCGGGCAGTGTGTCTTGGGCAGTATGTCTCGGGCCCTCGGGCAGTGTGTCTTGGGCAGTGTATCTCGGGCAGTGTGTCTTGGGCAGTGTGTCTCGGGCCCTCGGGCAGTGTGTCTCGGGCAGTGTGTCTCGGGCCCTCGGGCAGTGTGTCTCGGGCAGTGTGTCTCGGGTAGTGTATCTCGGGCAGTGTGTCTCGGACCCTCGGACAGTGTGTCTCGGACAGTGTGTCTCGGACAGTGTGTCTCGGACAGTGTGTCTCGGACAGTGTGTCTCAGGCAGTGTGTCTCGGGCCCTCGGGCAGTGTGTCTCGGGCAGTGTGTCTCGGGCCCTTGGGCAGTCTCGGGCAGTGTGTCTCGGGCAGTGTGCCTCAGGCAGTGTATCTCAGGCAGTGTGTCTCGGACAGTGTATCTTGGACAGTGTGTCTCGGGCAGTGTATCTCAGGCAGTGTGTCTCTGACCCTTGGGAGGTCTCGGGCAGTGTGTCTCGGGCAGTTTGTCTCGGGCAGTGTATCTCAGGCAATGTGTCTCGGACAGTGTAGCTCCGATAGTGTGTCTCGGGCAGTGTGTCTCGGGCAGTGTGTCTTGGGCAGTGTGTCTCGGGCCCTCGGGCAGTGTGTCTCGGGCAGTGTATCTCGGGCAGTGTGTCTCAGGCAGTGTATCTCAGGCAGTGTGTCTCAGGCAGTGTGTCTCAGGCAGTGTATCTCAGGCAGTGTGTCTCTGACCCTTGGGCAGTGTGTCTCGGGCAGTGTGTCTCGGGCAGTGTATCTCAGGCAGTGTATCTCAGTCAGTGTGTCTCGGGCAGTGTATCTCAGGCAGTGTGTCTCGGGCAGTGTGTCTCGGACCCTCGGGCAGTGTGTCTCGGACAGTGTGTCTCGGGCAGTGTGTCTCGGAGCCTCGGGCAGTGTGTCTCGGACAGTGTGTCTCAGGCAGTGTGTCTCGGACTCTCGGACAGTGTGTCTCGGACAGTGTGTCTCGGGCAGTGTGTCTCGGGCAGTGTGTCTTGGGCAGTGTGTCTCGGGCCCTCGGGCAGTGTGTCTCGGGCAGTGTATCTCGGGCAGTGTGTCTTGGGCAGTGTGTCTCGGGCCCTCGGGCAGTGTGTCTCGGGCAGTGTGTCTCAGGCAGTGTGTCTCTGACCCTTGGGCAGTGTGTCTCGGGCCCTCGGGCAGTGTGTCTCAGGCAGTGTATCTCAGGCGGTGTGTCTGGGACAGTGTGTCTCAGGCAGTGTGTCTCTGACCCTTGGGCAGTGTGTCTCGGACAGTGTGTCTCAGGCAGTGTGTCTCGGACCCTCGGCCAGTGTGTCTCGGGCAGTGTATCTCGGGCAGTGTGTCTCAGGCAGTGTATCTCAGGCAGTGTGTCTCTGACCCTTGGGCAGTGTGTCTCGGGCCCTCGGGCAGTGTGTCTCAGGCAGTGTATCTCAGGCAGTGTGTCTCAGGCAGTGTATCTCAGGCAGTGTGTCTCTGACCCTTGGGCAGTGTGTCTCGGGCCCTCGGGCAGTGTGTCTCGGGCAGTGTGTCTCGGGCAGTGTGTCTCAGGCAGTGTATCTCAGGCAGTGTGTCTCTGACCCTTGGGCAGTATGTCTCGGGCAGTGTGTCTCGGACAGTGTGTCTCGGGCAGTGTATCTCAGTCAGTGTGTCTCAGTCAGTGTGTCTCGGGCAGTGTATCTCAGGCAGTGTGTCTCGGACAGTGTGTCTCGGACCCTCGGGCAGTGTGTCTCGGGCAGTGTGTCTCGGACCCTCGGGCAGTGTGACTCGGACAGTGTGTCTCAGGCAGTGTGTCTCGGACCCTCGGACAGTGTGTCTCGGACAGTGTAGCTCGGACAGTGTGTCTCGGGCAGTGTGTCTTGGGCAGTGTGTCTCGGGCCCTCGGGCACTGTGTCTCGGGCAGTGTGTCTCGGGCAGTGTGTCTCGGGCAGTGTATCTCGGGCAGTGTGTCTTGGGCAGTGAGTCTCGGGCCCTCGGGCAGTGTGTCTCGGGCAGTGTGTCTCGGGCCCTCGGGCAGTGTGTCTCGGGCAGTGTGTCTCGGGTAGTGTATCTCAGGCAGTGTGTCTCTGACCCTCGGGCTGTGAGTCTCGTGCAGCGTGTCCCGGACAGTGTGTCTCGGGCTGTGTGTCTCGGGCAGTGTATCTCGGGCAGTGTGTCTCGGACCCTCGGACAGTGTGTCTCGGACAGTGTGTCTCGGACAGTGTGTCTCAGGCAGTGTGTCTCGGGCCCTCGGGCAGTGTGTCTCGGGCAGTGTGTCTCGGGCCCTTGGGCAGTCTCGGGCAGTGTGCCTCGGGCAGTGTATCTCAGGCAGTGTATCTCAGGCAGTGTGTCTCGGACAGTGTATCTTAGGCAGTGTGTCTCGGGCAGTTTGTCTCGGGCAATGTATCTCAGGCAGTGTGTCTCAAGCAGTGTATCTCAGGCAGTGTGTCTCTGACCCTTGGGCAGTGTGTCTCGGGCAGTGTGTCTCGGGCAGTGTGTCTCGGGCAGTGTGTCTCGGGCAGTGTGTCTCAGTCAGTGTGTCTCGGGCAGTGTGTCTCGGACAGTGTGTCTCGGGCAGTGTGTCTCGGACCCTCGGGCAGTGTGTCTCGGACAGTGTGTCTCAGGCAGTGTGTCTCGGACCCTCGGACAGTGTGTCTCGGACAGTGTAGCTCGGACAGTGTGTCTCGATAGTGTGTCTCGGGCAGTGTGTCTCAGGCAGTGTATCTCAGGCAGTGTGTCTCTGACCCTTGGGCAGTGTGTGTCGGGCCCTCGGGCAGTGTGTCTCAGGCAGTGTATCTCAGGCAGTGTGTCTCAGGCAGTGTATCTCAGGCAATGTGTCTCTGACCATTGGGCAGTGTGTCTCGGACAGTGTGTCTCGGGCAGTGTATCTCGGACAGTGTGTCTCGGGCAGTGTGTCTCGGACCCTCGGGCAGTGTGTCTCGGACAGTGTGTCTCAGGCAGTGTGTCTCGGACTCTCGGACAGTGTGTCTCGGACAGTGTAGCTCGGACAGTGTGTCTCGGGCAGTGTGTCTTCGGCAGTGTGTCTCGGGCAGTGTATCTCGGGCAGTGTGTCTTGGGCAGTGTGTCTCGGGCCCTCGGGCAGTGTGTCTCGGGCAGTGTGTCTCAGGCAGTGTGTCTCTGACCCTTGGGCAGTGTGTCTTAGACCCTTGGGCAGTGTGTCTCGGGCCCTCGGGCAGTGTGTCTCAGGCAGTGTATCTCAGGCAGTGTGTCTCGGACAGTGTGTCTCAGGCAGTGTGTCTCTGACCCTTGGGCAGTGTGTCTCGGACAGTGTGTCTCAGGCAGTGTGTCGCGGACCCTCGGGCAGTGTGTCTCGGGCAGTGTGTCTCGGGCAGTGTGTCTCGGGCAGTGTGTCTCGGGCCCTCGGGCAGTGTGTCTCAGGCAGTGTATCTCAGGCAGTGTGTCTCAGGCAGTGTATCTCAGGCAGTGTGTCTCTGACCCTTGGGCAGTGTGTCTCGGGCCCTCGGGCAGTGTGTATCGGGCAGTGTGTCTCGGGCAGTGTGTCTCAGGCAGTGTATCTCAGGCAGTGTGTCTCTGACCCTTGGGCAGTGTGTCTCGGGCAGTGTGTCTCGGACAGTGTGTCTCGGGCAGTGTATCTCAGTCAGTGTGTCTCAGTCAGTGTGTCTCGGGCAGTGTATCTCAGGCAGTGTGTCTCGGGCAGTGTGTCTCGGACCCTCGGGCAGTGTGTCTCGGGCAGTGTGTCTCGGGTAGTGTATCTCAGGCAGTGTGTCTCTGACCCTCGGGCAGTGAGTCTCGTGCAGCGTGTCTCGGACAGTGTGTCTCGGGCAGTGTTGTCTCGGGCAGTGTGTCTCGGGCAGTGTATCTCGGGCAGTGTGTCTCGGACCCTCGGACAGTGTGTCTCGGACAGTGTGTCTCGGACAGTGTGTCTCGGACAGTTTGTCTCAGGCAGTGTGTCTCGGGCCCTCGGGCAGTGTGTCTCGGGCAGTGTGTCTCGGGCCCTTGGGCAGTCTCGGGCAGTGTGTCTCGGGCAGTGTGTCTCGGGCAGCTTGTCTCGGGCAGTGTATCTCAGGCAGTGTGTCTCAGGCAGTGTATCTCAGGCAGTGTGTCTCTGACCCTTGGGCAGTGTGTCTCGGACAGTGTATCTCAGGCAGTGTATCTCAGGCAATGTGTCTCGGGCAGTGTGTCTCGGACCCTCGGGAAGTGTGTCTCGGACAGTGTGTCTCGGGCAGTGTGTCTCGGATCCTCGGGCAGTGTGTCTCGGGCAGTGTATCTCAGGCAGTGTGTCTCGGGCCCTCGGGCAGTGTGTCTCAGGCAGTGTGTCTCGGGCCCTCGGGCATTGTGTCTCGGGCAGTGTGTCTCGGGCAGTGTATCTCAGGCAGTGTGTCTCTGACTCTTGGGCAGTGTGTCTCGGGCAGTGTGTCTCGGACATTGTGCCTCGGGCAGTGTGTCTCGGACCCTCGGGCAGTGTGTCTCGGACATTGTGTCTCGGGCAGTGTATCTCGGGCAGTGTGTCTCGGGCAGTGTGTCTCGGGCAGTGTGTCTCGGACATTGTGCCTCGGGCAGTGTATCTCAGGCAGTGTGTCTCGGACCCTCGGACAGTGTGTCTCAGGCAGTGTGTCTCGGACAGTATGTCTCGGGCAGTGTGTCTCGGACCCTTGGGCAGTGTGACTCGGACAGTGTGGCTCGGGCAGTGTGTCTCGGACCCTCGGGCAGTGTATCTCAGGCAGTGTGTCTCGGACCCTCGTGCAGTGTGTCTTGGACAGTGTGTCTCGGGCAGTGTGTCTCGGAGCCTCGGGTAGTGTGTTTCAGGCAGTGTATCTTGGACAGTGTGTCTCGGGCAGCGTGTCTCGGACCCTCGGACAGTGTGTCTCGGGCAGTGTGTCTCGGGCAGCGTGTCTCGGACCCTCGGACAGTGTGTCCCGGGCAGTGTGTCTCGGGCTGCGTGTCTCGGACCCTCGGACAGTGTGTCTCGGGCAGTGTGTCTCGGGCAGCGTGTCTCAGACCCTCGGGCAGTGTGTCTCGGGCACTGTGTCTCGGACAGTGTGTCTCGGACAGTGTGTCTTGGGCAGTGTGTCTCGGGCAATGTGTCTCGATCCCTCGGACAGTGTGTCTCGGACAGTGTGTCTTGGGCAGTGTGTCTCGGGCAGTGTGTCTCTGGCCCTCGGGCAGTGTGTCTCGGGCCCTCGGGCAGTGTGTCTCGGGCAGTGTGTCTCGGGCCCTCGGGCAGTGTGTCTCAGGCAGTGTGTCTCGGGCCCTCTGGCAGTGTGTCTCGGGCAGTGTGTCACGGGCCCTCGGGCAGTGTGTCTCGGGCAGTGTGTCTTGGGCCCTCGGGCAGTGTGTCTCGGGCAATGTGTCTTGGGCCCTCGGGCAGCGTGTCTCGGGCCCTCGGGCAGTGTGTCTCAGGCAGTGTGTCTCGGGCTCTCGGGCAGTATGTCTCCGGCAGTGTGTCTCGAACCATCGGGCAGTGTGCCTCGGGCAGCGTGTCTCGGGCAGTGTGTCTCGGGCCCTCGGGCAGTGTGCCTCGGGCAGCGTGTCTCGGGCAATGTGTCTCGGGCCCTCGTGCAGTGTGTCTCAGGCAGTGTGTCTCGGGCCCTCGGGCAGCGTGTCTTGGACCCTCGGACAGTGTGTCTCAGGCAGTGTGTCTCGGGCAGTGTGTCTCAGGCAGTGTGTCGCGGGCCCTCGGGCAGTGTGTCTTGGACAGTGTGTCTCGGGCCCTCGAGCAGTGTGTCTCTGGCAGTGTGTCTCGGATAGTGTGTCTCAGGCAGTGTGTCTCGGGTTCTCGGGCAGTGTGTCTTGGGCAGTGTGTCTTGGGCAGTGTGTCTCGGGCAGTGTTTCTCGCACAGTGTGTCTCGGGCAATGTGTCTCGGGCAGTTTGTCTCGGGCAGTGTGTCTCTGACCCTTGGGCAGTCTCGGGCAGTGTGTCTCGGGCAGTGTGTCCTGGGCAGTGTGTCTCGGGCAGTGTGTCTCGGGCAGTGTGTCTCGGGCAGTGTGTCTCGGGCAGTGTATCTCGGGCAGCGTGTCTCGGACAGTGTATCTCGGACAGTGTATCTCGGACAGTGTGTCTCAGGCAGTGTGTCTCGGGCAGTTTGTCTCGGGCAGTGTGTCTCGGACAGTGTATCTCGGACAGTGTGTCTCAGGCAGTGTGTCTCGGGCCCTCGGGCAGTGTGTCTCGGACCCTCGGACAGTGTGTCTCGGACAGTGTGTCTCAGGCAGTGTGTCTCGGGCCCTCGGGCAGTGTGTCTCGGGCCTTCGGGCAGTGTGTCTCGGGCAGTGTGTGTCGGGCCCTCGGGCAGTGTGCCTCGGGCCCTCGGACAGTGTGTCTCGGGCCCTCGGACAGTGTGTCTCGGGCAGTGTGTCTCGGGCCCTCGGACAGTGTGTCTCGGGCAGTGTGTCTCAGGCCCTCGGGCAGTGTGTCTCGGGCAGTGTGTCTCGGACAGTGTGTCTTGGGCAGTGTGTCTCGGGCAGCGTGTCTCGGACCCTCGGACAGTGTGTCTCGGGCAGTGTATCTCGGACAGTGTGTCTCGGACCCTCGGACAGTGTGTCTCGGGCAGTGTGTCTCGGGCAGTGTGTCTCGGGCAGTGTGCCTCGGACAGTGTGTCTCAGGCAGTGTGTCTCGGGCCCTCGGGCAGTGTGTCTCGGACCCTCGGACAGTGTGTCTCGGACAGTGTGTCTCAGGCAGTGTGTCTCGGGCCCTCGGGCAGTGTGTCTCGGGCCTTCGGGCAGTGTGTCTCGGGCAGTGTGTCTCGGGCCCTCGGGCAGTGTGCCTCGGGCCCTAGGACAGTGTGTCTCGGGCCCTCGGACAGTGTGTCTCTGACCCTTGGGCAGTGTGTCTCGGGCCCTCGGACAGTGTGTCTCGGGCAGTGTGTCTCAGGCCCTCGGGCAGTGTGTCTCGGGCAGTGTGTCTCGGACAGTGTGTCTTGGGCAGTGTGTCTCGGGCAGTGTGTCTCGGGCCCTCGGGCAGTGTGTCTCGGGCAGTGTATCTCGGGCAGTGTGTCTCAGGCAGTGTATCTCAGGCAGTGTGTCTCTGACCCTTGGGCAGTGTGTCTCGGGCCCTCGGGCAGTGTGTCTCAGGCAGTGTATCTCGGACAGTGTGTCTCGGGCAGTGTGTCTTGGGCAGTGTGTCTCGGGCCCTCGGGCAGTGTGTCTCGGGCAGTGTATCTCAGGCAGTGTATCTCAGGCAGTGTGTCTCTGACCCTTGGGCAGTGTGTCTCGGACAGTGTGTCTCGGGCAGTGTATCTCAGGCAGTGTGTCTCAGTCAGTGTGTCTCGGGCAGTGTATCTCAGGCCGTGTGTCTCTGGCAGTGTGTCTCGGACCCTCGGACAGTGTGTCTCGGGCAGTGTGTCTCGGACCCTCGGGCAGTGTGTCTCGGACAGTGTGTCTCAGGCAGTGTGTCTCGGACCCTCGGACAGTGTGTCTCGGACAGTGTAGCTCGGACAGTGTGTCTCGGGCAGTGTGTCTCGGGCAGTGTGTCTCGGGCCCTCGGGCAGTGTGTCTCGGGCAGTGTGTCTCGGGCAGTGTATCTCAGGCAGTGTGTCTCTGACCCTTGGGCAGTGTGTCTCGGGCAGTGTGTCTCGGACATTTTGCCTCGGGCAGTGTGTCTCGGGCAGTGTGTCTCGGGCCCTCGGACATTGTGTCTCGGGCAGTGTGTCTCGGGCAGTGTATCTCAGGCAGTGTGTCTCTGACCCTTGGGCAGTGTGTCTCGGGCAGTGTGTCTCGGACATTTTGCCTCGGACAGTGTGTCTCGGACCCTCGGGCAGTGTGTCTCGGACATTGTGCCTCGGGCAGTGTATCTCAGGCAGTGTGTCTCGGGCAGTGTATCTCAGGCAGTGTGTCTCGGGCAGTGTGTCTCGGGCAGTGTATCTCAGGCAGTGTGTCTCGGACCCTCGGGCAGTGTGTCTCGGACAGTGTGTCTCGGGCAGTGTGTCTCGGACCCTCGTGCAGTGTATCTCGGACAGTGTGTCTCGGGCAGTGTGTCTTGGACCCTCGGGTAGTGTGTTTCAGGCAGTGTATCTTGGACAGTGTGTCTCGGACCCTCGGCTAGTGTATCTCGGGCAGTGTATCTCGGACAGTGTGTCTCGGACCCTCGGACAGTGTGTTTCGGGCAGTGTGTCTCGGACAGTGTGTCTCGGACCCTCGGACAGTGTGTCTCGGGCAGTGTATCTCGGGCAGTGTGTCTTGGGCAGTGTGTCTCAGGCCCTCGGGCAGTGTGTCTCGGGCCCTTGGGCATTGTGTCTCGGGCAGTGTGTCTCGGGCAGTGTATCTCAGGCAATGTGTCTCTGACCCTTGGGCAGTGTGTCTCGGAAATTGTGCCTCGGGCAGTGTATCTCAGGCAGTGTCTCTCAGTCAGTGTGTCTCGGGCAGTGTGTCTCGGGCAGTGTATCTCAGGCAGTGTGTCTCGGACCCTCGGGCAGTGTGTCTCGGACAGTGTGTCTCGGACAGTGTGTCTCAGGCAGTGTGTCTCGGACAGTGTGTCTCGGGCAGTGTGTCTCGGACCCTTGGGCAGTGTGTCTCGGACAGTGTGACGCGGACAGTGTGGCTCGGGCAGTGTGTCTCGGACCCTCGGGCAGTGTATCTCAGGCAATGTGTCTCGGACCCTCGGACAGTGTGTCTCGGGCAGTGTGTCTCGGGCAGTGTGCCTCGGACAGTGTGTCTCAGGCAGTGTGTCTCGGGCCCTCGGGCAGTGTGTCTCGGACCCTCGGACAGTGTGTCTCGGACAGTGTGTCTCAGGCAGTGTGTCTCGGGCCCTCGGGCAGTGTGTCTCGGGCCTTCGGGCAGTGTGTCTCGGGCAGTGTGTCTCGGGCCCTCGGGCAGTGTGCCTCGGGCCCTCGGACAGTGTGTCTCGGACAGTGTGTCTCAGGCAGTGTGTCTCGGGCCCTCGGGCAGTGTGTCTCGGGCCTTCGGGCAGTGTGTCTCGGGCAGTGTGTCTCGGGCCCTCGGACAGTGTGTCTCGGGCAGTGTGTCTCAGGCCCTCGGGCAGTGTGTCTCGGGCAGTGTGTCTCGGACAGTGTGTCTTGGGCAGTGTGTCTCGGGCAGCGTGTCTCGGACCCTCGGACAGTGTGTCTCGGACAGTGTATCTCGGACAGTGTGTCTCGGACCCTCGGGCAGTGTGTCTCGGGCAGTGTGTCTCGGGCAGTGTGTCTCGGGCAGTGTGTCTCGGGCAGTGTGCCTCGGACAGTGTGTCTCAGGCAGTGTGTCTCGGGCCCTCGGGCAGTGTGTCTCGGACCCTCGGACAGTGTGTCTCGGACAGTGTGTCTCAGGCAGTGTGTCTCGGGCCCTCGGGCAGTGTGTCTCGGGCCTTCGGGCAGTGTGTCTCGGGCAGTGTGTCTCGGGCCCTCGGGCAGTGTGCCTCGGGCCCTAGGACAGTGTGTCTCGGGCCCTCGGACAGTGTGTCTCGGGCAGTGTGTCTCGGGCCCTCGGACAGTGTGTCTCGGGCAGTGTGTCTCAGGCCCTCGGGCAGTGTGTCTCGGGCAGTGTGTCTCGGACAGTGTGTCTTGGGCAGTGTGTCTCGGGCAGCGTGTCTCGGACCCTCGGACAGTGTGTCTCGGGCAGTGTATCTCGGACAGTGTGTCTCGGACCCTTGGACAGTGTGTCTCGGGCAGTGTGTCTCGGGCAGTGTGCCTCGGACAGTGTGTCTCAGGCAGTGTGTCTCGGGCCCTCGGGCAGTGTGTCTCGGACCCTCGGACAGTGTGTCTCGGACAGTGTGTCTCAGGCAGTGTGTCTCGGGCCCTCGGGCAGTGTGTCTCGGGCCTTCGGGCAGTGTGTCTCGGGCAGTGTGTCTCGGGCCCTCGGGCAGTGTGTCTCGGACAGTGTGCCTCGGGCCCTCGGACAGTGTGTCTGGGGCCCTCGGACAGTGTGTCTCGGGCAGTGTGTCTCGGGCCCTCGGACAGTGTGTCTCGGGCAGTGTGTCTCGGACAGTGTGTCTTGGGCAGTGTGTCTCGGGCAGCGTGTCTCGGACCCTCGGACAGTGTGTCTCGGGCAGTGTGTCTCGGGCAGCGTGTCTCGGACCCTCGGACAGTGTGTCTCGGGCAGTGTGTCTCGGGCCCTTGGACAGTGTGTCTCGGGCAGTGTGTCTCGGGCAGTGTGTCTCGGCCCCTCGGGCAGTGTTTCTCGGGCAATGTGTCTCGGGCCCTCGGGCAGTGTGTCTCGGGCAGTGTGTCTTCGGCCCTCGGGCAGTGTGTCTCGGGCCCTCGGGCAATGTGTCTCGGGCAGTGTGTCTCGGACCATCGGGCATTGTGCCTCGGGCAGCGTGTCTCGGGCAGTGTGTCTCGGGCCCTCGGGCAGTGTGCCTCGGGCAGCGTGTCTCGGGCAATGTGTCTCGGGCCCTCGTGCACTGTGTCTCAGGCAGTGTGTCTCGGGCCCTCGGGCAGCGTGTCTTGGACCCTCGGACAGCGTGTCTCAGGCAGTGTGTCTCGGACAGTGTGTCTCGGGCAGCGTGTCTCGGACCCTCGGACAGTGTGTCTCGGGCAGCGTGTCTCGGACCCTCGGACAGTGTGTCTCGGGCACTGTGTCTCGGGCAGCGTGTCTCGGACCCTCGGACAGTGTGTCTCGGGCAGCGTGTCTCGGACCCTCGGACAGTGTGTCTCGGGCAGTGTGTCTCGGGCAGCGTGTCTCGGACCCT
Source organism: Pristiophorus japonicus (assembly GCF_044704955.1). Classification (NCBI taxonomy): domain Eukaryota; kingdom Metazoa; phylum Chordata; class Chondrichthyes; family Pristiophoridae; genus Pristiophorus; species Pristiophorus japonicus. Next base: position 50,644,893 of record NC_091997.1, read on the forward strand.
CGGACAGTGTGTCTCGGATAGTGTGTCTCGGGCAGTGTGTCTCGGGCAGTGTGTCTCGGGCAGTGTGTCTCGAGCCCTCGGACAATGTGTCTCGGACAGTGTATCTCGGGCAGTGTGTCTCGGGCCCTCGGGCAGTGTGTCTTGGGCCCTCGGGCAGTGTGTCTCGGGCCCTCGGGCAGTGTGTCTCGGGCAGTGTGTCTCGGGCCCTCGGGCAGTGTGTCTCAGGCAGTGTGTCTTCGGCCCTCGGGCAGCGTGTCTCGGGCCCTCGGGCAGTGTGTCTCAGGCAGTGTGTCTCGGGCCCTCGGGCAGTGTGTCTCGGACCATCGGGCAGTGTGCCTCTGGCAGCGTGTCTCGAGCAGTGTGTCTCGGGCCCTCGGGCAGTGTGCCTCGGGCAGCGTGTCTCGGGCAATGTGTCTCGGGCCCCCGTGCAGTGTGTCTCAGGCAGTGTGTCTCGGGCCCTCGGGCAGCGTGTCTTGGACCCTCGGACAGTGTGTCTCAGGCAGTGTGTCTCGGACAGTGTGTCTCGGGTCCTCGGGCAGTGTGTCTTGGTCAGTGTGTCTTGGACAGTGTGTCTCGGGCTCTCGGGCAGTGTGCCTCGGGCAGTGTGCCTCGGGCAGTGTGCCTCGGGCAGTGTGCCTCGGGCAGTGTGTCTCGGGCAGTGTGTCTCGGGCAGTGTGTCTCGGGCAGTGTGTCTCGGGCAGTGTGTCTCGGATAATGTGTCTCGGGCAGTGTGTCTCGGGCAGTGTGTCTCGGATAATGTGTCTCAGGCAGTGTGTCTCGGACAGTGTGTCTCGGACCCTCGGGTAGTGTGTTTCAGGCAGTGTATCTTGGACAGTGTGTCTCGGACCCTCGGGTAGTGTGTACGTGGCAGTGTATCTCGGACAGTGTGTCTCGGACCCTCGGACAGTGTGTCTCGGGCAGTGTGTCTCGGACAGTGTGTCTCGGACCCTCGGGCAGTGTGTCTCGGACAGTGTGTCTCGGACAGTGTGTCTCGGGCAGTGTGTCTCGGACACTCGGGCAGTGTGTCTCAGGCAGTGTGTCTCTGGCCCTCGGGCAACGTGTCTCGGGCAGTGTGTCTCGGGCAGTGTGCCTCGGACAATGTGTTTCGGGCAGTGTGTCTCGGGCAGTGTGTCTCGGGCCCTCGGGCAGTGTGTCTCGGACCCTCGGACAGTGTGTCTCGGACCCTCGGACAGTGTGTCTCGGACCCTCGGACAGTGTGTCTCGGACAGTGTGTCTCGGACAGTGTGTCTCAGGCAGTGTGTCTCGGGCCCTCGGGCAGTGTGTCTCGGACAGTGTGTCTCGGGCCCTCGGACAGTGTATCTCGGACAGTGTGTCTCGGGCCCTCGGACAGTGTGTCTCGGGCCCTCGGACAGTGTGTCTCGGGCCCTCGGACAGTGTGTCTCGGGCAGTGTGTCTCGGGCAGTGTCTCTCGGGCCCTCGGGCAGTGTGTCTGGGACAGTGTGTCTCGGGCCCTCGGACAGTGTATCTCGGGCAGTGTGTCTCGGACCCTCGGACAGTGTGTCTCGGGCAGTGTGTCTTGGGCAGTGTGTCTCGGGCCCTCGGGCAGTGTGTCTCGGAAGTGTGTCTCGGGCCCTCGGGCAGTGTGTCTCGGGCAGTGTGTCTCGGGCCCTCGGACAGTGTGTCTCGGACAGTGTGTCTCGGGCACTGTGTCTCAGGCCCTCGGGCAGTGTGTCTCGGGCAGTGTGTCTCGGGCAGTGTGTCTCGGGCAGTGTGTCTCGGGCAGTGTGTCTCGGGCAGTGTGTCTCGGGAAGCGTGTCTCGGACCCTTGGACAGTGTGTCTCGGGCAGCGTGTCTCGGACCCTCGGACAGTGTGTCTCGGGCAGTGTGTCTCGGGCAGCGTGTCTCGGACCCTCGGACAGTGTGTCCCGGGCAGTGTGTCTCGGGCAGCGTGTCTCGGACCCTCGGACAGTGTGTCTCGGGCAGTGTGTCTCGGGCAGCGTGTCTCGGACCCTCGGACTGTGTGTCTTGGGCAGTGTGTCTCGGACAGTGTGTCTCGGACAGTGTGTCTTGGGCAGTGTGTCTCGGGCAATGTGTCTCGATCCCTCGGACAGTGTGTCTCGGGCAGTGTGTCTTGGGCCCTCGGGCAGTGTGTCTCGGGCCCTCGGGCAGTGTGTCTCGGGCAGTGTGTCTCGGGCAATGTGTCTCGGGCCCTCGGGCAGTGTGTCTCGGGCAGTGTGTCTTGGGCCCTCGGGCAGCGTGTCTCGGGCCCTCGGGCAGTGTGTCTCAGGCAGTGTGTCTCGGGCCCTCGGGCAGTATGTCTCGGGCAGCGTGTCTCGGGCAGTGTGTCTCGGGCCCTCGGGCAGTGTGCCTCGGGCAGCGTGTCTCGGGCAATGTGTCTCGGGCCCTCGTGCAGTGTGTCTCAGGCAGTGTGTCTCGGGCCCTCGAGCAGCGTGTCTTGGACCCTCGGACAGTGTGTCTCAGGCAGTGTGTCTCGGACAGTGTGTCTCAGGCAGTGTGTCGCGGGCCCTCGGGCAGTGTGTCTTGGACAGTGTGTCTCGGGCCCTCGAGCAGTGTGTCTCGGGCAGTGTGTCTCGGATAGTGTGTCTCAGGCAGTGTGTCTCGGACAGTGTGTCTCGGGTTCTCGGGCAGTGTGTCTCGGGCAGTGTGTCTCGGATAATGTGTCTCGGGCAGTGTGTCTCGGGCAGTGTGTCTCGGACAGTGTGTCTCGGGCCCTCGGGCAGCGTGTCTGGGCAGCTTGAACGGTGCCATTTTGACATGGTTGATTCCATTGCCTGCCATGCAGTCCTGGAATTCAGTGTTTATGAAGCACGGGCCATTGTTGCTGACCAAGACATCCGGTAGACCATGGGCGGCGAATATTTTCCATAGACTTTCTACCATGGCAGAGGATGTGCTTGAATTTAAAATGTCACACTCAATCCATTTGGAGTAGGCGTCTATTACAACCAAAAACATTTTTCCCATGAAAGGACCTGCTTAGTCCACATGGATGCGTGACCATGGCTTGGCGGGCCAGGACCAGGGGCTATGGGGGGGCTTCCCTGGGTGTGTTGCCCAGCTGAGCACACGTGTTGCACCTGTGAACACAAAGTTCCAGGTCTGCATCTATCCCTGGCCACCAAACGTGTGACCTGGCAATTGCCTTCATCATGACAATGCCCGGGTGCTCATTGTGAAGTTCTCTGATAAACACCTCTCTGCCCATCTGGGGCATGACTACTCGGTTTCCCCACAGTAGGCAATCGAGAGTTAATTCTTTCGCCTATGAAATGGTTTAAATTCCTCAGGGCATGCCCCGTACATGGCTGCCCAGTCCCCATTCTTCACATTTCTTAACTAAAGACAGTGGCAGGTCTCTATTTGTCCAGACTTTAATCTGACGGGCTGTCACAGGTGAACCTTCACTTTCGAAAGCTTCAACAGCCATGACCATCTCAGCATCATGCTCAGTTGCCCCCTCAGTGGTGGCTAGTGGGAGCCAGCTGAGTGCATCGGCACAGTTTTCAGTGCCTGGTCTGTGCCGAATTGTGTAATCATAGGCGTCTAACGTAAGTGCCCACTTCTGTATGCGGGCCGATGCATTCGCATTTATGGCCTTGTTGTTGGCCAAAGGGGACGTTAGGAGTTTGTGATCTGTCTCCAGCTCAAATTTCCTGCCAAACAGGCACTGGTGCATTTTTTTTTACTGCATATACACATGCTAGCGCTTCCTTTTCTACCATCCCATAGGCCCTTTCTGCCTGGGACAGACTTCTGGAGGCACAAAACTACCGGCTGTAACTGACCATTGGCATTCACATGCTGCAACACACACCCGACCCCATAGGATGCATCACACGTTAAAACAAGTTTCTTATATGGGTTATATAATGTTAACAGTTTGTTGGAGCATAACAAATTGCGTGCTCTATCAAAAGCCCTTTCCTGGCTGTCCCCCCAGACCCAATCGCAACCTTTCGTAGGAGCACGTGTAGTGGCTCTAACAGCGTGCTCAATTTGGGAAGAAAGTTACGAAAATAGTTCAGGAGCCCCAGGAACGAACACAGCTCCGTCGTGTTATGGGGTCTGGGTGCTCTCTGGATCGCTTCCGTTTTGGACGCAGTGGGTCTGATCCCGTCTGCTGCTACCCTCCTCCCCAGGAATTCTACCTCTGGAGCTAAGAAGACGCACTTCGCCTTTTTCAGTCGCAGCCCTACCCGGTCCAGTCCACAACCTCCAGGTTGTGCAGGTGTTCTTCAGTATTGCGACCCGTGATGAGGATGTCGTCTTGAAAAACCACCATCCTTGGAATCGACTTGAGGAGGCTTTCCATATTTCGCTGAAAGATCGCAGCGGCCGAATGAATCCCGAACGGACATCTGTTGTACTCAAACAACCTCTTGTGTGTCGTGATGGTGGTCAGCTTCTTCGACTCACTCGCCAGCTCTTGGGTCATGTAAGCTGAGGTCAGGTCCAATTTTGAAAAAAGTTTGCCACCGAATAGCGTCGCAAAGAGGTCCTCTGCTCTTGGTAGTGGGTACTGGTCTTGGAGTGACACCCGATTGATGGTGGCCTTGTAATCGCCACATATCCTGACCGACCCATCCGCCTTGAGCACCGGCACGATTGGGCTCGCCCAGTCACTGAATTCGACTGGCGAGATGATGCCTTCCCTCAACAGGCGGTCCAATTTGCATTCTATCTTTTTCCGCATCACGTACGGCACCGCTCTGGCCTTGTGGTGTACTGGCCTGGCGTCCGGGTTTATGTGAATCACTACCTTGGCCTCCATGAAAGTGCCGATGCCGGGTTGAAATAATGAATCAAATTTGTCCAGGACCTGTGAGCATGATACTCGCTCCACAGAAGAAATTGCATTGACATCGCCCCATTTCCAGTTCATGACAGCAAGCCAACTCTTCACCAGCAGTGCGGGACTATCCCCCGGGACAATCCAGAGTGGCAACCTGTTCTCCGAATCTTTGTGAGTCATGACTACCGTGGCGCTGCCTAGCACCGGAATGATCTCCTTTGTGTATGTCCGTAGCTGTGCATCAATCGGCAATAATTTTGGCCTCCTGGCCTAGGACACACACAACCTTTCGAACTGTTTGATACTCATCAGGGACTGGCTGGCCCCCGTGTCTAGCTCCATTAATACTAGGATGCCATTGAGGAGCACTTTCATCATTATCGGTGGCGTCCTGGTATATGAACTGTGTATGTGCTCCACATGAACTCGCTGAGCTTCCAGCGGTTTCCCCCAGTATTAATTTGGCCTCGTAGGGCTTACATCGGGCCTGTCCTCCTCGCACATCAACCTGGCTGCAGGCTTCCTGCACATACGCTCCAAGTGACCACTGATGTTGCAGTTTCTGCAGGTATATTGCTGATACCTGCAAGCTCTGGCTGGGTGTTTGCCTCCACACCTCCAGCATGAGCTGGAGGCACCGTTGTTGGAAACAAAAAGGTCCATTACCAGTCGATCGTCTCTGACTGTCTCTGTAACTGTCCTTAAGCGCACTGTTAACAGGTGTTGATGGCCCCATTACTGGCCGCATTGTCCATTGCGATGGCATGAATCACCATTCAGCTAGACATTGTCTCTGTTGAATTCCCCCTTTGGGTTCGACTACATGCTGGGGCATGTCCAATTGCCCTTGTCTGCCTAGAGAGCTGTGTGTCGCATTAACAATGTTGACTCCCTGGTCGTTTGCCGCATTTGAGCCAAGATTTTTGTCATACATCATTCTGGTCTCTTCCTCCCCTCAGATAAATGTCTGGGCTATCAGAGCCGCCGCTTCCAAGGTCAAGACTTTGGTCTCAATCAATTTCCTGAAAACCCCAGCATGCCCGATGTCCTCAATAAAAAAGTCTCGCAGCATCTCCGCTCTGCATGCATCTAGGAACTTACATAGGCTCGCCAGTCGCAGGAGATCTGCCACGAAGTCTGGAACGCTTTGCCCTTCTTGCTGCCGGTGCGTGTAAATCCGGTATCTCGCCATGTGCATGCTGCTCGCCGGTTTAAGGTGTTCCCCGATCAACTTACTGAGCTCTTCGAACATCTTGTCCGCCGGCTTCTCTGGCGCTAGAAGGTCCTTCATCAGGGAGTACGTCCTGGATTCACAAACCGTCAGGAGATGAGCCCTGCGTTTGTCGGCCAAATCCTGTCCTAACCATTCCTTAGTGACAAGACTTTGCTGTAGTCTCTCAATAAAGTCGTCCCAATCATCACCAACACCGTACCTGTCTTCTGTGCTGCTAGTGGCCATGCTCGAGTGGTTTAAATCCCAGTTTGTAACCCATGTATAAGCTGACCTAAGTTGTACACCTTGAGAACATTGACCACAAGGGAGAAGGCCCACATACTTGAGAGAAGGTCACTCTGTGACCAGTTACCTTTATTACCAAGACCTCAAGTGATGAAGGTGGGTGGAGCTTCCCTTTTTATAGTCCAGGTTAGGAGTGTCTCCCACAAGTTCACCCCTTGTGGTCAATGTTCTCAAGGTGTACAACTTAGGTCAGCTTATACATGGGTTACAATGACATTTGAATACATGACACAGCGTGTCTCGGGCAGCGTGTCTCGGGCAGTGTGTCTCGGGTCCTCGGGCAGCGTGTATCGGGCAGTGTGTCTCGGGCAATGTGTCTCGGGCCCTCGTGCAGTGGGTCTCAGGCCCTCGGGCAGTGTGTCTCGGGCAGTGTGTCTCAGGCAATGTGTCTCGGGCCCTCGGGCAGTGTGTCTCAGGCCCTCGGGCAGTGTGTCTCGGGCAGTGTGTCTCGGGCCCTCGGGCAATGTGTCTCGGGCAGTGTGCCTCAGGCAATGTGTCTTGGGCCCTCGGGCAGTGTGTCTCGGGCAGTGTGTCTCGGGCCCTCGGGCAGTGTGTCTCGGGCAGTGTGTCTCGGGCCCTTGGGCAGTGTGTCTCGGGCCCTTGGGCAGAGTGTCTCGGGCCCTCAGGCAGTGTGTCTCGGGCAGTGTGTCTCGGGTCCTCGGGCAGTGTGTCTTGGGCCCACGGGCAGTGTGTCTCGGGCCCTTGGGCAGCGTGTCTCAGGCAGTGTGTCTCTGACCCTCGGGCAGTGTGTCTCGGGCCCTCGGGCAGTGTGTCTCGGGCAGTGTGTCTCGGGCAGTGTGTCTCGGGCAGTGTGTCTCGGGCAGTGTGTCTCGGGCCCTCGGGCAGTGTGTCTCGGGCAGTGTGTTTCGGGCCCTTGGGCAGTGTGTCTCGGGCAGTGTGTCTCGGGCCCTCGGGCAGTGTGTCTCGGGCCCTTGGGCAGTGTGTCTCGGGCAGTGTGTCTCGGGCCCTTGGGCAGTGTGTCTCAGGCCCTCGGGCAGTGTGTCTCGGGCAGTGTGTCTCGGGCCCTCGGGCAGTGTGTCTCGGGCAGTGTGTCTCGGGCCCTTGGGCAGTGTGTCTCGGGCAGTGTGTCTCGGGCCCTTGGGCAGTGTGTCTCGGGCAGTGTGTCTCGGGCCCTCAGGCAGTGTGTCTCGGGCCCTCGGGCAGTGTGTCTCGGGCCCTCGGGCAGTGTGTCTCGGGCAGTGTGTCTCGGGCAGTGTGTCTCGGGCCCTCGGGCAGCGTGTCTCGGGCAGTGTGTCTCGGGCCCTCGGGCAGTGTGTCTCGGGCCCTCGGGCAGTGTGTCTCGGGCCCTCGGGTAGCGTGTCTCGGGCAGCGTGTCTCGGGCAGCGTGTCTCGGGCCCTCGGGCAGCGTGTCTCGGGCAGTGTGTCTCGGGCCCTCGGGTAGCGTGTCTCGGGGCAGCGTGTCTCGGGCCCTCGGGCAGCGTGTCTCGGGCAGTGTGTCTCGGGCCCTCGGGCAGCGTGTCTCGGGCAGTGTGTCTCGGGCCCTCGGGCAGTGTGTCTCGGGCCCTCGGGCAGCGTGTCTCGGGCAGTGTGTCTCGGGCCCTCGGGCAGCGTGTCTCGGGCAGCATCTCTTGTGCAGCACTCTGGTCCCCAGATCCACACACAGTGATGGAAGAAGTTTAACGACCTCACTCGGGCGGTCAGGTTGCATGGGTCTTCAACAAATGCTACATACCGCCATCTGTACCACAAGCTTCACACACTGCCCAAATCATCATCCCCCCAGCACTCACCCATCAACAATCTGTACCTACCAACACTCACACCCACATCTCACACCTGGCACACAGCGACAGCTATTCAACTATGGCAGGCACATCACCCAAACACATTGCTCCACAGTCACACTCTTTCCTTTTCCTTGCTGGCCAAAATGCTCACAACAGGAGGGAGCAGGAGGGCATTCGCGGGGGACAAGCTGACACCCAACCATTGCCTGCGCTTGAGAATCGCGTGCTGCAGATCATTGGGTACCAGGTGGTGGGCGACGTGACCCCCTTGGGGACACAATGGCATGTTCATCTCTAATTCTAATCTCTCTTCTCACATTCCACTTAACCCTCACTCCACAAGCGTTTCGCACTTTCCAGCTAATCATGCATGCATTTCTCCCTTCCTCATCTGGGTCCTGTGCAGCAGAATTTGCCCTCCGAGGAGCTGCCACTATTTCGAAGACGAGCAGGGAAGTTATCCCCGGTGTCCTGGCCAATATTTATCCCTAATCAACATCACAAAAACTGATGATCTGGTCATTATCACATTGCTGTGTGTGGGAGTTTGCTGTGCCGCAAATTGTCTGCCGTGTTTCCTACATTACAACAGTGACTACACTTCAAAAGTACTTCATTAGCTGTAAAACGCTTTGAGACGTCCGGTGGTCATGAAAGGCGCTATACAAATGCAAGTCTTTCTTTTTTCCTGCCTCCCTCCCCTCACCTTAACCCGACTCTTGTGCTTTCAGATAATGAGCAGCCTGTCCCTGAGAGCACCGTAGAGAGCGAGGGGGGAGAAAAGGGGGAAGAACACATTGCGTCATTGCAGCTCTCACCCGCAGGCACCAGCTCAGACACCGGCACTACGCGTTCTTTAGAGGCTGGTGTAGTAGCGGGATTTACACAGGGTGTGGCACCGGGGATGAGTGGGCTGTCGCAAGGCCTGGGGGAAAAGGGTAGCTCGGGGGCCAGCTGCCCGGAGGGTGAGTTCGCACACGAGGTATGTTGCACAGGACTTGGGTGAAGACTTCAATGGGGGGGCATTTAGAAGAAGGGTGATGGGCATGCACACGGAGGTGATAGGTGCATTGGCAAGGGTGCCCGAGAGCCCCTCGGTAATGATAAGGACGTGGAGGAGTCCACCTCCAATATTGTACAGAGCTCTGCGCGTACCATGGAGCCCATCATTTCCAGTCTGCAAAGGTTGGAGGGCTCCCAGAGAGACTGTGATGACCCAGACCTGATGCCACATGTGATGGGCGATCTAGCAGCTTCCATTGCAGTACAGGCGGAAGCAACGCAACGTCTTGGTGCTGTAATGGAGTCTATGTTTGGTGTCATCCAATCTCAGACTGCTCTCATGCCATCTCACCTTGAAGCCACCCAAGCTCTGACTGCTGCCATCGTGGTTGGGTCTACCACCGTCGACCGGGGTTTTCATTGTCGCAGTAGGCCAGCAACCTGTGCTCCAGCAGATTGCTCAGGATGCTGAGGTGCTGCCCTGAGGGAGTGGCAGTGGGTCGGTGGAGCAGGAAGCTGCTGTCCTCTTTCAGGATGACAGCATTTCTGGTCCCACCACTGCCACTCCGCCATTGCCCTTAACACTGCCTGTCATCCGGCCAGCCCAGACTGCCACTGCCCATGCTGAGGTGGTGCAGTCTACAACCGGGCCTTCCAGGTCCAGAGCTGGTTGAGGGCGTTCTGCAAGGCCATCTGTCGTCTCCCACACGGACACGCTACAGTCTTCCACCAGCCCTGCCTAGCCACTGGGCCAACACTGCATAGGAGTACCTAGAGTAGGCAACAGCACGGTAAGGAGAGGCACTATGGGATTGCACAAGGGTGAATAGTTAATATTTTTATTGTAAATATGTGTTCACTGATTTTTGATGAATTTATTAATTCAGTTTAGTTTCTTTTGTGGTGTGTCTCATTTCAGCTTTGCTCTGTGATATGGCCTGCAACAGGGATAGAATGATGGGACGTGGTGTGCAACAAGGATCTGGGGTTAAATTGTTTCAAACCGCAGTCTGATGAGGCAGTCACGGAAGGCTGATTGAGTGGCTGCCTCCTCCCTCGCTCCAGTTCCCCCTCGTCCTCCTCGTCTTCCTCTTCCTCCTTGTCCCCCTCCTCTCCCTACTCCTGAGGTGGTTCCGCAATCCTGGTGGCAAGGGCTGGGCCCAAATGAAGGCCAAGTTGTGGAGCATGCAGCAGACCACCTCAAAATGGGACACCCGCTCAGCCGAGCACTGGAGGGCTCCTCCCGAGCAGTCAAGGCAGCGGAACCATTGCCATCAGGAGGCTGATGGTCTGCTCGATGATGTTCCTGCTGGCAGCATGGCTCTCATTGTATGAGTGCTGGGCAGGAATGTTGGGGTTGGGGAGGGGAGTCATGAGCCAGGTGGAGAGCGGATAGCCCTTGTCTGGCGCAGGATGAAGACATCGTGACTGCTGCTAGGATAGCGGGCATTGACATTGAGGATTCGCGTGCGTGGTCGCACACCAACTGCACATTCAGTGAGTGGCAGCCTTTGCAGTTACGGAAGATCTCAAGATTGTGATGCAAATCCACGTGGGTGCAGTCAATGGCGCCCTGCGGCATGGGGATTCCCGCTATCCTAGCATAGCCACATGCACACTCATCCTGTTTCTCTCTGGTGATGGGGAAGGAAATGTAGTCCCTTCTCCTACTGTAGAGAGCCATTGTGACCTCCTGGATGCAATGATGGACGGCGAACTGCGAGATGTTAGCTAGGTCTCCTGTTGCAGACTGGAAGGATCCGCTTGCAAAGAAATTGAGAGCCACGTTGACCCTGACTGCACCTGAGAGAGCTGTGGTCACACTGATCTGAGGCCGGAGGTTTGGTTGCCGGAGGTGGTAGAGATCAGTGACCACCTCCTTGGTGAAGCAAAGCCTTCTAATACCCTGCTCCTCGCTTAATTGGAGGTGGGAGAGGTGCCCTTGGAATACCCTCGGAGGGTAAGGCCTCTTGTTGAGAGCCCTGATGACCGTCCTCTTCCCTCTGGCTACATGTTCCACTATTTGTCGCTGTCTCTGCTCCCTCTGCCGTAGATCCTGGAGGGCGAGGCTGGCTGCCAGTACAGCCCCCATTAATGTAAGCAAGTGTAGCAGTATTTTTTTAAGAATAAATGTAGCTACTTTTTAGTTGCCACAACTCTCCCAATACAAATTAACCTTGAAAGTACTGAATGAAACTGTTGGACTATGTGAAACCAACAAGAAAGCATTGAAATTGCACTAATCTGACACTGTGACTCATTACTGATGATCCCTGGAGCCAGCTTCCTGGTGCTTCACACCGGCTCTCCATGTCACTGTTTATTCCAGGCGCCAAGGTAGGTGGCAATAATCAATTTCGCAGATCGGGTGGTTAGTGAGTGTTGCACATTCACTGACGTCACGGTTCACCTGGCGTTGAGGCTCCCAGCAATAACTATTAGCGGCAGCCCTGTGGAGGAGTGGGGGAGGGGCAGGATTTGCCGTGTGGTGCTGGATTCACCTCATCCCGGCGATAATGCGCTGGATCCTGTTAGCGCCATTCAGGTACCGAATTTTTCCCTCAAAAAATCCAGTCCTAAGGGTTAAATCCAAACTTACCTGAATGATGTGTGTGTCCCTTTAAGAAGTGGTGACAGCGCCTCTGTTGGTCTGCTGCGCCCACGCTTCTCTGAGCATGCTTAGCATGAAAGCTAGTGAAAAGTCTGAAGTTTGTAGACGCGGCGTCAAGTCAGGCGTTACATGCCGACTGATGTCACGCTCAATGATTTGCATCTCTAGCACCAGCGCTGCAAACGGCCCTCACGTGGCAGCCGCCAAGTCTCGTGCCCGAGGCGGAAGGAAGTGAGATGGCTGCCTTTCTCTTCCAGAAACGGGCCTTAATGGAGAGCAGTAACCCCAGGAATTTCTAGGCCCTTGGGGGAGAAATTGGCCTGTCTTTCGCCTCCTATTAGCACCTGTGGGGGGCGGTAACAGAACACTAAGGGGTTGTCGAACTGGTGCGCCAAAATCACCGATGCTGGCTCGCTCTGTCATGCCCCATGGATCGTGTGTGTAGTCATACCATTTCTACAGAATTATATCTATATGGCAATTACAGGACAGTCAGTTTAATGTCGGTGGTGGACAAACTTCTAGAAACAATAATCCGGGAGAAGATTAACTGCCACTTGGACAAGCATGGACTAATAAAGGAGAGCCAGCATGGATGGGCAAATCGTGTTTGACTAACTTGATTGAATTTTTTGATTGAGTAACCGAGAGGGTGGATGAGGGCAGTTAAGTTGATGTTGTGTATAGGCTTTCAAAAGGCGTTTGATAAAGTACCATATATTGGGTTTGTTAGCAAAATTGAAGCCCATGGGATAAAAGGGGCAGTAGCAGCATGGTTGTAGAATTGGCTATGGGATAGAAAATTGTGAGTTGTGGTGAATGACTGTCTTTGGACTGGAGGGAGGTAGACAGTGCTGGTCCCCAGGGTTCAGTACTATGACCATTGACATGTATTGAGTAGTGAGCATGCAGCTTGAGGTGTTGTTGGATCTGAAGCTGCCATCACTTCATGAGCTGGTTGCCCTCATGCAATTCATGCAGCATCATGAAAACAGCCAAATGGATTCCCATCCTCCCAACTTTGTTAGCTGCAACTTATAACACAGTGTTAGTTGCCTGGACTGCAGGGAAGTGCTGTCAAGCAAAGTAAGGGCTTCTGGAAAAAAAAAGGCAGAAATGTAATAGGGCAAATAAAGTGTGCAAGAAATATATTTAAATGAGACTCCTGGATCCCCCAAACGCATGTCACAATATGTAGCATGCATTGATTCTGATGCATGAGGTTGAGGGTCCAATTTTCCCAAACCTCATCTACAGCCAGTGACTGTTTTTACCATCCACAGAGCCTTCTAACATCTGGCCTGTTGGGTAAATAGAATACATGTTATCACACCTGAAACAGGGCTCCCAGATGTGTATCCACTGACTCCTGACCTCACTTCCTGAACTGTAAATACGGCATCTCTTTTCTTACTGTAATGTATGCACCTGGTAGAGCTGTTGAGTTGTGAGTGGCTTAGTGAGTCACATGATGTTAACCAGACTCAATAAAACCCCAGCCAGTTGGGTTTAGGGGATCCACAATGAGGCAGGTGGTTGTGAGCCTGGTGGATGAACTGGTAATGTGTAGTGTGATTGTTAAACCTTTGCTAATGAACCAACTAGTTCTTAATACCAATGTGCTGCTGTGAATTCTTAAGCAAAGAACCCATGGAGCAGATACATTACACTTACCTTCTCCATTCCAGTTAAACTTGTCCATTTTCTGAAAACAAAGTTGGACATTGTTTTTGCTGAGTATATCTAACCAAGGCGCTTGGGGCCATCATTGTTCCAGCTGTAAGGAAAGGGTTAATCAGACTGCCCCGGTCTACTAATGTTATTACTTCTTAGTTTGTAGTACTGTTTGCAATCAGTAACCTTTGTCTGTTAAGCAGGGAAGTATAGTCAATGTAAAGTACCAATGAGCTGTTCGGCCAGGGCTGACCCGACAGCAATGGTCAGTTTCAGGACAAAGTAATGAGAGTCTTAATTCAAAACCTGCCATTGCGCACTGATTGATTTGATAACAGTGTGGGAGAATATGTGGGCATCCGTCATCCTTTTTAATTGGTCCGAATGATACAGAAACAAAGACAGACTTATGATTAAAGGTTTCACTTGGTACAATAGCAATTATGGGGAACAAGATTGAAACTATTGATAAGGTAATAAAGTAGGGGAGTTATACTAGTTAGCTCAATGGAAAAAGAGCTCAGTGAGTCAGGAAAATCAAGTTATTGATTCATTCTCTTTGTATGGAGTTGTATTTTAACTTGTGTATAATAATGCAATGCAGAATTTTCACATGGAGGGAGTAAGAGAAATGTGTTTGTAATGAGTATTTGGATTTGTAATGAGCTCAGAACTTTAACACGTTTTAATCGCCAACCAGCAGATGTGGTTGTAAGTACTATTGTGTGTGCTGTACGCACATGTATATATGTATGACACCGCAATCTATGGCACCCGATTATTAATGTTTCAGAACCTTATTGATTTGAGGAGTAAATTATAAATAAGAACCTCCCCTCTAAAAGCCACGAGAGAACTTTGGTCTGGGTCTTGGATTTCTTCATGACAGAACCATTCATTGGCTTCCTGATCCCTATCATGTTGCTCTAGCATTGACCAGCAGGAGGCAGTGTGGTTAAACCACTTGTGCTGTGGATTATCTGACTAAGACCCTGGAACTCACCCAAATGAGGTAGATGCGTTTTGTTGCAGGAACCTATGCCCAACTTGTCTGGGAAAGGAGGAAAAAAGCCGCCTTCTGCTTGGGTTACTGTGTTACATCAAAGGGAGGGGAAGTGGGAGCTATTCTGGTGGGCTTCCTGAATTGATTGCTTTCTATGTATGAGATGTAGAACTTTGGCAGTCATGCCCAAAAAAACTAGCTGACGTTAAATCAGCAGATAAGCATTAATTTTTAATTAGTAAGAAAAGTTGTACACAAAATCCTTGTATGTAAGAGATATTTTATCCAGGGTAACGTGCTTATTGCAATGGTTCCCAACTTGGCAGGTGAAAATAATAAAATAGTAAATACATTGTCACTTAGAACAGCTCATAATGGGGAAGGCTGAAAATGTCTGAAATATTTATTGCTCATTGTATTTGAATAAACCAAATTAAATATCAATGCATACCCATTTCAATTTTCAATTTTAGAAAAACAACTGCATTTCATTTTGCAGGAGAATGTGTATTACACTCATACTTGTCGACATTTTCAGCTCCTGGGTTTGGGGTTCGTCCAATCCAGACTGGATGCTTGCCTCCTGTCTGACTGCTTCCAATGGGATCTGACTGTTCCAAGCAGGAAGGAATTGAGAGCACAGACTTACTTTCAGATTGGCAATAATTCAATGTTTAGAGTGGTGTTGCCAGTGCAGTGTAACAGAGCAATTGGCCAACTGCAGAGTACGTGGTCAGGCCCACAGTGGGAGAAGCTTATAAACACACACGCACACATGCATGGATGGTTTATTGATTAAAGCCACATTAAAATGTTATTTCTACATAAGTGTGGTACTGAGATACTGCAATGATCATAACTACAATACCCATGAGTACAAGTCATCAAAGCTTTGCTCTATACACAATAGCAATGACCTTACTGTCAGCCTATCACTATAACTCATAGTCTGGTTTCATTGTTTGACATCATTTGTTTAACATTATGCAGCCGTATTCCTTACAGGAGCTATAGGGTGTCCAATAGATACTATATTAAGAGAAATGAAGCTTTGGAGAGTAGATCTGTACAGGTACAGAATGAATGCAAGGTGCTTGGCTTGTGTGTATGATTCTTTACACCATGATTTCCTGATCTCAGGTTCAGATGACAGGAGGAGACGAGCAAAGAAGGCTCGACACTTGCCTATGAAAAAAGAGTAAAAACTGAAAGTCAAGCCATTCCAGGCTGCTTTTGCGCTACCCCCAAAGGGCAGTCACAGAGAGCCATGGGCAGAGGCCGAAGAGTAGATAGCCTGCCTGCTCTCTGGGTCAGGGGTATGATGGGAGGAGTGGGCGACAGAAAGAGAGAGGCAAAAACAAAATCATTTTAAACTGATTAATAAAAGAAATTTGAACATGTTTGCAGGAGTTGCATGCTGCTGTGATCCAGGCACAGTTTATATTATCTTCAATAGGCACACAGGCAGCTTCAAATGTTTGCCGGCTTTTAGACACTGCATTTACTTCACAACACTACTCTGTTAAGGATTTACATGGAGTATTCTCAGTGGTGTGAAATTAATACCTGGGCTGAACAAGGGATACAGTGTCTCTGTGAACGTATCTTTGAACGTGTACATGAGGTTCATGTGGTCAGCGTTGTAAAAGGACACCTGCCCGCCTTCGTAGTCGAGGTACACTCCAATTTTGCTGGGCTTTAATCCTGAAAAGATTACCACATGAGGCAGAGAGTTTGCCACGTAGTGAGTGTTTCTTCTCTCCAAAGTCCATAAACCATCTTGCGGTGACAGCAAGATCGGTGTCTTGCGTTTCACAGACCCTTTTGTCACCCCTAAGATCCAGTTAGCCTTGCATCCCACAAGGATTTCCCAGTAGTGTATTCCCGATGAGAACCCTTGTTTAGCCAGAACGAAGGGATGGACACTGAATCGTGAAGCGCTTGAGGATTTCTTCTGACTCTGGCTGTATGCGACGCTGGTCATGTTGTTGAAGATTAGGAGGTTCCAGTGCGCGGTGTCCGGATCTAGACTCAATGGCACTGGAGAAGAATAGAACACAGAACGGGCTCAATGAAAAGACAAAAATAAGAACATAAGAAATAGGAGCTGGAGTCGGCCATTTGGCTCCTTGAGCCTGCTCCGCCATTCAATAAGATCATGGCTGATCTGATCATGGCCTCAACTCCACCTCCCTGCCCGCTCCCCATAACCCTTGACTCTCTGATCACTCAAAAATCTGTCTATCTCCATCTTCAATATATTCAAAGATCCAGCCGCCACAGCTCTCTGGGGCAGAGAATTCAAAAGAAAATGAGCTCACTTATTGAATTAATATTTGGGAACTTGTCCAATTCAAGAAGCTTGATTTTATAGGATTTATCTATCTTTTGATCTAAATTATTATGGAGCTCTGAAACAGCTCGATAGCTCAAGAGTTACACTGTGTCTTTACATTAAATACAAATTGTCAAATTTAAGATTATTTCAGATTCCAAATTTGATAATTCACCTACCTGTGTTACTCACAGAAATTTCTTAACATTTGCTTTCCTGTAACTATTTTAAGAAAGATGTATTTTTCTCTCTTTTCGCATCTCCTTGTCCCTACATTACCTTTGCTATTGCACCTTTGCCAAAAGTGAGATAAATTGGCCATGGGAAGTGGGGGAGACCTGTGTGGAGGGAGAACTACTCCTGGCTGCCTTCCCGATGTATTTTACTGTCCACCTCACTGTTAGCCAACCCTCCTACTTTTGTGTTATCAGAAATGTTGAGATCGTGTTCCCTGTACCCATGACTAAATCAACTATAAATACAGAGAACAGCAGCGACCCCTGGGTATACCACTCCTACCTGTTCTCCAGTCTAAGCAATCCCCATTTGTCCGAATTCTTTCTTCCTGTCTGTCAACCAACTTTCTGTCCATTCTGCTACATCACTTCTTCCGCCATGCACCTGGATTTTTTCACCAAGTCCTGTCTTCAAATCCATCCAAGGCCTTGCCTCTCCCTATCTCTGAAACCTCCTCCAGCCGTTCAGCCCTTCAAGATCTCTGCGCTCCTCCAATTCTGGCTCCTTGCAAATCCCCGATTACCTTCGCTCCATCATTGGTGGCCGTGCTTTCAGCTTTCGAAGCCCTAAGCTCTGGAATTCCCTCTCTGAACCTCTCCCCATCTCTACCTCTCCTCCTTTAAGTCGCTGCTTAAAAACTACCTCTTTGACCAAGCTTTTGGTCATCTGTCTTTATGTGGCCGAGTGTCAAATTCTGATAACGTTCCTGTGAGGTGCCTTGGGGCATTTTACGATGTTAAAGGTGCTATATAAATACAAGTTGTTATTGTGATACACCTTATCAAATACCATCTGAAAATTCATAGATATCTACTGCATTCCTTTTATCTGTCCAATTGGTAATTTCATAATTATGACTTGCCTTTCACAAATACCGGCTGTCCTTGATGAATCCATTCTCTCTCTAATTTTATCTGAAGACCGAGGAGAATAGAACTCTTCGGGTATTATTTAGGAAAGGGATTAAGAATTATCGCGTGGTCTCACCATAACTTTGGCCATCTGCTGTAATGGCCATGGAGCAGGCTGGGCCCCAGAGTGATGGCATGTTGGGATTGAGCCTTTGCCCACCCCAGGTGTGGCTTTTGTCAGAAGGGGAGGGGGTGTCCCTACTTCAGGAGTTCCTGCCCCCTGGATCTTTGGTGGGACCTGGCATGTGGACAATGGAGGTGCACACGGTCAGATTGGATGTAACTCAACAACAACTTGTATTTATATAGCACCTTTAACGTAGTAAAACGTCCCAAGGCGCTTCACAGCAGTGTTATAAGACAAAACAAATACATTTGACACAGTGCCACATCAGAAGAAATTATGGCAGATGACCAAAAAAAAGCTTGGTTAAAGAGGTAGGTTTTAAGGAGCATCTTAAAGGAGGAAAGAGAGGTAGAGAGACGGAGAGGCTTGGGGAGGGAGTTCCAGAGGTTCAGGCCCAGGCAGTGGAATGCATGGCCACCAATGGTTGAGCAGTTATAATCAGGGATGCAGAATTTGAGGAACGCAGACATCTCGTGGGGTTGTGAGGTTAAAAGAGATTACAGAGATAGGGAGGGGGCGAGTCCATGGAGAGAGTGGTAAACTAGGGTGAGAATTTTGAAATTGAGGTTTTGCTTAACCGGGAGCCAATGTAGGTCAGCGAGCACAGGGCGTGATGGGTGAGTGGGACTTGGTGCGAGTTAGGACACTGGCTGTAACTCACCCAACAACTGGGGCCCCAGGCAGAATCAAAGCCTGGATCTCATAGAGGAATCATTAAAAAATATATATACTGAAACCCCCTCATAATGTGGACCACTGAGCGGGCATCATGAACTTGTTTCTGCAAGGAGGGGAATGACCGCACCTGGCTTGACCACTTCCACGAGCCTTTGTGCCATGTTCACAATAGGGGGCACCCCTAGATACAGCTCAAGTGGTACAAGGGACCTCCCCCTGACCCTGCAAACTGTGCTGGGATCAGCAGAGGAGCTATCTGGGATATTCCCCCACTGTAGGTTTTCAGGGTCACAAGATCAACAGGCTAGTGGAAAGTGGGGATGATGTAGAACACAGCACAAATCCAAAATAGCCTTTGGACTGGCACCAGTGAATGATCATGAAGCTGCGGATTGTGGTTAAAAAAAAAACAATTGGCTCACTAATGCCCTTCAGGGAAGGAACCTGCCACCTCTACCCGGTCTAGCCTTTTTCAAAATTTGTTCCGGGATGTGGGCGTTACTGGCAAGGCCAACATTTATTGCCCATCTCTAATTGCCCTCGAGAAGGAGGTGGTTAGCCGCCGTGGTGAAGGTGCTCCCACAGTGCTGTTAGGGAGGGAGTTCCAGGATTTGGACCCACTGCCGATGAAGGAATGGCGATATATTTCCAAGGCAGGATGGTGTGTTACTGGGGGGGGAACGTGGAGGTGATGGTGTTCCCATGCGCCTGCTGCCCTTGTCCTTCTAGTCGGTAGAGGTCGCGGGTTTGGGAGGTGCTGCCAAAGAAGCCTTGGCAAGTTGCTGCAGTGCATCGTGTAGATGGTACACACTGCAGCCACGGTGCGCCGGTGGTGGAGGGAGTGAATGTTGAAGGTGGTGGATGGGATGCCAATCAAGTGGGCTGCTTTGTCCTGGATGGTGTCGAGCTTCTTGAGTATTGTTGGAACCGCATTCATCCAGGCAAGTGGAGAGTATTCCATCACACTCCTGACTTATGCCTTGTAGATGGTGGAAAGGCTTTGGGGAGTCAGGAGGTGAGACACTCACCGCAGAATACCCAGCCTCTGACCTGCTCTTGTAGCCACAGTATTTATGTGGCTGGTCCAGTTAAGTTTCTTCAATGGTGACCCCAGGATGTTGATGGTTGGGATACGGCGATGGTAATGCCGTTGAATGTCGAAGGGAAGTGGTTAGACTCTCGCTTGTTGGAGATAGTCATTGCCTGGAACTTTGTGGCTCGAATGTTACTTGCCACTTTCCAGGCCAAGCCTGAATGTCGTCCAGGTCTTGCTGCATGCAGGCATGGACTGCTTTATTATTGAATGGAACTGAACAATGTGCTGGTCTGACTGCAGATATACCATGTAAAAACCGGGAGGTGAAGGGAAGGAGTTTCATGAACATCACGCTCTGAGCACCGTCACTAACAATCAAAACTCATCATTTTCTCACCTATATCAATACCGATTTCATTGACCAATTTTTTCCAGGTATTGTATATCATTAGGAATTTGTACTTGGCACCGTCTATCTTTACTGACACATCCTTGGGATCAGAGATTGCCAATTTAGCTCTAGAAAAAGGAATTAAAAGTTAAATTATTAAATCAACAACTGGGACAAGTCCGAACAAATGGACGGCCAATGTTGAAATGGAATTACCTTTCTTGTGTGTTTTTCAGCTTCTGGAAAGAGAAAAACACAAGAATATTAATAGGTTCATCGTCACAAGAGGAGGTGTGAATAGGCAGCTGGTGTTTGCCAGCCGCTCAAATCAAAAGTATTTCCAGGTTCACTTCCTTTTATATATTTTTATTAAATCCCATCCAATCCCTGTGAAGCTATTCACCGATTCCATAGAAACCTTTTTAACTGGTACCGAGAAAGTTCTAATTACTCATCTCTTTTTGTTGGTCGTTAAGATTTAGTGTTGTGCAATGGGACACTTTCTAGATTACATCCAGCATAGGAACAAACACTTGCTGGCCAAGTACAGCACAGGTTAGACACAGAGTAATGCTCCCTCTACACTGTCCCATCAAATACTCCCAGGGCAGGTACAGCACGGGGTTAGATACAGAGTAAAGCTCCCTCTACACTGTCCCATCAAACACTCCCAGGGCAGGTACAGCACGGGGTTAGATACAGAGTAAAGCTCCCGCTACACTGTCCCATCAAACACTCCCAGGGCAGGTACAGCACCAGTTAGATACAGAGTAAAGCTCCCTCTGCACTGTCCCATCAAACACTCCCAGGGCAGGTACAGCACGGGGTTAGATACAGAGTAAAGCTCCCGCTACACTGTCCCATCAAACACTCCCAGGGCAGGTACAGCACCAGTTAGATACAGAGTAAAGCTCCCTCTGCACTGTCCCATCAAACACTCCCAGGGCAGGTACAGCACGGGGTTAGATACAGAGTAAAGCTCCTGCTACACTGTCCCGTCAATGTACCTCAGCTCTGTGAGAACAGTGCCCCCCTATAGCATGGTCATGCAGGTACCCAAATTGTAAACCTTGAGGCCTCTCTGAGTGAGATTCAGTACCTATTTGTCTTGTGCTGTAGACTGAAGCCCACAATAAAATGGATCAAGCCTGGTAGTAAAATCCCCAAAACTCAGCATTGTTAATGTCAACCATGCCTTGGACTGAGGCCCAAATGATGATTTCAGTGTGAAACACTATCAGGCTTGTCCCTTATGATATCTGATTTTATTTAGTGGAATGTAGAAGAATTCTTATTAGCCTAGAAGAGTTAATGTTAAACAAAAATGCCCAGTGCCAACCGGGTGTGGGGTCAGGTCCGA
Source organism: Pristiophorus japonicus (assembly GCF_044704955.1). Classification (NCBI taxonomy): domain Eukaryota; kingdom Metazoa; phylum Chordata; class Chondrichthyes; family Pristiophoridae; genus Pristiophorus; species Pristiophorus japonicus. The sequence goes on from NC_091997.1 coordinate 50,666,299, forward strand.
TGGTGTGGGGCTCAGGACCGCCGGTGTAGTGTTTCGATGGAATGTAGGGCTCAGAACCTCTCAGCTAAAGTTAGCTGTGGCTGTGAATTCCAGGGGGTTTATAAACAGCAAACAATAAGTCCTGAAATGTTGTTGTGAAATAAAATTGGGCTGTCCAGGCAGGGGGAGGTCAGTGCTGCAACACTTCCAGACCATCGCACCACAGGTCCCCTGACTAAGGGCTGGTTGTAGGGCAGGTGACCTCCTTCCGACCCACCTCAGTATTTTTGGAGCTGGATGCTTGAGGTATATGAGACATGACTTGTTAATCAACTCATTTCCGCCCCCCCGCCCCACCACGTGGAGATATACCCAACCTCCACATGTCACTTCCCTGATACCATGACTGAACTTGGGGGCAAGAGAGACAAAAAAAATCACAAGTGCTCACAACGGATTCAAGCACCAACCAATTTCACATTCAAGCAGAATAATTGACAGTAGTGTGACGGGGGCGGGGGTTGACTGAATGGATGGCTGCCAATGTGCATGACTAGGCTGTTAAAATACTTAACCATTAGGAATAGTATGGCATCTTCTTGAATGAGGTCGTCACTGATTGCCTGAATGGCGTCCGATAATGAAGTGGATTCGAAGACCACCTGCATAATGATTTCTTCCAGCACTGTGAATCGCTGCCAAGCATCGTTGTGGAGTTCCTGCATAACGTTCTCCTCTTCCATTCTCAGCAACTCGTGAAGACGCACAAATACCCGCCCAGTGTGCTGCTCTGTCAACGATACTTCATCCTGGAGAAAGTAACCACAGCACACGGTGTTGGACTGGCACAGCGGAGGAGGAGGGCGCAGGAGAGTGGGTGAAGGAAGGAGGGTGAGAGTGAGAGAGCAGAATATAAGAGAAGAGATACTGGTATAAAGCTCTCCAGCTGTGTTAAGGTTGCCACTTTGCATCTGGTTTGCGGCAAACCAGTCCCACCCACCCCTTCCCCTCAACGACTATCTGTCCCACCTGTGACAGGGACTATGGCTCTCATATTGGACTGTTCAGCCACCTAAGGACTCATTTTTAGAGTGGCAACAAGTCTTCCTCGATTCCGAGGGACTGCCTATGATGATCTGGGTTTTGATTTGCTCCACAAAATGGTGAAATCATTGGATGGATGCAAAACAGGTTTGGCAACTCTGGCCATATTCCTGGAGGTGTCATCACATAGAAACATAGAAAATAGGTGCAGGAGTAGGCCATTCGGCCCTTCGGGCCTGCACCGCCATTCAATATGATCATGGCTGATCATGCAATTTCAGTACCCCATTCCTGCTTTCTCTGCATACCCCTTGATCCATTTAGCCCTAACTCTCTTTTGAATCTATCTAACGAACTGGCCTCAACAACTTTCTGTGGTAGAGAATTCCATAGGTTCACAATTCTCTGAGTGAAGAAGTTTCTCCTCATCTCGGTCCTAATTGGCTTACCCCTTACTCTTAGACTGTGACCCCTGGATCTGGACTTTCCCAACATGGGGAACATTCTTCCTGCAAATAACCTGTCCAGTCCCGTCAGAATTTTATATGTTTCTATGAGATCCCCTCTCATTCTTCTAAACTCCAGTGAATATAAGCCTAGTCGATCCAGTCTTTCTTCATATGTCAGTTCTGCCATCCCAGAAATCAGTCTGGTGAACCTTCGCTGCACTCCCTCAATAGCAAGAATGTCCTTCCTCAGATTAGGAGACCAAAACTGAACACAATATTCAAGGTGTGGCCTCACCAATGCCCTGTACAACTGCAGTAAGACCTCCCTGCTCTTATACTCAAATCCTCTCGCTATGAAGGCCAATATGCCATTTGCCTTCTGCCTCCAATCGGCCCGTCCCCACACTCCTGCCATTGGTCGCCCATTCCTGCGGTGCACCACCTTCCCACGGCCAATTGGAAAGCGAGTAGACTCTTCATTACCCGATTGGATGGTCAATCAAACAGCTTTTTGTCCCCATGTCTGATATTTTTATAACTAATAAACAAAAGTGCTCAAAAACATTTTTTTTAAAAACACTATCTTTAACACCCTGTGATTCAGTGCTCGTTGTAGTGCCACAGAGATTAATCTTTAATTCCCAGAGACTCCAGGGAAATCCTGGAGGATCAGTAACCCGAATGCAACGGTTTGGTTCCACTTAGCTCGGTGTCTCATGGTGTGGAGACAGTGATTTGCTCAATTAATGTTTATTGGCAGCAAAGACAAACATCAGACACACAGGCCCACCTACAAAACCTGTAAAACCACCACTTACAACTGAGAAACAGACTCGAATAAAGGCCTGTGACTACGGCAACTGCCGAGGGAGGTTGCTTAAGTTCATTCATGTTTAATACATTGGATTAAAGGATTTTCAATCGTGCTTTGGGATCTGATTATTTTTCTGTGCAAACTGAAATCCAACAGCCTCCTGTATGATATTCAGGAGTACGGTTATGTCGTGTTTACGCTACTGGACCAATAATCCACAGAATGTGGGTTCAAATCCCACCGTGGCAGTTTGAGAATTTGACTGCAATTTAAGAACACCTGGAAATAAAAAGCTGGTATCAGTAAAAGTGACCATTAATAAATGTTGGCCTTGCCAACAATGACCTGAATTAATTAAAAATAAAATGTAAAAGATAGTTCCAGTGAGAATGCAGCGGGATGGACGCTTATGACTTTCACCCAATATTTTATCAATTGTATTGTGGAGGAAAAGTGTTGGATTTAAAGATGTATTTAGAAATTTGTGAGCTATGATGGTGCAATATTTATTTCTTATGAGTCTGGAGTGTCTCATTCAGGAGACTTTGATTCTTGACACTGTTTGATGCAATTTCCAGTATTTTTAGTGTGCTGACATTCAGCCTTTGAAACCAGTAATAATTTATGCTGCATTAATTATTAAATATTTTAATATTAAAATTGACTCTTGATATTTGCACCATCAGGAAGTAATTATGAAATTCATACAAACCTTTGCGGTGATTAAAAAATTAAACACACAAATTTACAGTCTTGTGTTCCAGAGTCATATCAACACAAACGTCAATCCACAGCCCCTTGAAGTGTTTGGTAAACATGGCTCTGCACTATCTTCCAGAACTGTGGTGGAAACCCTGTTTATGTGCATAATGGTGCTGGCTGTGGTACATTGGGCAGCGCTCTCGCCTCTGGGCCGGCAGATTGTGGCTTCAAGTCCCACTCCAGAGGCTGAAGCATAAGATCCCGACTGACACTCCAGTGGAGTGCTGCACTGTCTGGAGGTACTGTCCTACGGATGACACATTAAGCCGAGGCTCTGTCTGCCTTCTCAGGTGGACATAAAAGATCCTATTGCACTATTTTGTAGAAGAGCTGGGGAGTTCTCCGTGGTGTCCTGGCCAATATTTATGTCTCAATCAACACCACTAAAACAGATTTTCTGGTCAATATCACATTGCTGTTCGTGGGACCTTGTGCGCAAATTTGCTGCATTACAACAGTGACTGCACTTCACAAGTACTTCATTGGCTGTAAAGCGCTTTGGGATGTCCTGAAGTCATGAAAGGCACCATATAAATGAAAGTTTTTTTTGTTTTTCTTTCAATGTCAGTTGAGATTAGCCATCGAACCCTGACCCTCGCCGCCGAGAGCGCGACACTCATGCTGGGAAATAGTACCCTGGGCACCAGCAGCCTTCCAGTACATGACCCACATGGCCATTCATTCACTGCTAACTGATTATGGCATTGCACCCAGCCCCTATTGACCCCTCACCCAACATTCTTTAGCTGCTGGTCACATGTCATTTTAATTCTCCGTCCCCACTCCCACTCTGTCCTCATTGTCCTCGGACTCCTGCACTGTTCCAATGAAGCTCGAGGGACAGCACCTCACCTTTCCATTAGGCACATTACAGCCTTTTGGACTCAACTTTGAGTTCAACAATTTCAGATCACAAACACTGCTCCATTGTTTTTGCACAGCAGCTGTTGCTGATTCTGCTATTTACACCTGCTCTAGGCCCATCTTTTGTTTCTTTACTTGCCCTATTACCATCTCCTTTCGCCTCGCACCATCATCCCTTTTGTCATTTAATCTCTCCTGCCTTCCACCCCATCACAGACCTTCTCTTTTGTTCGTTCCTCCCTTCCTCCCTTCCTTGTATCTGCACTTGCTTAAAAACCTGTTACATCTCTAACTTTTGCCAGTACTATTGAAAGCTCATCGACCTGAAACATGTTTCTCTCTCCATAGATGCTGCCTGACTTGCTGAGTATTTCCAGCATTTTCTGTGTTTAATCCACATTCTCTAGTCCGAGTCACCAGTTAACAATCAGGAGCAGGAACTTTCACTGCTTTCCCCGGGGACACATAAGAACATAGGAAATAGGAACAGGAGTAGGCCATTTGGTCTCTCGAGCCTGCTCCGCCATGCAATAAGATCATGACTGATCTAATCTTGGGCTCAGCTCCACTTCCCCGCCCGCTCCCCATAACCCTTGACTCCCTTATCGCTCAAAAATCTGTCTATCTCCACCTTAAATATATTCAGTGACCCAGCCTCCACAGCTCTTTGCGGTAGAGAATTCCAAAGATTCACGACCCTCTGAGAGAAGAAATTCCTTCTCATTTCTGTTTTAAATGGGCGACCGCTTATTCTGAAACTATGCCCCCTAGTTCTAGATTCCCCCACGAGGGGAAACATCCTTATGGACATATAATAAGGTCATTAATTACTGATGACAGGGATGAGCTTGACTGTCTGCCAGATATTTTATGATAGTGACAGCATGTTGCTGCATAACACTCTCCCAACCCTGCTGTGCTCATTCAACGTGTGCTGCTTGTAAGAATGAATATAAAATTCTGATGGGATTGGACAGGTTAGATGCAGGAAGAATGTTACCGATGTTGGGGAAGTCCAAAACCAGGGGTCACAGTCTACGGATAAGGGGTAAGACATTTAGGACCGAGATGAAGAGAAACTTCTTCACTCAGAGAATTGTGAACCTGTGGAATTCTCTACCGCAGAAAGTTGTTGAGGCCAGTTCGTTAGATATATTCAAAAGGGAGTTAGATGTGGCCCATATGGCTAAATGGATCAAGGGGTATGGAGAGAAAGCAGGAATGGGGTACTGAAGTTGCATGATCGGCCATGATCATACTGAATGGTGGTGCAGGCTTGAAGGGCCGAATGGCCTCCTCCTGCACCTTTTTTCTATGTTTTTATGTTTCTATGTTAAATATAATGGATAAAGCAAACAGTGCAGAAACTAGGATGGAGCATAGATCGGTTGATTAACTCAGCAAGGCCTGTGGGGAACCATTGTCTCTGAGACAAGGGATCTGATTCATCATTGGCGCTGTCTGAGAAGATCACGAGTTGGCCCAATCTCCTCGGAGCACAGTAGAACATCCTAGCTGCTGACTGAGATCGGTATTACATGCTAATTGATGTGACGGGCCAGCTCACAACCACGTTCAATACTCACGCACCATCAACTGCGTCAGATTCTCCTCATAATTAGACTTTATTATTTGGTGATGGTTATGCTTTGTCTTCAACAACTCCAGGGTTGCAGTCAGTTCATGCTGAAAAAATGACACACAGCTTAGTAGCACTTTCTGAAAAATCTGACCCAAGAATCCACATCAAGACTACATAATGTGAATTGAAAGACCCTATCTTTAGTTACATAGAATTATATAGAAATTACAGGCCAGTCGGCCCAACTGGTGCACGCCGGTGTTTATACCCACACAAGCCTCCTTCCAGCTACTTCATCCAATCCTATTTGCATATCCTTCTAGTCATTTCTCCCTTATGCACTTGTCTATCTTCCCCTTAAATACATTTCTACTATTCACCTTAACTACTCCATTTGGTAGCAGGTTCCACAATCTAACCACTGTCTGGGTAAAGTTTGTCTTCCATTCCTTATTGGATGTATTAGTTCTTGAATGCTTGCAGACGAGGCACCATTCTATGAGCAGTTTAATTACTTCAGTTTCTTATTCCTTCCACTCTTTACCTGGCAAGTTTCCAACAAAGCCTACGTACATGTTCATTTACTCACATGCACCTTGCAGGACAAGGTGGACACTTAAATGTCAACATCTGTGCTCTTCAAACTTCCAACATCTCAGTGCTATTTATCTGACTGTAGGAAAAGGCTGCACTTAGAGAGCAAATAAACAGGGAGGATGGTCCTACACTACCGGCCTTTAAGTCAGTGTGCAAAGGGAACTTGGGTCATCGAGGATGTGAAAAAATAACAAATTCCATGATCTTCTCACTGTGTCAGGGAAGATCAGAGCTGAACAAACATTGTATATAAATATATATGAATAATTTGTGTTCTGTAGAAATGTAAAGCTGGGCAGGGTACGGCTTAAGGTGGGTGACTGTCACCAGTTTGTTTGGGACATGGCTTTTGTCCTTGTGTCTTTAGACGAGGAAGATATTGTTTTGGAGTCATGAGCATTCATTTTAGAACTGTACCTTTTGGAGGAGCTATTAAGCCATTTGGGCTGTAAATTCAATCTGCCACTCTCTCTCTGTGCCACTCTCTCCTCCTCCCTCTCCCTCTCTCCCTCCCTCTCTCCCTCTCCCTCTGCCACTCTCCCTGTCCCTCGCTCCCTTTGCCACTCTCCCTCTGCCACTCTCTCCCTCTGTCACTCTCCCCCTCGCCCTCTACCTCTCTGCCATTCTCCTTCTCCCTCTCTCCCTCTCTCCCTCTCCCCCTCTGCCACTCTCCTTCCCTCTCTCCCTCTCTCCCCCTCTCCCCCTCCCTATCCCTCTGCCACTCTCTCCCTCTCTCTCTCTCCCTCTGCCACTCGCTCCCCCTCTCTCTCCCTCTGTCACTCTCTCCCTCTGCCACTCTCCCTCTCTCCCTCTGCCACTCTCCCTATCCCTCTCTCTCTCTGCCACTCTCTCCTTCGCTCCCCCTCTCTCTCTGTTTGTTTGGGCCCGCTGTCCTATTTCCTTCACCATCCAGCCACAGCTGATCCCTGTTTGAATGACACAGTTGTGGAGTAGACAGTACTGGTTTTGCAAACCTCTGATAGATGAGAGCGCCGCACCGCACCGCAGTGAGCAGTCCAGGCAATGCAATCGCTGCGTCGTTATCCCAATGGTGGGCTCCACTGTAACTCAGGAGGAGCTTTCCAATCCGAGCCAGGAGTCGCCGATGCCATCATGGTATGCTCAGGAGAGGGATGGAGTCGGTGGCTAGGGAACGCAGTTTGTGGCCTGTACGAGTATGCATTAGGATTGACGTGAGGAGTCCTAATGGCCAACTGTAACGCCCCAGACTCTTGGGAAGCCTGTCAGCTGGTCAAAGCTCTGTGTCTTCTCCGACCTTTCTATTGGGAGATTTGGCCATCAAGGCAGCAGTGAGCAGACCCGTGCAGGAATGACCAGGGCGGATGATGAGGGAAGATGGCCCTTCGGCACTCACTGGATTGTGGAGAGTTCACCTGTTCTCCAGAGGTGCTGCCTCTTGCAACCGCTCCCGGACAAAGTTTTTGTCACAGGCTCCCACCCTCAAAATATCAACTCATTACTTGCCCAGGAATGATGTAAAATCCTTCGCTTGGTAACTGTTGACTTAACGCTTCCGACTTGGGCTAAGATGGTGGTTGCACAGGCTCACCACGAAACAGTGTTGCCCAGTGCATTCAGCCATTCCCTGAGCTGCAGCGAAACTTCAGTAACAAAATGGCTCCAGCCAATAAGAGCAGCAATTATTGGACTAGGACAGGGCGATGAAGGCACAAGGTCTGCAATCGTTGAACAGACATTTGGATGCCGTGACGGCATAGAGTGAGCTCCAAGGGTTTCAATGCGGTAGATGGGCCTTTGCGCTGTGACCTACATCACGTTTAGCATTGTCAAAGATTCAATTTTTCTTGGGATATGGGCGGCACTGGAGTGATCGTATTTACTGCCCGTCTGCCTCAGGGCAAAAAGATCGACCACTTATTGTGGGACTGGAGTCACACGTATGCCAGAGCAGGGAAACGTAGCTGGGAAACTCTACAAAAGGGAGTTAGATGTGGCCCTTACGGCTAAAGGGATCAGGGGGTATGGAGAGAAAGCAGGAATGGGGTACTGAAGTTGCATGATCAGCCATATTATATTGAATGGTGCTGCAGGCTCGAAGGGCCGAATGGCCTACTCCTGCACCTACTTTCTATGTTTTTATGTTTCCTGCGCTGAAGGACATTAGTGAACCAGTTGGGAAATTACAGCAATCTGGCAGATATTAAGGTCATTTTCAGGTGCTAGCCACAAATGACTATTTTTGTGAATTTGACAATTCATCGATTTGTCATGGTGGGATTTGAATTCATGACACCTGGGTTGTTGGTACCGTACTGTACCGTAACCAAGGCTACTGTATTTGTGAATGGCTATAGTAACTCTTCCAATAGATTCTGCACTGAAACATTGGCCCATGCGTTTATTATCCCAGATTCCCCTATTATAGCTCCTTATTATCATCTAAGTGGGCAGCACCCTCGCCTCTGGATCAGAAGGTTCAAGTCCTGCTCCAGAGACTTGAGTACATAATCTAGACGGACACCGAGTGCAGTGCTGAGGGAGTGCTGCACTGTAAAGCGCTATGGAGCGTCCTGAGGTTATGAAAGGCACCATATAAATGCAAGTCTTTCTATTCGGTTGGCCACTCCATTCCAAGTTACCTTATAGTATCGTGTCGCCTCATTGATGGGATAAACTCGATGGTTCTTGTGCTTATTTGAATCCCTGCAGATTAGGCAAATTAACTCTTGGTCATCTTCACAAAAGAGCTTTAACTTCTCCTTGTGCTGAGGACACATGTCGTAATCCTTGGGGTAAAACTCGAGTGAAGAGGCATCTGGGCTCAATGACCAAAGAAGCACAATAACAAAACTGAGGATGACTAGAAGCAGGAATCCGAAATTATTGTCTCCACCTGACTCGGTTTCTTCTGAACTGTTGTCTTTCTTTGACTGAAGGATCTCGACCACACAGGCCAGTGTGCGATTAGTTCTCAGCGAGCCTGAGGAGTATTGTCGACACAATGGGCAGATGGATGTTTCCTCCCTGTCCCAATACTCGGTTATACAGGGTCTGCAGAAGTCATGTTCGCACTCCGTGGTGACTGGATCTTTAAATGTATCCAGACATATCGAGCATGAGAACTGGTTTCTGATGTCGTCTTCGACAGACATGCTGGGAGCGAAGCTGTGGTAAGTTTAGGGCTGACTCGCTCTTCCTGCTTCCAGCCTTCCAATTCCAACATACGGAGAAGCCGGCTGACCCTGTGTTCACAAGGAAAACGTGAGACAGTCTCATTACATGACCAAGGTTATACGTACACCATTATCTTGCTGGGTCCAAACCACAGCGACCAACTCTCAACCCCATTGCCACTCCCTCATGTTCGCCCAGACCCAGGAATCCATAGCCAGGTTTTGGCTGACCACCAACAAACCTGGGCCTGTGCCTTACCCTCCTCATGCTGACTGGCACAATGTTGGCTTAAAAATAACTTTGGAAATAAAAGAAGCCTTTTTCTCTCCCTGGGAAGCGAGTCTCTCTATCCTGACCTTCCCTCCATTTTCTGTTTCCTTACGAGGACAGTGCACTAGAATCCTTTTAAAGGCTTTTCTTTACCTTGTATGGGTTGGGATTCTTTAAAAGGGCACGGGCCTGAAGACGGAAAGTCCACGACCCCTCTGACAATGAAATAAATGAAAAAAAAGAATGCCAGGCGTGCTTCAAAAAAGTTGAGTAAAGTTGGGGATTAAGCTCCGCCCAATATTAGTTACTGATTTCTCTCAGGACGTTGAGGCTGATTTTGTTTATTTTTTTGAAGCACTTGTGAGTCCCATTTTATTTTAATTTTCGGGAGGTGAGCACCTGGCGTTGGTTTGAACAGGTGAGGCTTCATTGTGACTTCATCCGAACGACCAATCAGACTGCGGAGAGATGACAATCGGGAGGATTGAATTATAAACTTTCCATTCTGGGGCTTGTCAACAGGATGACAAGGTTGTGTCTCTACTCTCTCTTTGCCTTCCTCTTTACCTCACTCTCTCTTGCTCTCTCATACTTTCACTTATCACACAGAGGGTTGGTATGCAGGTACAGCAAGTGTTCAGGAAGGCCAATGGAATCTTGACTTTTATTGCAAAGGGGATGGAGTATAAAAGCAGGGAAGTCTTGCTACAGTTATACAGGGTATTCGTGAGGCCACACCTGGAATACTGCGTACAGTTTTGGTTTCCATATTTAAGAAAGGATAAACTCCCTTTATTTATTGGGGACTTGGCCTGGAGGGTGTTGCACGGAGCAGTCCCGTGTAATAAGTTTTTAAGTCGGTTCACGGACTCCCGGGCCGCATGCAATTTCTGTGGTCGGGAAGAGTCCGTGTTCCATGTTTATGCTGTATGTGTGAGGTTGCAGTCCCTCTTCCATTATTTGGAGGGGCTGCTCCTCAATTTATGGTTGCACTTCAGTCCCATACTCCTGATCTTTGGACACTGTGCGGAGGGGAGCAGGCAGGTCGGAGGGCCTCCTTGTCGGACTGCTCCTGGGCATGGCCAAGGGGGCCATCAGCCGGTCCAGGCAGCGGGCGGTCGAGGGGGTCGTTCAGCCTGACTGCCTGCCTCTCTTTCGCAGTTACATCGGGAGCCAGGGTATCCTTGGAGATGGAGCACGCGGTGTCCACCGGTACGCTCGCGGCCTTCCGCGAGAGGTGGGCACCGGAGGGACTGGAGTGCATCATCACCCCCGGCAACCAAATTTTAATTTGAACCATTATTGTTGAAAATTAATTTTTTTAAATTGTCGGTTTTAGTGCCCCTTTAATAAGGGGGCATTTGATTTACATTTGATTTTACAGGTGCAACCAAATAGTTGTAGAGTTGTTGATCGGTGCCAAGCCTCGAAACCTCCCTCGGGAGCTAGTGCCTCACAACAGGAGCTTGAGCCTCCTTGGAGTTCTGCGTGGAGGGGTTTCCTGTACGGGCTGCTCCTGCACACTCTCCACCTTGCCATCCTCGCCTGCCGTCCGGACACGCCATGGCATAACATCTTGGCGTCCGGAGGAGGCGGGGGTCCCCAATGGAGGGCACTCTACGTGGGAGTCCTCCCAGTATTTATTGGGGACTTGGCCTGGAGGGTGGTGCACGGAGCAGTCCCGTGCAATAAGTTTTTAAGTCGGTTCACGGGCTCCCAGGCCGCCTGCAATTTCTGCGGCCTGGAGGAGTCAGTGTTCCATGTTTTTATTGAATGTGCGAGATTGCAGCCCCTCTTCCAATATTTAAAAGGGCTGCTCCTTAAATTTTGGCTGCATTTCAGTCCCACGCTCCTGATCTTTGGGCATTCTGTGCGGAGGACAGTGGGCAGGTCGGAGGGCCTCCACATAAGACTGCTCCTGGGCATAGGAGGGGGTCGTTCAGCCCGACTGCCTGCCTCTCTTTCGCAGTTACATCCGAGCCAGGGTGTCCCTGGAGATGGAGCACGCAGTGTCCACCGGTACGCTCGCGGCCTTCCGCGAGAGATGGGCGCCGGAGGGACTGGAGTGCATCATTTCAACCGGGAACAGAATTTAATTTTAATTTGATTTGATTTGATTTGACAAAGGTTCCCTTTATGTTCAATTGTTAATTTGTAGGTTTTGGTGCCCTCAAAAACAAGGGGGCACTGGAATGAAATTTTCTACCCAAATAGTTGTCGAGCTGTTGAGTTGGGAGTGGCTTAGCCAGTCACGTGATGTTCACAAGACTCAATAAAACCCCAGTCAGTTGGGTTCAGGGGATCCACAATGAGGCAGGTGGTTGTGAGCCTGGTGGATGAACTGGTAATGTGTAGTGTGATTGTTAAACCTTTGCTAATAAATCAACTAGTTCTTAATAGCAATGTGTTGCTATGAATTCTTAAGCAAAGAACCCATGAAGCAAATACATTACAGGGACCTTGTCCCTTTCTATCAGCCCCCATCCCCCAGCCCCCACTAAACAGGTGTCTGTCTCATCCTCTCTCCCAATTAAGGGAAGAAATTAAAATGCTAAATTCTTTCTGTTGCTCATAGTTACAATCATTACATTATTTAAGTACACAGAGCTATCAGCGTTCTTTGATTAATTACTTGCTAAAGGATCAATAAAACTCTGCACTCTAAGGATAATGAGTTTGAATCTTGACTCCTACGATTGTAATGAATAATCCTGGAACTTAAACTGCTTGGCACATTCTGATCTTTAAACGGAACGACCCTGTGCGTTTGCTTTAAACAGATGTTAGTACCTGAGATTCTCCTCACTTGACTCTCTCAGACTCGAGGGTCAGGGGTTGCTCTTCAAACAGGAGATGGGAAGTGGGGAGGGGGAAAGGTCTGGTCGGGTTCAGGGCCAGAACGGACAGGGTGATGGGCTTGGGGTTCAGCATTGAACTTCTCTGAGAGGGACGGGGAGATCGAAGTCAGATGTTTCCCCTCATGGGGGAATCTAGAACTAGGTGGGTAGAGTTTCAGAATAAGGGGTCGCCCATTTAAAACGGCAATGAGGAGAAATTTCTTCTCTCAGATGGTCGTGAATCTTTGGGATTCTCTGCTCCAAAGAGCTGTGGAGGCTGGGTCATTGAATATATTTAAGGTGGAAATAGACAGATTTTTGAACGATAAGGGAATCAAGGGTTATGGGGAGCGGGCGGGGAAGTGGAGCTGGGTCCATGATCAGATCAGCCATGATCTTATTGAATGGCGGAGCAGGCTTGAGGGGCCTAATGGCCTACTCCTGTTCCCATTTCTTATGTACTTATGTCAGGTCAAGTTGATTGGTAGGCTGATGTGGAATGGGCTGAGTCCTTGCTGTGGGCTGTAACTTTTGCCAAGGCCTTTCTGGTGGGGACTGGGACTGTGCAGAAGGTACGAGAGGGCTCTGAGCTGGGAGACAGTCACTCCACATCGGTATTTTATTTGGTGATTTTTCTTGTAATGCCTTGCACTGACGGGAGGAACATGGAGCCTTTCAAGTAATCGAGAGATTTTGTTAGCTTCACCTGCTATTGGCTAGTTTATCTTCTGTTTTTCTGCAATTTGATTGGTCCTTTGGATCACACTGACCAATCAGAAGGCACAAAAGTGACAGTGGGGGAGGGAGGACATTTTTGACCACAGAAAGCGTCCCAGCCTTTCCTGATCGTTGTCCTCTTTCACTTCTGATATCATCCTTGTAAATCTTGCACTTTCTGCAGACCTTCTATATCCTTTTGTAATATGGAGACCAGAACTGTCACAGCACTCCATATGTGGTCTAACCAAGGTCCTGTACAAGTTTAACATGACTTCTCTGCTTTTGAATTCTATTACTCTAGGATTTTATTTGCACTAATAGGGTTTAATCAATGTGTGCCCTCAGATTCAATGTCCACTGTCAGATTTTAGGCATGAACTTTTATCCTCTGTACGGTTTTGTGAACAATGGCCTGTACTGAAAGCCCTGACTTCAGTTCTGACTGGCAGACTGACAACTCACACAGAGACAAACAAACTTAGTGGAGCTGCAGTCTGGAGCCTCATCGCCTCATTACATTTTTGTGGTAGGGAGACATTTATTGCCTCTGGAGATATGTTTAATAGCTGTTCTGCTAAAAAAAAACATGATTACCCAATTAAACAATGTTCTTATTACCTGCTGCCCATGTAAACAATCAGCGTTTCAGTGGATCACTTCTGTCCCTAAACACAAAGTACATAAATATCAAAGCATGAACAATCTATTTTCATCCTTTTTAATGTCAAGGTGGCACTTTCCAGCTCATTTTAGTGAGGTCCATTGTTGTATGTTTTGTGCAAGGACCCGGTCGAGAGAAACATGAAAGAAAGCATATGAGATTAAACCATGGAGATACAAAGAGACCAACATGTGTTTGGCTGAAATCCCTCTCTTCACCAGTTTAATTATATCCCATTTCAGGGCCAAAGTCTTTGTCAGGCATAAGAACATAAGAAATAGGAGCAGGAGTAGGCCACCTGACCCCTCGAGCCTGCTCCGCCATTCAATAAGATCATGGCTGATCTGATCATGGACTCAGCTCCACCTCCCTGCCCGCTCCCCATAACCCTTTATTCCCTTACCGCTCAAAAATCTGTTTATCTCCATCTTCAATCTCTGCCACAATCACTAAGGAGGTGGTACTCAGTAAGATAATGGGACGAAAGGCAGATAAATCCCCTGGACCTGATGGCTTGCATCCTAGGGTCTTAAGAGAAGTAGCGGCAGGGATAGTGGATGCATTGGTTGTAATTTACCAAAATTCGCTGGATTCTGGGGCGGTTCAAGCAGTTTGGAAAACTGCAAATGTAACGCCCCTATTTAAAAAAAGGAGGCAGACAAAAAGCAGGAAACTATAGACCAGTTAGCCTAACATCTGTGGTTGGGAAAATGTTGGAGTCCATTATTAAAGAAGCAGTAGCAGGACATTTGGAAAAGCAAAATTTGGTCAGGCAGAGTCAGCATGGATTTATGAAGGGGAAGTCATGTTCGACAAATTTGCTGGAGTTCTTTGAAGATGTAACGAACAGGGTGGATGAAGGGGAGCCAGTGGATGTGGTGCATTTGGACTTGCAGAAGGCATTTGACAAGGTGCCACATAAAAGGTTACTGCACAAGATAAAAGTTCATGGGGTTGGTGGTAATATATTAGCATGGATAGAGGATTGGCTAACTAACAGAAAACAGAGAGTCGGGATAAATGGTTCATTCTCTGGTTGGCAACCAGTAACTAGTGGGGTGCCACAGGGATCAGTGCTGGGACACCAACTATTTACAATCTATATTAACGACTTGGAAGAAGGGACTGAGTATAATGTAGCCAAGTTTGCTGACGATACAAAGATGGGAGGAAAAGCAATGTGTGAGGAGGACACAAAAAATCTGCAAAAGGACAGGCTAAGTGAGTGGGCAAAAATTTGGCAGATGGAGTATCATGTTGGAAAGTGTGAGGTCATGCACTTTGGCAGGAAAAAAATCAAAGAGCAAGTTATTATTTAAATGGAGAAAGATTGCAAAGTGCTGCAGTACAGCGGGACCTGGGGGTACTTGTGCATGAAACACAAAAGGATAGTATGCAGGTACAGCAAGTGATCAGGAAGGCCAATGGTATCTTGGTCTTTATTGCAAACGGGATGGAGTATGAAAGCAGGGAAGTCTTACTACAGCTATATAAGGTATTGGTGAGGCCACACCTGGAATACTGTATGCAGTTTTCATTTCCATATTTACAAAAGGATATACTTGCTTTGGAGGCAGTTCAGAGAAGGTTCACTAGGTTGATTCCGGGGATGAGGGTGTTGACTTATGAGGAAAGGTTGAATAGATTGGGCATCTACTCATTGGAATTCAGAAGAATAAGAGGTGATCTTATCGAGACATATAAGATTATGAGGGGGCTTGACAGGGTGGATGCAGAGAGGATGTTTCCACTGAGTGGGGAGACTCGAACTAGAGAGCATGATCTTAGAATAAGGGGCTGCTCATTTAAAAAAAGATGAGGAGAAATTTCTTCTCTGTGAGGGTTGTAAATCTGTGGAATTCGCTGCCTCAGAGAGCTGTGGAAGCTGGGACATTGAATAAATTTAAGATAGAAATAGACAGTTTCTTAAACGATAAGGGAATAAGGGGTTATGGAGAGCGGGCAGCGAAGTGTAGCTGAGTCCATGATCAGATCAGCCATGAGGGGCCATATGGTCTACTCCTGTTTCTATTTCTTATGTTCTTATTAAATATATTCAACAATAAAACAAGATCCAGATTGAAGCCGTCTTGAGTGTGTATGCTGTAGTGATGTCGAAGAGAAGATATTAAAGATCGGGTCTTATTTGACAAGCAGGGCAAGCTCCTACTACAGGATCTCCGTCACACACAGGGAGCCAGGCGGTGTTTGGGGTATAGGGGGAGATGGTGGGGTGGCGAGGGGGGCGGCAAGATCTGGGACTCCTGCTGAGGAGGATCCACTATACAGAAGGCAGAGACACCCAGCAGAGGCACTAAAGGCTATCCTTGAGTTCCAAACTTGCCAAGGAGGGCTGGGGGACAGAAGACAGGCTAGTACCAGGCCCTCTCACTCCAGCACAACCAACAACAGCAATCTCACTGTTCCTCTGGCAGGGGCAGGCACGCCTTCTCTGCTGGTACCTGGGGTCGGTGGTACTACAGTGGGAGGGTAAGACATGGCGTGGATACCCTGCCCTCCTGATAGCTTTTCAAGGTGATGGGTGGGCCAAGGGTGACCCAGTTGCCTGCCTGGGGAGGGGGAAGAATATTTCCAGTGGTGCTTTTAGAGCAGCACTCTGGCTTGATGATCTGATGTTTTCTGTGCTTGTAAAAGCACCCCTACACAGTGATGCAGTTCCCACGGAGACACGAGTCATGGCACCACAGTCGCCACAGTCAGAATCAACGTGATGGAAATGACACTCAGCCACGGCCATTCCAGCTGTTCACTGCTCCTCCGCCTCTCGCCAACCATATTATAATAGAGTCGGCAGGCACTCCAAATCGGTCCACCGCATCGGGGCCTATCATCATCCAATGCTCACCCCCCGCACTGACACACACACACACACTCATACATACACACTCACGCCCCACACATTCACCCACACCCACACACACACACACATACTCCCCCCCCCCCCACACACACACACACACTTGTCTTCTTTTCTTAGGCTGTCCCCCAGAGTTGAGGATGACTTGCTTCCACACTAATATGAGTTCTAAGGTGGCTGATGAGACCAATGCACCAACGCAGGACCTGCAGTCTCGTCACCGATGGTGGTTGGAGGGACGGGTTGGTGGGGTGCTTGGCTTGCCGTGCGCTCCTTCCACTGTATGCGCTTGGCTTCCGCATGCTCCTGGCGAAGAGACCCGAGGTGTTCAGCGCCTTCCCGGATGTTCCTCCTCCAATTAGGGCGGATTTGGGCTAGGAATTCCCAGGCGTTGGTGGATTTGAGGGTGTCCTTGAAACTTTTTCTCTGCCTTCCTGGGGCTCGCTTGTCATGTCGGAGCTCAGAGTAGAGTGCTTGTTTCGGGAGTGTAGTGTCGAACATGCGGACGATGTGGCCCGCCCACCGGAGCTGATTGAGCGTGATCAATGCTTCGATGCTGAGGATATTGGCCTGAGCGAGAACACTGCGTCTGTCCTGCCAATGGATTTACAGGATCATGTGGAGGCAACGTTGGTGTTACTTCTCCAGTGT